>NW_024104407.1:600000-945221 GCF_003945595.2 Pipra filicauda
ATTAAACACAAGCTGTCAGTGCAGTCCTGTTGGTTGAAAGTGTAATCCCCGTGTGTACAGACGGGGAAATTGTCAGAAGAGGCTGGGACATGACTGCTGCTGTGAATAACAAGGATGAGGGAAATCACCCATCGTCTGCTCTGCCAGTACATCTCGTCCAGGTCACTGCTGAGGCTGGCACAGAACACACGCTGCCTGTCAGGTTTCCAAGGGATGTTAGGGAAGGCAAGCAGCAAGATAATGAACTGAAGAAACTACTTCAGATGAGGTCTCTGGTTACTTTTATTTCAGTGTAGGAGAAGGTCTGGATAGTTCATACAACACAGAGGGGGAATCTGGACAATAACTGGATTTTCCCCTTAAAGATATTATTTTATAATTTAGCAACAAAGATAATTAACCACTGAAAGAAACGATGAAGAGATGTTTTAAATTTTTCACTTTTCAGTGTTTTCAATTTGATAACATTTTTTTCTGAATGTTACATTTTAGCCAACTGTGAATTATTTGGCTCACTTTATGGACAGCTAGATGAAACCTAATGACCTGTGTGCAGTCCACTGAATGAGTGAATTACATAATTATACCAACAGTTGAATGTTGGTTCTCTTCTAAAGAGCTATTAAAGTTTTGGATAGAAGGTGGGAGCCCACCTTCTCATCCCTTTTTCATCCCTCTTTGAGGTGACTTTAATTTCTAATATTTACTGTAATACAGCTCTTTGTGCTGTTGGCTGGAGAATATTACCAAATTAGTGTCAGATTCTAATTCCTTTTCTTATGTTGACAAGTACGCTTTCACCTTGGTTGATTCTATGGTACTTCCCATTTTTATGGTGTTATTTGCAGAACAGTGCCAGTCAAAGTAACATTTTCTAGACTGTTTGACTACTTCAGGCTGATCACTTTTTCTAGCTTCTAAATCATCCAAACCATTTTGCAGAACATGGTGATGGAGAAAGATTTATTTTTATTTTTATGCCCTCCCTTTCCCCTGATGACAAAAGGTCTTCCCAATCTAGTGCCAGCACTCCCTGAGAAAAAGTAGCACTGTGAAGATCAGGTTTTAAGTTTAAAGTCTGCATCTGCTCAGTAAAGAGTTGTTAGTATTTAATGATTTTCTTGCAGTTTGTGACTGTCCCAAAGTGTGCCTCCATCTGGCACTGCAGGAGTCAGGCCGTGCTTTACTTGTCACTTTTCTGTAGCAGCAGGCACTGCTGTGATGTTGCCTCTAGATAGAAAATGAGGGTTTCTCCCCACAAATCCCTCAGCTGCAGTCCTTGTGATGGGAGGAGTGATAGCTAGTATGGTGAAAAAGAGATTTGTAAGACATGAGGTAGGACACAAGTGGGAGTTGGTGGCTGATGGGGAAGGAAAAGTGGATTGGACAAAGGAGATGATGATCACCAAAGCACAGCCCTTCCTTTCCAGGAAAGCAGGATCCTGCAGAGAAAACATAGGCATAAGAATTGCTGTCCACTTCACTTTTGACATAACTTTTTTACATCTTAGTACTAAGTCCTGCCTAATTCAATGTAACCAGAGAAGAGCAACAAGGCTGGTGAAGGGACTGGAGCATAAGTCCTATGGGGAGAGGCTGAGGGAGCTGGGATTGTTTAGCCTGGAGAAGAGGAGGCTCAGAGGTGACCTCATCACCGTCTATAACTACCTGAAGGGAAGTTCTAGCCAGGTGGGGGTTGGTCTCTTCTCTCAGGCACTCAGCGATAGGACAAGGGGGCACGGGCTTAAGCTCCGCCAGGGGAAATTTAAGTTGGATATCAGGAGAAAATTCTTTACAGAGAGAGTAATCAGGCATTGGAATGGGCTGCCCAGAGAGGTGGTTGATTCACCATCCCTGGAGATTTTTAAACGCAGATTGGACGTGGCACTGAGTGCCATGATCTAGTAAATGGACTGGATTTGGACCAAGGGTTGGACTCGATGATCTCGGAGGTCTTTTCCAACCCAATTGATTGATTCTATGATTCTATGATTCTATGAACCATTACAACAAATATCTAGTAATGGTTTAAATCTCAATTAACAGAAAAGGACAGTTACTATAAAAGAGAAAATCAGAACAAGACAATGTTACAATAAACATTAGTTACTGTCAGGGATGCCTGAAGTAGGTGGTTGTATTATATTAGCCACACGAGGAGCAGCTGAGGTCACTTGGTTTGTTCAGCCTGGAAAAGAGGAGGCTGAGGGGTGACCTCACTGCAGTTACAACTTCCTTGTGAGGGGAAGAGGAGGGGCGGGCACTGATCTCTCCTCTCCAGTGACCAGTGACAGGACTCGGGGGGAATGGCCTGAAGCTGAGTCAGGGGAGGTTTAGGTTGGATATTAGGAAAAGGTTCTTCACCCAGAGGATGCTGGAAGTTGAGCAATGGAACAGGCTCCCCAGGGAAATAGTCACTTGAAAGAGTTCAAGAAGTGTTTGAACCACACTCTCAGGCACATGGTGTGATTCTTGGGGTTTTCCTGTGCAGGGGCAGGAGTTTGACTCGATGATCCTTGTGGGTCCCTTCCAACTCAGTATATTTATGATTCTATGGTTGCCGTCTAATGTCTGTTCTGCACATTCTGGCAGGTGGTGGCACATTTGGGTAGTCCCAATGCAGGGAAGAGTGATGACTTCTGTCAGTTCCCTGAAACAAGAAGGTGGTTGTTACCTCTGACCCTGAGATAGCAAGGGAAGAAAGGAAATATGGGAAGAAATGTTGTGAGACACAAGAGAAGACTATGCATGTAGAAGTGGAGGCTGGAGCTTGTGTTCATATTATCTACTTATTAATTTCTTTATCAGGAAAGCCAACGGGCAGTCAGAGGAGTGAGGTGTGTGCATTGCCTGGCTGTACATTACCTCAGGTTGGAAAAATCACTTATGCACCAGAAAAAGGACTGTAAATTAAACACAAATCTATTATCTCTGTTAATTGGCTCTTTTAGAAAAAAGGATGATGTTATTCAGCAACAAGTACTGAAAGAATGATTTACTCATGAAGAAATATTTCCTTTTATTTTAGTTTAGATTTGTAATTGCCTGTAAAGGAGTCAGACAGTGTGACCAGGTCTAGGTCTTATGTATTTGTTTGGTTTACACCTAGTGCTAGTTTTGACAGCTATTACCTCCAGGATACTCAGCGCCAGATGTTTTGTTGAAATAAAACTTACCTCCTAGTTTTTCAGCACCATGCAGCAATCTCAGCTTTCCCAAGTTAGCTTAAGTAGTAGTTTTGGATTTTTTTATTTGATGAAACTTATGAAGGTGCTGCCAACTACATATACGTGGACCAATGCAGTTTCTTATTCCGTCATTATTGCTGTATCTTTCTCTGAAAGTAAGAGTGTGTGTTAAATGGACTTTTTGTGTGATTTAGGAGACTGAGAAGGAAAAAGATGGAGGATAAATTAGTAATGTGAGTATTCCAGGGTTACATAGAAACATCATGCTTAAATCCATGTAGATTGTAAAAAGCATAAGGCTGTGTGTAATATTTCAATAACCTTTTCCCCTTTCCATCCCGGTTTGCTGTCTTAAATTATAGGGGAAAAATGGTGTGGCACTATTTACCTGAATACTTTTTACCTACATTTCATATGAATTAGATGTAGACTAATGATTTGACTGTAAACATAATCATCTACAAAGTTCCTCAGCTTTATCTCTTTGTATTTCTAATAAAGCTGCAGTTGGGAATAAAAGTCATTGTTTTAATGGCTGCTCAGTCATTTACATAAGGCGGTACAACCAAATTCTACCATTTATATTATTGAAATTATCTTTGATAATACTGAACAGATTAAATGGACTTTAAGGATTCATTTTTTAAATGGAAGCAGATGTAAAGTCAGTGAACGTGCATGTACATGCAAATATTAATACTCTATAAAGTCAGCAGTTCATACTTTTAAATGTTAGATGCATGCTGGATATCCTATGTTACATTTTATTACATCATTTAGAGTAAGAAATTGCTAGAATATAGCCAAGATTACTTCCTACCATTACATGTTCTATGGCTTTTTGGCAGGAGTTAGGGGTATTAACCTCAACTGCCTGGCAAAGAATCCTTCTGTTATAACTGTACTGTCTGTTTAAATTTTCCCCATAGGATTTTACCCAAGTTTCTCATCTCTTTGTAAAATTATAACATTAGTGCCCCAGAATGAAGTTCAGTCCCAATGAGATCTACATTGTAGTGGTGGACGAGAGATCTATTTATCAGATTGCTTTGAAGAATTTGTGATTGAGAATGCTGTTTAAATATAAGCTGTTGGTACCAAAAATAAATCAGTAATTAGAACTGACGTGAGTGAGGCAAAGCCATGTGAAATTCGAAATTTAATTTGATATGTGAATATTTTAAGGGATATATGAACATGTGCTTACTTTGGACGGCATTAGCTCTGGGCAGCAATTTGTTGTTGTGGTGAAGGAAACGAAGGGTTTATGAGAAACTGTCAAGACAATTTTTGCTTAAAATATCCCTGCACTTTCTACTGTACATCAGTGAAGAGCATGATATAGGTTGTTTCATACAACGCTGTATATTGAAGTTGACCCCATAACTTTCCTGGAACAAGGTTAGGGAAGTTATATTTTATTTGTGTGTGGAAACTGTATAATAATTGTATAGAAAATTTCTGTCCTTTGTGCTGGATATTTCAAGCTGACAAGGATGCAGAGGAAGAACTGAGATAGCCCCACAGTAGCTCCAAAGGAGGCTTTGTGGGCTGCTGTTGGCGCGACGGCTTCCCAGTCCTTCCCCTAAATGCATCGACTGCTTCTGTGCCAGCCGTGCAGAATGGTACTTATTCATCTGATCTACTGTGGGGTATTTTGCCTACATTATCTAAAAATGTATTTAGCATGTGCCAGAACTCCATTGATTGCATTACAGTGTGTTTTGGGGGGTGGGGAAGTAATTTCAGCCACAAACTGGACCTACTTTTCTTTTTCATTTAAATTCCATTATCTGTTCAAATAGGATATTTTGTTTTTATTTTTAGCAGGCAGTTGTGAATGGCAGCTGTTTACTGTGAGAACATCAGGGTTTTTCAGGAATCTTTAAAGAAAGAAAATTAGCTGTTTAATCATAGATCATTTTGTTTGCCAACAGTAGCTATTAGCTTGAGAAACAGTTTTGTGTGGCAACAGGTAAGGAAGCTAAGCTGTTTTTTTCAGTCAAGTACTTGTTTTTTCTTTTTCTGGAGTGAGTTTATAGTAGCATAAGTAGGTGCATTTTGTATGTAACTGGCAAGTTGTTCATTATGAGATTTTAAAATTATATAATTCCCCTTATCTGTGATTGATTTCATTAATGGCATAGCTTTGAGTAGGCAGAATTATGCCTGTCTAATATTGCGTTTCTGTTTTTTTGTGAATTACCTGATAAAACCTTCTCTTTCTTTGTGGTGGATGCCCCATCCTTGGAAGCATTCAAGGTCAGGCTGGAGAGGGCTCTGAGCAATATGATCTCCTTGAAGATGTTCCTGCTTATTGCCTGGGGATTGGATTAGGTGACCTTTAAGGGTCCCTTCCAACCTAAAATATTCTATGATTCTAACAATGATTCCTAGCCATGTTAAGGAGCAACACTGCAGGTCTCCATTGCAGGTTGGTTAACCTGCGATCTGCTATCATCTTTTGCAGTGCATTCATAGTACTTAAAGAGATCTGGATTTGTGATCAGATTGAGATTCAAGATGAAAACACTCCTTTCCTGCCTTTAATAACAGATGATGCCTTTAGGTGGAACAGTTAGTGATTTTGTGCCTCACCTCTTCTAACCAAGTGTACATCTTTTCATTATGTTTCTCGTTTCTGCTTTAGCTGCAGGAATTCATTCTCAGTGCACACAACATAAAATGTATCCAACTCTGTGTGTGTACAACCTACCAAGGTGTTAATTGCAGCTTATCATTTTGATGCACTGTAATAGGAAGCACATTGTATCTAGAGTGAAGAGTTGGGGGCAGATTACAAGTATGCTCAACACTGCACTTCTGTTAAAACATACAGATCTACATGCATTCTGTGAGCTGCAGGTAGTAAAAGCTCACTGAGAAAAGTGAGACAGTCATGTTTAGACTGAGAAGAACAAGGTGTAGTACTTATCTTTGACTCATTTATTTCTTAAATTCTTCAGTAATTTTGAAAAGAAGGGTTGTACCAATTCTGTCATCAAGTCTGTAGGAATTATTAGGCAAGAGGTGTTAAAATACAAGGTACAGTAAGGACCTCCTGAAACTGTGTTTCAGATTCAGGAGTTATATAGATTTATATATCACAGACACGTAGAAAAGGGAATTTTGCTGTATCAGAAGAAATAATTAGAAGTCAAAATGTCCTGAAATCTAAATGCAGTTGCCAATAGCTGCTTCAGACCTGAAGACACTTGACTTAGCCTACATAAAGTGCTCTGATGTCTGAGAAGAAGTAGTACAGGAGAGCCTGAAGAAACTAATCAAGAGAATGCAAATATGTTTAAAAAGAAGTTAAAGTCCTCTATTTGGGATTTCAGGCAGGAAAGGCTTTGGTGCTACCCAAATTTTGAAATGGAGGATTGCTTAGCTTCAGGTGATAGCTTCTGCAGTGGGTCTTATTTCTGTGGTGTCACATACAGGATTCTTTTTCCTATACCAGTGGGAGACAGCCTTCTCCTGCATATCCCTGGGAAGTTGCCTAGAAGACCACAGTACAACTCTTGATTTGGAAAATAGTTCTTACTCTCAAGCTGATGCCAGCCTGTTGCAGAGCTGAGTGATGCTGGGGCTCCTCTTGAGGTGTGCAGGAGCAGCCACAGGCAGGCTGGGCCGGAGAGCAGGTACCTACCATGTGCTGCCTAAAGAGAATTGACACCTGCACCAGATCTGCTGGGCAACTGGCCTGACTTGCAGACCGTGTAGTGAGGAAATCAAGATGTTGTAAGAATAATCCATCTTGGAAGAAACTGTCACTGCCTCCCATGAAATTGCTGTGTGTGCAGCTGCCCGTGATGTATTTTGCTGTGCAAGGGCTATCAGGGCAATCATTCACTTTTGTGCTGACATATCCATATCTGGAAGTCTGCAACATCTCAACTGACGCGGACTTAAAACATCATAGAGTTGTCCAGCTTGAAACAACTGGGGGTTATTTCCCTTGCTTGTCTTTGCCCTTCCTATACTTTCCTGTTTTTAGAAAAACCAAGGATATTACACTTGAACAGAAGGCAAATTGCCATTTTAAGCATTGGATTGGCGCTCTGCCCCGCTATTTTAACCAGGCTTTTAATTGTAGACAAGGTAGTGTAAAGAAAATGTGTAGGTGTGGTGCTTAGGGACCTGGATTAGTGGTGGACGTGGCAGTGTTAAGTTAATGGTTGGACTCAATGATCTTAAAGGTCTTTTCCAACCTGAATGGTTTTGTGATTCTGTAACATTAGTTATGTGAGAAGCATTCTGGGTAAGACCTCTGTAAAGATAACCTTTTGGAAAAAAAGCTGTAGAGTAAATTAAAACTGAAAGAATATAAAAATGCAAACATGTAATGGTGGGAAAAATCCCAAATATTTGAATCCAGTGAAAGAAATGGCAAGATCTGCATGACCTTTTCCTTTGAAAGTAATCTGCTTGTTAGTGGGAGCGACTTTTAATCTCCAAAAAGATAGTCAAATCCAGAGTCTAATTCCAAAGAAAGCAAATGCAAGGGTTCAGACACTGCTGCTTACTCCTGAAAATAGTCTTGGCTTTATATAGCTGGCTGTAATGAAACTCTCTCAGCAGGTGTCCCACCATTGTGGCTTAAAAGCTAAACAAATATGTTACCTTTGCTGCTGCAGTCTTTTATTTGTCATGGAAACCAACGGTTGATGTAATGCAAGATAAGTAACTATTTTGTAAATGTTTCAGTTTACATGCCCTGTACATACTGTTTACAAAATGGGATTTTTTTCTCAAGGATAACTTTATCATAAAGCTGTTGGCACAGCACATACAATTTGTCTTGGTCATCTGATACAAGCAAACACGCATTTTGACCTGTCTTTCCACATGCAGATTAATAATAGTGCTTTGTGCTCTGGTGAAAATCAGCAGTTTCATAGCTGAAAACCTGATGAAAAGTTTTGTTTGCTGTTTACATTTATATTAAAAATATGGGAGGTGAAGCAATCCTGGGAACCAAGGTAGCACTATCTCCTGAAATTGTCATAATTTCCAGTTTCTTGTGCAGCAGAAGCCGAAATGACACTATCTGTGCAAATCATGACCAATAATTTTTTTGCAGAAAAATGAATTTAACTGCTTTTCTGCAGTGCTTCTTGTCGGTAACATTGCAGTTGACAGTGCTAGATAGAATTAAAAATAAAAAACCCTGCCTCTTCAAGATGATTGACATTCTTAAAGGCAAACATTTAAGGGCCTTTTAAAATCCAAAAGCAGTTGTTGTTACATAGAAAGAAATTTCTCCTACAGAGAATAATGGTTTATGTGAATGTCAGTTCAAGAAGAGAAGACTTTTACACAATGGAAGCAACTCCTTTTAGCAAAAATACATTTACACGGAGGAATTAAGAGCTTTGACTTTCCTGACTAGTGTGGCAGTAATTTACTGTCAAATAGACGTATTTGTAGAGAAAATGCGTGCAAAATAATGGCCAGTGATTTTTATTTTTTAAATTAATAAACCCAGAACATACATTACCTACTTTAAGGGATTCTGAATCTTTGATATTGTTCTTCCTTGAAAATTCCCACATAAATTATCACTAAATAATTGACACACCTTCAGGTAAGGCATCAAGCCTTCTGCTTAAAAATCAAATACTTTCTGTCGGGAAATGAATATGAATATTGAAAATCAAAGGAAATTAATTTTCTGAGCTATAATGAATATTGTTGAAAACTCCACATGGGGCTGATGTCATGATCTTATTTCCCACACGCATATTGGCAGCACATGAGTAAGTTTTTGAGTAAGCCTAGTGCTAGGTAGTCTAGTAGGCTGACCCTGTGAAATAAAGTGGAGTGTTTAAAAAAAACTTATTCATCATGTAAAAGCTTTTAAAATGTGGCCTTTCCAACTGATGAGTCGATAACTCTATGAGACCTTCAATATACCTTCAACTGCAAGATAGGAGTGCTATAGACCATCAGTTATTTAGGTCACTTTAGCACTGGTTATGCTTCTAATGAGTTTCCTCAGCTGGACTCCTGTAGTCTTAAAAAAACTATATTTAATATAAGCAAGGTTTCTGCAATATGTTTTAGATATATTTTCATAAACGCATTTTCTTGGGGTTTGGGGTTGGATTTTAGCATTTATCCTTCCTCTTTAGTTTAAAACTAATTAACAAATTTCTTAAAAACAAAAACTGTTTTTCTTTGAAGACACCCAGTTAAAAGTGCAAACTGAAGTTACTTTGACACTATGTTCTTTCTCTTTCCATCTTGCTGGTAGCTTTTCATATTTGAGTATTTCAGTACATGATGCTTATTTAAATTACATAGTTGGTTTTGTAGATAATCTTCAAGTTTTTTAGCGGACTTATTTGGAGTCACTGGTAGAGCAATGAAATGAGAATTATATGCCACATATTATGGAATAATGTCATAATTTTTCCTCACTGCTGAGATTTTTTGATGTGTTATTACAACCACAATGAGAATAGGCAAGCTAGTTGAGTTGATAAAATGACGGAGAAGGTATTCAAACAGCAGTTGTGCGCTGACTAAATCTGTTGCTCAACCTGGCAATGTTTATTCTGGTTTCCCTGCTGACAGCAGCTTCTCCATTTCCTGTGCATCTTCTCACTTTGTAAATTGTTGCTTATACATAAGGTTTGGAAACTGTGTTGTGTTTTTTTACTGCTGTATTAGGTAGAGACTATATAGTCCCCTCTAAAGTATTTTCATATTCAAGAGAACAATTTAAACTTAGTTGGAGAAGAGATCGAGCACCAGGATTTATATGGGAATGTCACAAGTGACAAGCCTTCCCTAATGAATTGTTCCAAAAGTAAAGTACCACCTGTCTGACATTACTCCAGACTTAGTTAATTACCCTGTATCGCTTCTGACAACTGCAGAGAAAACAGACTGATGTTTCTGACCTCTAATTTGAAGAGATCTTTCCATCTTGATGTTGTTTTAATCAAATAGCCCAAGGTCTCAGCTGCCAGTCAGAAGGATTGTATTCTGCATGACAGCTCCAGATCCTCTTTGTCAGTACTGTGTTGCTTTCACTTCCATTATAAAGTGCTACAATATTAGTCTTTCATTTTATATTATCTCTTTAAAGAGATTATTTTTGTTCCTTGTAGACTTGTAAAGTAAATGCAAAACTACTCCTTTTCCTCCCAAAACTTTTGCATTCATGAGAGTGATAAAGAAATAGAGAATTACCTGGAATACAGCCCTATTTTGCTTGATATTTTACCTAGTTTGTGAACAAAATTATTTCTCATCACAACTTTAACCTTTTTTTTCCCCTTAGATCTATTTACTACTATTTGAAGTTCTTTTTTTTACATACTTGAAAAATATCTCTCACTCTGGAATATTTAATATAAAAGTATAAATGTTCTGTGATGAACTGAATAATTAATTGTGTCTAACTGTGTTTAAAATCATTGGAAAACAATGTATGTATCTATATGGCAACTTTATCTTCTGTAACATCTCTGCCTAACGTGAAAATTCAAGAAAATCTATAGTTGAGTAGTTGAGGTTAAATTATGAAGGTACTCCAAATGTAAGGTCTGGTATGCATTGTGGGACATCTGGTGTTTGTTTTAGAAATGAAAACAAAATTTTCTTGAGCTTGTGATGCTGACAACTAGGAAGTGCTACGTTTGATGTTACTCATGCAACTGTTCATTTTTCCCATTGCTGTTGTGCATTTTGATATAGCTTTTAAGGGCACCCTGACATACTGCCTCTCATTCCCATATAATCTCAGTGTTTCCCAAACTTTAGGCAGTCTGTTTTTCACTCTGCCTACAAGGCATTGATATCTAAGTTTGACAAATAAGAAGCATAAGAAGCCACAGTGCAGAGCTATCAAGTTTAGAAGTATATGTTAAATTTGATTCCCATCTAAAAGACAGTTGCAAGCAATTTTTCAGAGCAATTAGTGCTGTGACTCTGACTGGTTTTGGGGCATAATATTGTGGTAGATGTGGTGCAGGTATGTGTCTTCGTGGGTTATCATCTGTGCTTGTAGTCTTTGCCACTGGGGTTAAATTCATAAAAGTTTGTCACCCTTTCAAGACTAAAATGAGCCCAAGATATCCCTGGGGGTGATTTTTTGCAGACACTTTACAACGAAGGATCAGTGCAGTTTGGGGCATCAGGAGATCTGGAATCTGTGCCTGACCTTGCTTCTCTCGCTGATATTTGCTGTGCTTCCACATTCCACCCTTGAGCCCCTCCTGGTGGTCTGCTTTCATGCCCAACAGCTTACCAGTCGAGTTCAGCTCTCCAGGTTCTTGGTCTAGGAGATCTAGTTTTTCCTCCTTGGCTTTTCATCAAACATAAATTCAATTAATTGTAATGAAAACTTGTGTAGTTTTATGGGAGGGTTTTTTTTGGGGGGGCGAGGGTGGCTTAGCCTCTTTGGTGAGCCATTGTTCTTTAATTCTTTGCTGGTTCTCATGGTATTTCTTTTATTTTTAGCTCACCTTACAGTACCATTCTTGCCTCTCATTCCACACTACTGAGTGTTTGAGGGAGGTGCTGGAAGAGGGAAATAGCAGAAGGACGGGCTTTGCTCTCTGTGCTCACCGTAGTAGAAGTCAGTAAAAGTTATGAAAAAGGGAAAAGTGTGTTTCTGACTCCTTCCTGGTGTGCTGACACATGCATAGTAATGAAATGCCAGGTTATTCTAATGACTGCAACTCCTCCCAGTTCAGGTATTTTCTTTTTCTCACTCATCACACAGGGACTAGCATGGATGTGTTCCAATCCATTTCCCTTCAACTCCAGGAACACATTGAGATGCCTCTCAAAAAAAAATATAGGATGAATATTTTGATAGGAGACAATCTTTTCCTTAGTTTGAATCTCCAAGATGGATAAACTATTCTTAACTATAATTTTTAATAGTAGAAGTAAAAATACAAGTATAGAAATGTCAACCTGACCAGACTGTATTTGAAAAAGGGGTAGAATGGAAACCTCGTGACAGTATATAAGACCTGTTTATAAGTCATTGACAATCTACCCTGTTCAAATTAGTCATAATTTGAAAGTGTTTATAGCTTTGCAAAGGAGAATCTTAATCTCCTTCATAATGACTAATAAATCAAGTGTAACACCATTGGCTTTGAGTTGGATACAGCAACTGAAATGCAGAATTTAAATGGCTTAACTTGGACTCTCTATTGTGGCAGAAAGAATTCACGTTATGACCTTTTTTTGAAATTTTTCTCATATAATAATCACAGAATCACAGAATATGCCAAGTTGGAATGGACTCAAAGGATCATCGAGTCCAATTCCTGCCCTGCACAGGACCATCCCCAAGAGTCACACCATGTGCCTGAGAGTATTGTTCAAATGCTTCTTGAACTCTGGCAGGCTGTGACCACTTTCCTGGGGAGTCTGTTCCAGTGCTTAACTTCCAGCACCCTCTGGGTGAAGAACTTTCTCCTAATATCCAACCTAAACCTCCCCTGACTCAGCTTCAGGCCATTCCCCTGGGTCCTGTCACTGGTCACCACAGAGAAGAGATCAGTGTCTGCCCCTCCTCTTCCCCTCACGAGGAAGTTGTAACTGCAGTGAGGTCTCCCCTCAGTCTCCTCTTCTCCAGGCTGAACAAACCAAGTGCCCTGAACCACTCCTTTACCATCTTATTTGCCCTTCACTGGACACTCTTTAACAACGTAATATTTTTCTTATATTGTGGTACCCAAAACTGCCACAATATTCCAGGTGATGCTGCCCCAGTGCAGAGCAGAGCGGGACAATCCCCTCCCTTGCCTGGCTGGAGATGCTTTGTCTGGTGCCCCCGAGGACACCGTGGGCCCTCCTGGCTGCCAGGGCACTGCTGACTCATAGTCAACTTTCTGTCAGTCAGGACCCCCCAGTTATTCTGTTAAAATTATTCTTAGTTTCACACCAGTTGGAAGGTAAATTTTGTAAGCCGTCCTTTGTGTTGCCTCTGGCTACAAATTATCACACTCATACTTCTGGTCTTTTTGGTGTTTCACACGAATCTTTATCAACTCTGTGATCATTTCAAGAATGAGAATTGCACTGTCACACAGAATCTTGAAGAGGGTGAGTGCAAAAGAGATATTTGGATTGGAGAAGTCTGTTATATCTCATGCAGTGGGTTAGGCAGATAATATTTTTTGTTGTCTTCTATAGTCAAGCTTGTTGATAAATATCAAAACATGAGCTGTAAACAGGTGCTGTATCAGAAATATTAGAACCACTTTCAACCTTATATTTCTTTATACTTCATGCACCATTTGACAAAAAATATTTGTATGTGGTCAACCTACCTCCTTATTTATACAATTAGTACAACTGGATGGTGGTAGTAATGCATCATGTTTGTTACCATGCTGCTGATATTATTGTAGACTTTCCAGTATTGTGTGACTTTACAGTGCATCTTTTCCTGCTCTTCAGTTTGTGTTTTCAAGAAATCAACTTTGTGAAGTCTGTTATTATAGTAGGTGTTACTTTTTAGTGAGATAAACTTACTGGAATAAGCTCATGAAATCAATAGCCAACAAAAATATACTATTTAGGTTGGTTTTGTCTTCATTTCTTTCTAAATGTGCTTATTAACATGCAGTGAATGACAATTTTGAGAGAGAATCTTTAGGATGGATTTATTCTGGATAACCAGAGGAAACAGGTACTGGAGCTGTTGCTTCTTTTTCTACACAAAATTGGATTTCAGGTATCTTTCCTCAGATGGCAAAACAATCATTCCTATTTCTTTGACTTCTGTGGCCAGTCCTGGAGAAGGCTTCCTGTGGGTTAGCTGGCTTGGTGAAGTGGCTACTCAGCTATTACTTATTTTTCAGAAAACATTAAAGCGGCTGTTCTTCAAATTAAGGAGTAATGAGGTTCTCCTCCCAACAGCAGGTGTGGAGCTATAATTGGCCATTAGGATGTTGTGCTTTGGTTGGAGACTGAGAGGATAACAAAGCTAATTTCTATCAGTACTAGTTCTCTTTTATTACAAGTGAGGGAGAACTCCAAACCAGGTCAGGCTGGTCACAGAGGTAGTGGCTTATTTTCCTCAGTGAAACCAATTAACTTTCTTGACTTCAGAACCCATGTTTCAGTGTAAAATTCTCAGATGTCTAAAAGCACTTGGAACTTGATTAACACATAAATAAGTTAATTTTGCCCTAACAGAAAAAAAGAAAAAAAAAAGGAACAAAATGAAAAAAGCCAGAACTCTGGAGCCTTATTCCTTTTTTCAGGAATTTGAAAAACAGACAAAAAAACCAACTAACTTCTTTTTATCCATTATGAGTTATTTGGTTTTAAAGTGCAGTTTTGGACTGCATATAATGTAGGGAGTGACCCTGCAATTATAGTCCTTAATTAATTTCCAAATATTACTTAGGATATGATTCGTGTAACTTCAGATATAAGGGCAGCATCACAAATCCATGGAATAAAAATAATGAAAAAACTGCTCTCCATAAGGTATAGAGAGGATACTGAACTATAAATACAAATGTCTTTGTACAATTCAGAACAATGTAATAGTGTCTTGCATTAGCACTGTACTTTTCTTCATCACAGAGGTGAGGTTTGATCCACTTCTCTGAGCATTACTTTCAAAGTATTATTGTCTGTGTCTGAAGATACACAAAAACCTGCAGTGAGTAGCTATCTCAAAGTCAATTCTATGTCTGGTTTGCTTTTAAAATTTGTGATTTTAATGGCATTGTTGTTACAGTGGCGGATTGTCCAGTGGTCCTGGCAGAGCCTGTAAATGGCTGGTCCAGGTCCATGTGTGCCACAGCTCACTTCAGCAGAAGGATTTCTCAAACTCTTCTGAAATTTGATGGCTGCACTGACAATGGGATGGGACTTACTTCATCTCTGTTCCTATCATAGAGCCCAGCCTAATGATACTGAACATCTGGGATAGATCACAACTAAATTTAGTCATTAGGTTAAGGGTTTCTTTGCTGGATCCAGGATTCAATTTTAAAAGGGGGAGGAGAAAGCTGAACAAACCCAAACTGAATTACTGAAAGTGCTGAGGATGTTCATTGAGATTTAAGAGGCGATTGTAGATCCCTGTTGTGCTTTAGGAACCAAAGCTTGTCCCTAGTGAGTGGGATCTTCTGTGAGTGTCTTCCTCAGTGTTTTCCATGAGGAGTGTTACCCTGGGACAGTCCAGAAGGGCACAAGTCCTCCATTGTCATGACACAGAGATGTGGGAGTTAGAGCACATAACCGACACTAAAGGTAGAAGAAGCTGATGGATGTTGTGTCTTGAAAGCATAATGACTTCTACCAAAGCTTGCTTCTACTAGAGATTTCATTATATGTGCTTAATAGAATATGAATGTAGAAAACTTGAGCTTCCTGGTAATTATTGGTTACCAGATAGAATAATTATTAATATAAAGAATATAATGCCATGGAAAAGCCAACACTTTTCATGTGCTGCTTTTATGCTATACCAAAAATCTTTACAAAATGTTAATAATATGTCTAAAAGTTTATAAAAATGTTATTTCAAAAGAAGGTGGAATCAAGAGGCATTTCAGTCCAGTTGTATTTGTGGAGAAAATGAGATAGAATACTTGTATCTGATCCCTGAAACGCTTTTTAAATGAGTGTTGTTATCCTTGAAATCTGACATGATCTGCTTTTTAATTTTTTTTGGTTTTCCTTTTTTTTTTTTTTTGGACTTAGTGCTATGTGACTTCATATGGATGAATGCCTTTATTATGACCTCATATCTGATGTTTTACTGTCTTAGAAACGTTGAATTTTATGGGCCTTTCCCCTATCTTTTTTGGGAGTTCCTCCCCTTTCTAATAGAAATAAAGCAGCTTGAATTGTATTCTACCTGGTTGTTTAATTTTATGTATTTTAATTGTTTAGAAATATCTTTGAAAAACTAAATACATTGTTGATATTTAACGATCAGTGCAGTTTTTTTCCCTGATATAAGCTGATGAGAAGCTGTAGAACAACCTTTTTTCATAGAAAATTTCTAAATTCAACTAATTGCATTGAATATCAGCACTAATTAGGCCTGGAAGAGGAAGCACTTTGGAATAGTGTAAAAAAGAAACCATAATTATTTAGCATACTCTGATAGAGCCCTGCAAAAGAAAGCTAAGAACCAGAGAGAGGCTGCTATGGTAATACACATGCTAAACATGCATAATTTTAGCAAGTATAGTCATGAATTACTAGAAAAAAAGGTTACAGACAGCAAAAGCAATCTGGTTTTCAATGTATTTTTTTCCACTACTTTTAAATATTTTACATTGCATGACCTAAGAGATATGAGCATTCTAAATTTTAGTGTAATGAGCAACAGAGGACATCTGTGAAATCTTCCTGCTTGGTTGCTCTTCATTTTCAGAGGTTCACCTTGTGTTTCTCTATAGGGGGGTAACACAGGGTGGGCAGGGGAAGCCTGTGGGATTGCAGCTTACAGATTTATGGAATGGTGTTAAATTGTGTGTGGAAACTCAGCTCCCCCTAATCTTGGTTAGTCCCACATATAACCCCAGGCTTATGAAAAATCATGTTTCTTCCTTGGAAGAGACTTCAGGAAAGAATTTATGAGAACATAGAAAAATATTGCAGAAATACAGACTGTATATAGGGACTTCTGTTCTCCCTGAGCCAAACACATATTTTATTAGAGGACAGTTCTTTAAAAAAATGGACCTTTGTATCGAGGAGGCAGCTCATCTCTGGGCCTGGAGAGAGGTGCCTGTGTCGTTGGTTCAGGTGAGGCGCTCTGGATGCATTTGGGTCCTAGCTAAGCTCCAGCTTTCTCTTCTGACTTCCTCCTGTTTCCTCCTGTATGGCAGCACTGTTGATTTGAAGTGAACAGAGAACATCCACAGGCTTTTTGAGTGATCCTCAGATCTGAGTAGATCTGATCTTACATTTATTTGTACAGAACACCAAGAGGAGGTAACGATAAATCTGGGCCTTTTTTGCTGTTGAGCCTTTTTTTCTTTCTTTTTTTTCCTGTGTCTGAATTCCTGAAGGCACCCAGAGCTTGAGAGCAGCTGAGAGCTCTCAGAATGGTCTGATCTTTATGTGTTTGCTAAGGAACCCCTAAATTCTGCACAAAAAAAATATTTTTAGTGTAATTTCAAACACTGTTAAGAAATTAAACATGTTGTCTAGAGACTTACCCTAATTGGTTCCCTGAATTATAATCACTAAGTGGGAAGAAACTTGTTAGGAATTTAAATCTTGTGAGTCCAAAATAGTATGTTTTTCAAAGATATATCAGTGACATTAAATTTTTTTATGTTTTATCTTTATTTATATTTTTAATATTTTAAATGATTCATTCAACTTTAACTGCAAATTTCTGTTTGGAAATTTGTCTAAACCCTTAAATTCTATTAAATAAACTGGTTCTTAAGTATCTCTTGCAATTATATGAAGACAGTTTAGCACTAATTCTTACCTTTTTATGCTAATAATGATCTCTGTAAGGAAAACAGACTGAATAGGCACAGAAATTTAACTCCCTTCAGATCTTTGAAGCTGAAAGACATAATTCTGAGAGATGTAATAGAAGCTGATGGGAAAGATAAACCTGCTCAGTAAATTAGGAGTTTTCAGAGATGCCCAAACCAAGGTTTTATTCTAAGCATTTTCCTTTCAATATTTGTCCTGTAAGTAAACTTAGATTACTTCAGGAAAATGACTGGTTTCTTTTTATGTATGTAGTTTGTTAGAATAGTTGCTTCCCATGCAAAGACTTCTTTAATAAAATAACATACTCCAGCCAAAAAGCTCCCAAACATGACTTTTAATTATATATCAGGAATGTGTATTAGCTAGCCTGTTTTAAATAATGCTGAAAACCTACAGTCCTAACAGCACAGATGGCTGAGTAGCTTCATAATTCTCAGTCTTTTTTATTTTGAATAAAGGTGTCATTTCTTTATTGATGATGCAGTGCATAAGTTATACTGGTGCATTATATCTACATATTTGTTGCTGTAAATCAGTGCAGCAAATTAATCACCAAAATAGTTCTTAATATTTGAAGGTATTGTATGACAGGTTTTGACATGGGGAGCCACATTCTGTTATCCTTCTGTACAGGCATGAGCTGAATTTATTCACTTAGTTTCACTAAGATGGTTTCAGATGTATTAAACAAAGTTAGACAAAATAAAGCCACAGTAAATTCTGTATCCACTTAAAAAATGAAGTTTATAAAGGCTGAATTAATGGGATTGCTTTATGTTTAGGAAAAGTAGCTATTTAGTGAGTGACTAGTTAAAAGGTTACTATTTTTGGCACTGTTAAATTGTGTACGTCTGCTTAAAATGCTGTACTTAGCTTTTGGAGGCCTTTGTTTATGAGCAAAATTTTTCAACACAGTCATCATCCACAATTATTCAAATTTCAGTGAATAATTATTAACAGATTGAGGATTTGCAAATATTTCTAGTTCTCAATTCATATTTTGAAATTATGAGTACTAATTCCTCATTTCAAAGTAAATTTTCAATTAGCCAGCATTAGTATCTATTTCCAATTATGTTTTTATTCCTACATTTTAGGCTGTAGAATTCAGTTGGAGTTTTGCACACACAGAATATACAAAATTGAGTGTTTTACCTTACTCCATCAGGAACATTTGCAACAGTAAAGCTTGAGTGCCTAAATATTAATAGTACAAATAGTTCATCAAATTAGTGTTTTGAAATGGAGTGAATAATGACTGACCTTAGCAATTAGCATTCAACTCCTGATTGATATATTATCTGGTGGCATCTCAGAATAATGTTGAGCCATTTGCAGATCTTGAGCAATTTTCTGTTTGTTGTTAATTGTTCTGTTTGTTGGTTAATTATGACCCAATCACATGAAAGCCCCTGGCTTGCTTTTATTTTCCTGATGTTGCAAGCAAAACAAACTGTTGTGAACCAAAGACAAAGTTACTCATGGCTGCTTAGGGAAGGGTATCTTCCTGGTAGCCCCCTCAAGGAAAAACCCTTCAAGAGCAAAGCAAGACCTGAGTCACAGCTTTTGTCCCTCTACTCCTCTTGCTTTCAGCTTGGCTGTACTACAGGAAAATCCTCCCATGAACATTGTGTGGTCTCACCAGCATCCTCAATGCAGTGATAAACAGCTAAGTTAGTCTAAATTGAAGTCTGGCACACATATCTTAGAGAAGACTGCTTGGTGATCTGGATGTAGCAAATTGGATCAGACTATGAACCCCACATTGATATATGTCCATAGATATCCAAATATATGGATATGCATATATATGGGCGGAAAATAAAAGTTTGCTTTCTTGTACATCTCATCAGTGAGTAAACCAGCACATTTTAAGTAAGTAGGCTTTTGGTACCGTGTTTTCATATAGGACTTCAGAAAAGAGCCTTTGACGGTAGTAATATGTAATTTTTCATTTAGTAATATGTAATATGTGTGCACATATACTTAACATACAGGAGTTATTTTTGTTCTGTTAGGCAGTGAACTCTCGTGTCTTATCAGTTTATACTTTTTGCAAAGAAAGCAAGAGGTCGTGCCTCACTATGAAGGCTTGTGCTTAGTAGGGAGACCAGTATAGTCATATTGCAAGTACAGTTGTGTCTGTTTTAATGTGATTGAGAAATGATACTTGTTGCCTTTGGTAACTATTAGCATATAAAGTACATCAGAATTAAGTATGTTGTTTTTCTGCTTGTTACTGGAGTATTACAGAAAATGAAGTATACAAAGTAAATGAAAAAAATGCTTCATGATGTCAAGAAATGTCACTGCTGCTTAATTTTCATTTCAGTTTTTGTAAGGAGTTAGAGTACTTATTTAACTTCATTCTAACAGTATTAAGCAACTAATTGGATAATGTGGGAAATTTCATTGTATTAATTAAATGTAACAATGGTACTCTATCCAAACGAGAGATGACATTTGAATCAATATATGGTTTTCTTACTTGCTATAAAAGAACAAATCGTATTTTCAGCAATTCCTCTTCTTGATAGCAATTCTATAGATGGATTCACCCTTTGACTAGGGGTATTTCCATCCTTTTAATTAATCTACCACCATAGCCTTACAAAGTCCTTTTCAACAACTCTGTTAATAACCGTTCATGTAAATTAAGAATAAAATGTGTTTCCCATTTTTTTAAAGTTATAAAAACCAAAAAAACAATACAACAGAAAAAAAGGGCCTAAATAAAAGACAGCAAAATGTACACCTCTCCCATCAATGCAAAAGTATTCTTCACTTCTTCAGATGGGAACCAGAGGCAATGACGGCTGCATCAGGGAGCAGCCAATGCTGCTTTCTGCTTCAGCAGGTCGTTCACCAGCAGCAGTAGGGGAGAAGACCTTACTAATTTGGGAGGAGGGGCATCATACCTAATCTGGAGTCCAGGTCTTCCTCAAGCATTTCAGTTAGCTAAACCTGAATGCAAATGAATTGTGAAGAGTGTTTAGCATATTTCTGTTCGTATTCTCTTCGTTTAATGACTTGCTTTGTAAATCTCAGTGGCATGGTTGTTGCTATTTTGGAGGCACTCTGTATTCTGTTGGCATCTTTCCCGGTTAAGTTTAGGTTTTGGGAGAAGGGCAGCAGATATGTCAGCATACCAGCCCACCTTGTAGAGAGAGAGAAATTGGGTGGACTTGTTCTGGATACTTATATATTATCTGTGGTTCATTGTGTGTGGAATACCTTTTGGGTTGACATCAACCACCCTTTTGGATGGTGAGGCTTTTTGTAACATTGTGCACAGTGGTTTAGGTTTGCAGACAGAAGTGGCAGAGGTGGCAGTGCTTACCTGGCTTCTCACTTACAGGAACAGCAGGTTTTCAATAAGGTACAAAATATAGAGCAAGACGCACTATCTTGAAGCATTAAAGGTGGCGGAGGGTGAATATATAAAATGTGTTAACACAATGTATGCATAACACATTCAGCCATTTCAGTCTTCAGCTAAATGATCAGGCCTTCTCAAAGAATTTCTGCTGCAATCACATTTGCAAAGTAACCCAAAAGTTCTGATTGGTTGGACTTGTTACTTGAAATATTTGTTGATAGTTGGCAATTTCATTATGGGTCTCCTGTACCTTGTGTGTACATTTTGCAGAGAAATGTAGAGGCAGTAGTTAATGGTTGAGGATAATAGTCTGCCAAAAAACAGTCAGCAGTAGGAAAGGCACACACAATCTACAGTCTTTGTAACATATAACAGCTCTCACAAATGTAGTTAATGCATTTTAATCACCAAGCCTAATTGGAATTTGCAAAGTGAAGATGACAGCTAGTAATAGCATTGAAAAAAAATCCAGTGGCGATCAAATATACAGTATGGAAGTTAAAAAGAGCTGCTTATACATATAGGTTAAAGTTTATGTTCCCAGAATAAATAATGAATTAAGGAACAAGAACCAGATTTAATGCTCACTTTAGTGCCATTAGAATTGAAAATGATCTCCAGAAATACTCAGAAGTGAGGGGAACACTTCTTGCTTGAACGGTTTAATAAATTGCATCAAACATCATCCCATGTATGTGCCCAGAAATACTTGTAAAGCTGTGTTTGTGTATCAGTACTATAGAGATGAACAAGTGAACATTGTGTGGGTGAATATTCTGCTTCTATCACAGCCAAGCAGTCACAGAGCTATGAAGCATCTGAAGGTCAGAACTCACCACAAAAACTTCAGTACTTTAACCGTGTATATCCTTGTGTATGTGTGTATATCAATGTATTTGAATTGTTTCCTTGGGTAGTCTTACATTTCACTTGATACAAATACTGCAAAATTTGAATATTACCTCCTGATGATTTTTTTATTGTTTGTAATTTGCTTCTGAATCACTTCATTGATGTATTTGTTTTGATAGTCTTCTGAAAGTGCATAGAGAGTCTGTTAATTAACAATCAGATTTCTGGATAAATTGCAATTTTGTAAAATTAAAATTAATGCACCTTCCTTTTTTTTTCATCTTTTTATAACCGTATGGTGTAAGTAAGTGCACAGAATTTTAATGCCTTGTATGTTTTTGTCGGTATTAGTTCATTCTCTCAAGCAGCATCTAATATTCATAATAATTAATTCTGTAAAGTAATATCTAATCTCAACTCTTACAGTTGTAAAATGCTTATATTTTTGACAAGGCTGGTAGTAAAAATCAAAACCAACTTTTGAGTGTTTTTCTCTGCTACTTTCACTGCAATCTTAGGAACTGTGTGTTACTTAGGAAGTATAGAAACATTTTCAAAGATGTGAAGTTCTATGGAAAAGAGAATTTAAAAAAAAATAGCTTGGGAAAGGTATTAAGCTTTACAAACTGATAATGGACTATAATTCCATAATTTACTTATTTCATAGCATTAGTATTATACATGCTGTAGTTATTTCAATCTATGTTGCTTAGACTGCCAAGATTGTAATCCTCACTAATGAGAGTAATCCAGTAACATGCCTCATTTCAAGCAATGACACTGATTTTTCCCCTCCTTCCAACCAGGAGAGTGACTTGTCTGCCAAATGACTGTGAAATAGGGAAGTACTCTCTTATTCTTTGTTGGTTTGTTTTTGTTTTGTTTGGTTTTGGTTTTGGTTTTTTTTCCTGTACATGCAGTATTATTTTATTTCAAAGTTGAAATATACGGTAGGTGCCTCTGTTCTAGCAGAGCCCTAAACTACAGGAGTGCTGTGGGGAATGTCTTGACAGTGCAGTACATCGAAAAGTAGGTGTACATCTGTTCCATTTTTAAAATAAAAAGCAGCCAACCCTTATATGCTCACCTTAAATCAAGTGCATTTAAATAAGCCAACAACTAAAAGGAAGATGAGTTAATTGTTTCTGTTTCTGAGACTATAAACTTTTTCAATTTTTAAAATTTATAAGTCCTGACAATACAGGTTGGTTGAATGTTACATCATTAAGGAAATTCTCATGTTTTGTGTGAGGTTCATGTGGTACAAGCCAAAGATCACAGTGAAAAATATTCCAAAAATAAAGCAAAGAGCTTATGTTTCTCTGACTGATTAATATCCATCTAATGATGTGTAAAATTTTTGAAAACTTTGTGAATGAAAATGAATGTCTCACAACTTACAGTTCTGTCTTACAGTGTTACTGCATTTCTATAGAGACAGTCATATTTCCATTTACTGTCATAATTTGTTTTCCTATGTGTAAATCCTTACTTTGTCTTGAAGATAATTTAATCCAATTACAGTACAGTCAGCTTTAAAATTTTGTTTTTATACTTCTTCTGTATCTTGCTTCTTCCCCGTCTCAATGAATAGTTCTTTCAATATATTTGCTGTTAGCGCTGAAAATTATTTTCTCATGACCACACCTAGCTTCAGGGGGAAATAGGAAATGTCAATCAGATTCTCTCACTGTTTAAGTTAGTAACCAGGCTCACTTTGCTTAGTCCAAAAGTTCAGTCTGTGTTCTGGGTAGTTCCTTATCATGTATAAAACCTAGCAGGGGGCAAATATCTTCATCATATTCTTTTAAATACAGTCTACATGCCTGATTATATGAACAAACACAGTTTAGAAACTATCTTAAGCTTTCTTCATGTTTTGAGTATAACATTTGGTTGGAACATAAATAATTTCAAAAGCATGAGTTTTTTATGCACAGCGATCTCCTTAGTTATTAAACAATTTAATATGGAGAACTGTGTATTACCAAAGTCCTTTCTCCATTCAAGACTAAACTGTGAGCAGACGAAAAATGTTCAAAACCTGAAATTCACTCCATTTCCTTATTACTGGGAAAATAAAAGAGAAATGGAGAGAATTTTAAGAGTTCCATTTATATTGGTTGAAATATGACAGTCATGTCAATTTGACCTTTGTAAGTTGCTTTGTATTAATTATAAATGCTTTTGATGTTACTTTTATTAATCTAACTGCCTGCTGCATGATTTTCTACTTCTTCCATTATAAGAATGGCAGTATTTTTAATTTCCAAAACTACTATTTAGTTGCAAACTCCCTGGGACCTGCTGTGATGTTAGGTGGAGCCTGAATGTCATAGAAGTATTGTTTCTGATGGCTAATCAGATATCCAAGTGATTTAACCTCTGTATGTCATTGTCATCAAGCTGATGATGCTGATGAAGAATGCCTGACAATTAGTGATGTAAAAATACCAAAATAACATAGACACTATTTATGTGGTTGCTAAGCTAGTTGTTAGGCATTGCAAATATTAGAGGAGTAGCCAGCTCATTCCTCACTTCTCAAAATTCTCAGAAATATACTTTCTTTTTGGTTCTTGTATTGGCCAAAGACTATTTCTTTTGTGAGTTGAGTAAAAGGAGCAAAATACAGAAGCCATTCTAATTTTCTTAATCCTGGTGCCCACTGAATTAGCCTAAAAGTCCAAATCTAGCAATACTGTGAAACAAGAATCCATTATGTGGTAGATAATACCTTGCAGCTTCTGGATATTAGTAATTAGTCTTTCCTGAAGCTAAGCACTGCCTCAGGATACTTGTGTTTAGATTCATCTGAATACCTTTCCACCATTAAATTTTATAAATCCTCTTTTATCCTTTTCCACGTTTGTCCCAAGGATTTAGTATGCTCAGGAGTTCCACAGTGTGATAGTGAGTGGGTGACCAGATTCAAATTTTGGAGTGTGAAACCACAAAAAACCCTAAAGACTGTGCATAGGAGGTGAAATATTAATAAATAATTGGAGAAGTATGAAGAAAATAGGAATTCTCCATTATTTGAGCAGGGAAAGAGGAAGTATATTTTCTATTGTGTTCACATTGAACTGTTTTGTACAGTGCTATCTTGAACTTCCTGAGAATTAATGGGTAAAAAATTTTTTTTGATCCATTCTAAACCGTCATGCTTTAATTTCAGTGAGTTTCCCTGGTTCATGTACAAGTTTTTAGTATCTGTCAAGGCCACAGTGTAACAGTTTCAGCGTCTTGAGTAAGATTTTATCTGGAGTCTTTGCATTTGGATCCTCATTTCTTCTCTGTTTCCTAGTAAGGTAACCATAAATTTTTGCATTATATATTTTTGCATTTGTTTAACACATATTTTGAGTTTCTACTTAAAATATTATTTTTGGCGTGTTCTTACTGAGAAGCTGTTGCTTTAGACTGACCATTGGAAAAACTTACTATGCAGTACATAAATGTAGCAAGAATTAGGTCCCCTTCTTATGCATATGATTCTGATTTCTGCAAAACTAAAGCTTTGTCAAACAAAGAATAGGCAGAAGTCATTTGCCATGTGCATGCATTGTATGGTATTCCTGTTCCCACCTCATTTTGCCATTGTTCAATGAAATATTTATGCTGAGCTTACCAAAGGTATGACAGTTCCCTCATAAAATACATGTGTTCTCTTCTTAGCTTTTTTTGTCTTTTTATGCATGTTATAAATTGAAGAAATGTAGTTGTCTTGGAAAGCAGCCATGAAATCCTAATCAATTTCCAAGTTTGATTTCAAAGGCTTAGAACACCTAATTATTCTTATCTGACTTCAGTAGCATTCGTGCATGCTCAAATCTATCAAATTTTGATACATGCAATTTTTTATGCTTTTGTTATTACTTTAATAAAAATGGTGATATGTCTCAATGTAAGTATATGCAAACAAAGTGGCAAAACTACTTCCTAGGGATAATCAATATTTCCAAAATTGAAACTTCTGTGATGCACATTTTGAACACTGTGGTGTAAACTGGGAGCCTCTGGGATGCATAGGGAAAGAGAAGTTGTCTGGACCATTATGTCACTATATGAAGGGAAATATTTTACTGGGGTCTGATAGGAGTTGTTTGGGGTCCTGGGCAAAGGAGAGTGGAAGGAACTGTCTTTTTTCCCCCTTCCTTCCCTTCCTCCCCTTCCTCCATTGGCTTGTGAGTTTTCTACCCTGAATATTTTCAATTGGTCTTTTGTACAGTCCTCCAAGATAGAAGCCAAACATTAAATTCCAGTATCTATTCACTTCTGTTTCTCTATTAGGATGGATGTGACCAAAATATGCATGCAGATTGATTAAGATACTTCTAAAAGGCATTAGGCAACAAAGAAAATTACTCTTCTTTACTGTTGCAAAAACATTGGAATAGAATGACAGTATGTTTCTTCAATGTAGTTTATGATCCTGTGAAATGTCACACTTGCCTTGAGTTGTCTAGACTGGAAAAGAACAACTGTAAAAAGAATGACAAATAGATGTTTTTTGTCTTTTTCTGTACTGAATCTATATTAAGGAAACACAGCTCTTCTCAGTAGAGCTGATGAGTTGGCACTGAATTGAAATAAAAATCAATGTTTATAATAGGTAGCTGTCCTAACATCAATAATAATATTTCTTAATCTTCACTTAATGTTATAGATATGAAATCCTTCATTGCAAGCAGTTCTGAATGATGTATGAAATGAAAAAAAAACTCGATCGATGCACAGAATACATACAGGCAACAAATATAGTAGTTATCTAAAATGTTCATGTCTAGTACAGTCAGAAAATCCTAGTTTGAGTTAGGAGGGCAAGATTTAAATAGAATTTGTTATTGCAAATAATCTTGTAAATTGCTCAGACAATGCCCACTTAATGAGAAGATGAACAGTACTCATGTTTAAATCTAATTTTAACAAATATTTCACTAGTGGTTCAAATATTCTAAAGTGGAGTAATAATTTCAGGGACATGTTACAAAATCTAATGATGTTACCTTTTTAAAAATTGCTCCCAAGATAAATTTAAGATGTTGTGCTTTGTCCCCTTGTGTGGATGAACAATGTGTCCAGCCCCAAACTGAGTATTTAAACTCAACAAATCCCAATGTGCTAATGTCAGGTAGATGGTTTTTGGATACTTACGACTTTCAGTTAGCTCCTTAGACAACTTAAAAATAATCTGAGAAGTATCTGCAGAGTTGTAAGCAATATGTTTAACAACATATAGCAAAGCATGTTGTACTATAGATATTAAAATGTTCATAAGTGGGACCTGCACCTGACTGCTTAAAAAGAAATACATCCTGTACTTCCTCTGTATGTCACAGGCTGTCTACTTCTGAATGCAGTACTTAATAGACAGATATTGGACCAAAACTCAATGCTATTGTGTAACTTGATAGACAAGGATGGCACCTCACCCTAAGTGCTTCTTTTGTCTTCAGCAGTGTAATTTCTACAGTTTATGTCTGTTCTATATGATGATAGTTTTTCCCCATGTGTTTCTGGGGAAAAACACAGCTGGAACTATTGGTGGCTCTGGGCATGTTGCTGAGTTCTAATTTTAATACATTTTGTCTTAAAAATTCTAAAAAGTGCATTTTCTTTGTAATGGTTGTCACCACGTGTGGATGAAGACAAACTGATTTCTATTGTGCTCTCATTTTTCAGTATCTTAGAGACAAAAGAGGCAAAACACGTCCCCCCTTCTTCCAATTTGAATGTTTTTTTCTTTGTGTTAGGAACTAAACATGTCACTTCCCAACTAAAGCTGTTAAATGAAAATAGAAGCCTCAGAAAGAAACTAAAAGAAGAACAGTCTACAGTAAACATTGTGGCTGTTTGCAAGGTGTTACTTTTGAATTTCTGTGTAGAAATTCAATGAATTTCAGGAACGCTAGACAAACAATTGAGCCACTACAACCAGTATAAGTAGCTGTGAAATGGGAAGGGCTTTAGGAGAATTAAATTTTACTGTATTAGCTTCCCCCCCCTTCCAATTATCAGTATCAACAAGGGCTTTTGAAATGCTTTGTCTTACTCTCTGACTATCTTTCCTTTTCTCCCCTTGAGAGAAGAGGATGCTTGGGGATGGTGAGAGGATGCCAAGAGACCTGACAACATGCAATCTGTAATAGTTCTCTGTGAATTAAATAAATCAGAACTTTGATTCAGATACATTTATCGTTCCTTTGTCTACTTCAGATGAGGTGAAAACAGGAGTGGAAAATACAGTTCACTTACCCTTAATTTATACAGATGTTCTTAGGGGCATGTTTCCTTTCTTTCAAAGCTTTGCAAAAGTTGTATAATAAGGAGAAACCTAACTGTGGGCCAGTAGATGCTATTAGCTTTACAATGACAGTATCTTCACTGTAAGAACAAGGTGTGTGTGTTGTAAACAATTGCATATTAACACCTTGTTCTTATTAATTGCAAACTTCTCTGATACATTGTCTGATGTCTCAGTGGCAGCTTCTCCTAATTAACTCAGATACTAATTGGGTCAGATGAAATAAAGTAGACAGCAGTCAGTCAAGCAGACTAGAACAGCCTGTTCTCTAATTGCTTTTGACAGAGGAACAAAAAAGGAACTTGAAATATTATGGAGTAGTGCTATCCACCACGGTGTACTTAGCATGGTTGTTTGTAATGAATATTTTAATACAAACTGAAACAAATGTTGGCCTTTCACATGTGGTTAACCCATCCTTCTCTGTGTTCTGCACTTGTGTGACAT
Source organism: Pipra filicauda (assembly GCF_003945595.2). Lineage (NCBI taxonomy): Eukaryota > Metazoa > Chordata > Aves > Passeriformes > Pipridae > Pipra > Pipra filicauda. The sequence continues at coordinate 628,643 of NW_024104407.1, forward strand.
GAATTTGGAGTGTCTGTGACCATGTAAAGCATTTGCCTGACTTTTTTTTCATGGGAGCAAATCAGAAAATCTGGGACAAAATACATAAAAATCACAGCGGTTCAAAGCTTTGCAACTATGCATCACTAGGTGGCATTTGCTGAAAACAGAACAGCAATTTCATTTTCACATCAGAAGCTTGTGTGAAACACTAGGTACTAGTGTCATGTGTAAGACTCTGATTACCTGTTTTAAATCATGATGCTTCTTTCAGCTTCACTTGTTATTAGTTGCAAGTCTATAGTTCAGAAAGTTTATGGGCTCCTATTTTGCCTTTTTTATGTGTGATGCTCTGACTGGCTCATGAATGTACACTGTCATCCTTAGTCCTTGGTCCTCTATTGCTCATATTTCAACAGAAATAGAAACCTAGATGGTAAAAATCTCCAGCTAAGGAAGGACACACTCGGTCCAACAGTAAACATTTATCTTCTGTTTTCTGAACAAAACAAAAGTAATTGTGTATTTTTCATAAAGGTTATAAATATGAAAATTATGAGTAATTTTGTCTTGTTACATAGCCTTGACTTTTTTATTTCTAATAATTATCCTCTGTTATAATAATGCTTCCCATGCAGTGTCTCTGCCACACCTTACTGTGATATGGCCCACTGATAACTAAGTGCTGATCTCCCTTCCAAGGTTTAAAAAAACACAAACAAATGAAAAAAACACTAGAACCTATAGCCCCTGTCCCCTGAAAAATAAACTTCAGTGTTGGCCACAGCTTTCCTCCTCACTGTGCATGTAACTCCTCTGGTGAAAACCATAAAGGCCAGAGCCATTTAAAGTTTTTCCAAAACAAGTTTCCTATTTTGGGGGGATTTTATTTTTTGTGACATCGCTGAAACAAAGGAGCTGCCAGTGCTGCTGTAACTTTTCCCACAGCAGTGACAGGGACATTTATAATGCTGGGGTTCTCCTGGAGCCAGCTGTGTAACAGCAGCCAAGGTGAGAGCGCTGGCTTTCACTTTGAGTTAGTTTCAGCAGTTCTCAGATCCTCGGTGCGGAGGAGTAACAATGCTTGTTACAGGTGCACTAAAGGTGCTGTGTACACAAACCAATTTTATTAGTCTTTAACTGATGAGGGTTTCCTGGGTGCTGGCTGTAGGATAGGGCTGGCAGAGGGACTGCTGCTGCCATGTGGCTGGCTTGGGCCTATCCATGTGTCCGAACGCTGCTGTCCTTCCTGGGCAAGGAGCAGAGTATGGAGACACATATGTGCTCCGAGGAGGGAAAAAAGGCTGATACTGATTCTCTCTGTCTTCAGATAATGATTCCCATTTTCTCTGGGAAGGAACAAAAATGGCTTAAAAGAAAGAACCTCTGAAACCAAAATCACTTCAGTCAAGATGTATTTAATCAGTTTACCACGTCTACTCACTCCTTCAAAGAAGTTATATGTTTGGTTTCTTTTTTAAATGTCAGTTAGGTTCTACCGTTTTGTCCAAGTCAGACCAACAACCAGAGAAGGGTCTGAGCTACAAATATTGCTTCCTTACTTGGAGCACAATGTGATTTCTGCTAACTGACCTTACAAGTCGTTAGTTGTTTTTGAGAGATGAAAGGATCAAAGTATCTCTCATCAACTGTGGTAAAAATTTCAGGTTTGGGCTGTGGAGTTGCAATAGGTTTTATATATAAAAATAATAATGGTAGTAGTAAATCAAATGTGGCAAAAAGCATTTCTGTTGATTTTATATAGCATCACATGATGTATTAGCAGCATTTAACTTCTGCTTCTCTAATCTGTAAACAAGAACAGAAAAAAAATTCTGCTCAAATGGGTCTGTCAATAAAATGAAGGTATTTTCCCCAAATATACGTCTTTGACAAGATTAAGTCAGTTTTGATCAACTCCTAGTTTTCTTTCACATTTTGGTAATGTTGGTAACCTTCTCCATTTTTTTTTTAATTTAGTACATTTTATAGCATTAATGAGACTTATCCTGTAAATGGATTTTGTTGCTTTTAGCAACAACAAAAAAATGCTCTTTAATCATCCTCATTGGTATTTTTTCAAGGTACTTGGACATACCGGCAACGTGATTTCATTGGTATCTGACTGCCAAAAATTTGATAATACAGTTAAATCATATAATATTCTGCAAGTTCCAGAAAGCTGCAGTGATTCAGCTTGTACAGCACTTCTAAGTACCATGGGCATTTAAGTGAAGACAAACATATTACCTCATTTTTAAGATTTAATATATGATCCACAGTATTCAGAAAATACTGTTATAACAATGGTATGATGCTAAAATAGCATGAGCTATTAATATGTTATCAAGCCTGCTTTTCATTTGTCAGTATATGTATATGACATTGAAAAAGAGAGAAAAAAAGGGACACTGCTCATACACAGGTGAATATCCAAATGAATTATAATATATTCCCATGTAAAGATAATAAGTCATAAGCTGAACTCCTTTTGAAGGACTAACTTGTCAGGCAGAGATAGGTTAGTTCTTTAATTTTGAGAATTGATTTATCTTTTGCAGAGAAATCTGGTGTATTGAAACACTGGGGCTTTTTAGGTTGCATATTAGGAGTGATTTCTCTTTGGGAAAAACTTACTGGATCCAAAGGAATTCCTGGTTAGAAAATAAAAATAAAAAAAAACCCAACTAACAAAAACAGTTAAGCTTGTGTTTGCAAAGCTGTCAATAATAAAGACCAGGGTATTTTTGGTAGACTGTGGTTCAAAACTCTTTTAAGCCCTTATCCTTGAAAGCCTAAGGCAGGGGTGGGTCACCAGCACTTGAGGGAGGTGTCCTGACAATCAGTGTCAGGTTGATATAGATGGGAGATGAAAGCACTGATAATCTGTTTCCATGCCCTTATCCTGCTGATGACAAGAGGCATGAAATCAGGGCCCTCTTTCAAAGCATGCTTACCTTCCATACAAAATCAAGTGGAAAAAGTTCCAGGAAGCTTTTCAAGGGGAAAAAAAGTGGATTTTTTTTTTTTCTGTTTTTGTTCATTGATGCTTTCTCTACCTTTTTTTTTTTTTTCCCCCCAACCTGTACAGCTAAGTCATTGGCTACTCCACTTAAGAGCCAGTCAGCAAGAAGACAAAGGCCATCCCATAGGGCACTTTAGGAAAGTTATTGTCTATTTGCCATTCTGCTCCTTCCTCCTGGGTCAAATCCATAGCCATGATCAGTTCCCAAAGTGTATTTGTGTAGACCAGAGGAGGACTAGGCCATATACTGGGAATGTCATTACCAATGTATGAATTGGAGCTGAGTACCCCATGTTGTGTATACTTTAAATGTTCTGGAAATGTGAACTGAAATTCTGCTTCTTTTCTTCTCTTTTAAAATTTCATTGAAATTGTGCTCCTGCTTTTTTTCTTGGGAGTTGCATCTGCCACAATTTATTTAGGGAAAAGGGTTGAGAAATGGTGGGGGGATGGTAGGGGCTGGTTACCAAACGTGGTAGATTACATGATTTTGTTCAGATTTAAATCTTCTGTGTACATTGCACAGCTGCCCATTATTTTTTTAGGAATCATATGGAGCTTGTTTGCATTATCCTGGTACTTTTGGATGCTAGTAAAATTTTTTTGACTAAGCTGCACATGCTCCAGTAGTTCTTTTGTTCAGACTCACTGCTTCCCTACATATGATCTAGCTACCAGATATCATCCTTTTTTTTTTTCCAGAAAGGAAGTATTTCTCTCTGCCGTTTCCCATCCCACTCCTACTTTTCCATATGTCTTCCCTCCCCCCCCCAAGGCAGGTGTTTACTTCCCTTTCTCTCTTCCACCCCACGGCTTCCTCATCTTTCTGTCTGTTTGGTTGGTTGTTGTTGTTTTCTTTTTTTTATCTTTCCTTCTGTTCCAGGCTGGCACTCTGTTGTGTTCTCTATCCTTTGTGCTGCTTCTGCTGCTTTTCTACACGACATCCATACTGGCCCTGAAAAGCACTCTGTAGTTTTTTCCCTAAATAGCTAATTAATCAAAGTTAGGTCAGAAGATTGAGACCTTATATAAACACTTGCAATGCCATAAAAAATTTTAAAAAGAAGAAAAGTCAGGAAGTGGTTTCCCTTAAATGTTTATAATGAGAGAATAACTCCAACTAAAATAATGAAATGAGAAAAGTAAAAGGTTTTCTCAGCCTGGGGTTCAGTCTAAGCCAGGTAGTTCAGTAGTTCAATCTGCTACACCAGTCTATCAGTAGAACTCTTGTAGATTGGGTCTTACAGCCATCCTCTTATTTATCCCCTGAGCACTGAATGGACCCCTTCTCTCTGAATTCCTGTATTTGAAGGAGATGGAGGGGAGCAGAGTTGATATTAGGTCTTTTTGGTTAGTGATACACCTGCTCATTTCCTACATTTGCCTTAAATCTTACCAAATTTATCTCAAAAAATTTTGGTATACTATTTCTCAGAGGATTTAGTTGTACTTTTTTAAAAAAATCTATATTAATGAGGGTTCTGAGTCCCATTTCTGCTGAGCTTCTGAATAGCTTCATCAGTGTTTTGAAAAACCTGAGATGGTCTGATTATGGTGATTTGACTCTGATGCCACAGTAAAGTCTCAAGGGGTAGCACAGGGAACAAGGAGTTTTAACAATATTCAGATTAAGGCAACACACTGCTCATCAGTGTATTTAAAGAAGATGGACAAAGAACTGTATGTTCCATATTGCCTTACATGAGCAATAGATTTAAATTCACTGGCTGTCTGTCAAAGCAGTCTATTGTATTTCCTGTCAACTTGTGAATGTCTTGGATGACCTCAATGACTAAAAATCAAAGCTAGTCCACTCAAATATAATTCAGTCATTCTCTTGCATTGATTTCTTTTTTTCCCCTCAGATAAGCAAGAATGGGAAGGGAACATTTCTCAGCAGTTGTAGTTACTGGCAGAGTATTGTAACAATGTGCTGGAAATCTCTAAGAATAGTGAGTCGATGGAGCCAGAGTATCAATAATGTGACTGTCTGTGGCCTCTTTTGTTCCTAGTGTTCCCACCATTCCTGGTACTCACTCCCACTCACGGAAGAAAACCCTGACCTTTTCTCAATCTGCATTGTTTGGCTGCTAGAAAATCAAATAACAATTTTGATGGTTTTATTCTCTAAAGTGCAGTGTTTCAATGAACCTGCGGTTGCCACGAATGAGGGAATTGACACCTGGCTTAACACCATTGTTTCAAAGTTTTCAGTGGTATATGAGAATTTTTTTTCTTTTACTTGCTCATAGTTCCTGGTAGACAAAATATAGCTATTCAATTATTGTTTAACCCAGCTCAGAGCAACACTGGGTTACAAAATAAGATAAATCCCCTTCTTTCCTGCTTGTGTTTCCACCTGTTTCCACCTGGAACTGCTTGTTGAAGGCTGCATAAAATCTTCTGTCACGCAGCTGAGCCTCCTATCACTGTCTGTCTCTGCAGTGATTCAAATACTCTACACACATTATGTCACATCTTTTTTGACACCTTAATAACAATGGGGTTTTTGTTGTTTATTTAAAATTAAACTTTGTAATCTGAGGATATGGCTTATTTCCTGTACCCCTCGTGTCCCAGTAAACTTTTTTTGAATGTCTTCTAATTTTCAAAAATGGTCTATACTTACTCTAGAGGAGAATTTCCTAAGCCACTTGTGTCATAAACCGCTACCCAGATCTGTGGAAAGCAGAAGATGCAGTCTTGATGTTACAATCTGTAAGAAGAGAGACCATCAAATCTCCATCCTTGGAGATAATAAAAACCATACATGGTCCTGGACATCTGCTCCAAATGACCCTCCTTGACTGGGGGGTTGAACTGGAGGTCCCTTATGGCCTTGGCTATTCTCTGAGTCCGTGAAAGGAATACTAATTTGGGTGTGTCAAGAGTAAGAGAGGATGAAGCTCCTCTAAAAAACAGGGAAGGATGCACCAAAGTGTGCAAATTTCCTTCTCCCTGCTACATGTTTTCTGTGGCAGAGTGGCTTTTATCATACAAATGGAATGATATAGTGACATGTATAGTGTGTGTTTCTGAACCTTGGTTTATTTTACAATCTGCTTGGTATTTGTCAGCTCAAATTGTTTGAAAGTATTACTTTTTAATGACTTGTTAATGCTCCTTTAGGTTTTCAGAATAGTATCTAAAACATAGCAGATATTTGAAATAGTGTTTTTTCCTAATGCCATTTTTTATTTAATGTTTGGTGTTATTTGCGGAAGTGGAGACTGGGAAAATAAGTGTAGTAATAAGTGTAGTTTACTAAGAGTTGACAACATAATGTTAGGGGGTTTCTTGTGGAAAATAGAAGGGAATCACATTGGAGTGGTAGGTTGCAAACATGAGCTGTTAAGTATTTAGGAAAGTTGTAAGGTGACCATTTGCCATTAATAATAGCATCTTAGTTCTGTTGAATCCTGATCGTTCCTAAGCATTCTTCAGAGTACCATTTGTCTCTATTGCCTTTTCCACCTGGTTAAATCTCAGAACTGTCCTTTATCAGATGATTAGCTTCATAAATACTGCACTTTCTTTCCTGGCCATAATTTCTTATGAGGCCTAACCTGGAATAATACTTCTAAAGCAAAATGTGTAGTTAGCTAATCTGAGAGGTTCGCATTAACAGTTGCAAATCTGGATGTTCATCCTACCAGATATCAAAACCGTAAGTTGCATTTGTGAATGTGTTCTAATTAAGATCTCTTCAGTGGTACTACAGGCTGTAGGGCATGAAAATCAGGTAAATCTCACTGGTCAGTATCTCTGTTTTCTGGAAGGCTTTCTATAGAGCTCAGAGCATTAATTTTCTGAGTTGACAACCTATAGAGAAGAGCTTAATCCTATTCCACTCGGTGTCCATTATTTCATCATTTTGAGAAAAGCATTTCTGCTGTGGGAAGAGATCACATTATTAGTGCAATAAAGGAATTGGGAGTCCATGCAGTGTTTCATGTTTAGATTGAACCCTAAGAGAGACAGTACACTGTTTTGCAATTCTTTCAGCTTGAAAGAAAAGAAATAAACATACTCTATTACACTTGAACAGGTGAAGGAATTACCTGCCTAGCCATTTGATTATTCTTATTGGCTCATAGTAAAAACACCTGCAAGGACATTCATTGGCTCACTGCTGAAGGAGCTCTTATAAACACAGCATTATGAAAGTGGCAGATGAATGTTCTTGGCACATTTCTGCAGCACCTAGACAAATGTCATTCAGCATGCACATCTAGCATTCAATCCATAAATCTGGGTTAGGAGAACATCCTTTTTTAAAAAAAAATCATGTTTACAATGGGGAAATCATACCATGCATAAGCAAAAGATTGATTATTTTTTAGGTTAGGACGCTGTCACTAACAAATTGCTGTGGTATAACTTGTCAGAGCAAGCATCTAGAGATAAAAGTGCTTGCAATGATCTCTGTATAAAAATAACAGCAGTGGAACAGATTTGTGTTTACAAAGGTAGAAGAGCATCGGCTGAACTTTGAAGAACTTTCAGACATTCAAATTGTGGGTTTGACTCTCATTTTTCTCAGGACACACAGTTTTTTATTAGCTCAGTGGACAGGAATTAATTGGTGCCTACTAGTTAAAGTACTTGCATATATCTTTGTGAAAAAACCAACCAACCAACCAACCAAAAACCCAAAGAAACCCACTCTGTTACTAAATATGCTATTACAGCTGCCTGAAGTGGAAAAACAGAAGTCTGAACAGTTTGAAAGAGACATTTTTGCCTCTTTCCATTTCCCTGCTAAATACCACATATTGTTCTTCGACCCTACTTTAAGGTTGCATTTGGCAGTTTTAGCAGAGATGATTAAACAGAAATAGCTATTTATATGTAATATTGTATATGAAGTTGCTGAAGAAGTTTATAATACAACATCAAATTGAATATGTATCTTCCACCAACAAAATGCATCCTCCTTCTCTCACCTTCTGTGTACTGCACATGGCTGGAATGAGACAAAAGCCATATAATAAACAAGTTACTAACAGTCAACAAAGAGGGAGGTGTTACTTGTGGGGAAAAATAAAATTTTTAACAGCTTTAGCATCATGTATTACCAAAAGCATGCATCTCCTTCACATGCTGTTGCTTTTAGATGAGTTTCTAACTATTCAAGTACTGCTTTCAGCCAAAGGATGAAGCAGGGAGCAGCATTATTTCGTGTAAACAGCAGTAGAACTCTAAAGAGTTTATTGTAGCAAACACTCATATTATTGGCAGAATGATTATAATGCATGTTTTCTAGGGGAAGTTTCCAGTTGTACTGTTGTATTGTCAAGCTTTTCACTCACGATCATCTGAACGCAATTAGAATATGCTCCTTCATATACAGTAGTTCTTTATAATGAAATAGAAACTTTGCAAACTCTAGTATTTTGTTCATGAGTATATTGTATCTTTGAGAAGGGAAAACATTCTTGAGGAAGGATATTTTTAAAGTGCTACTGAGTTGAGGTTTTAAGAAAAAAAAAGATAGATTTGTCTTGTCATGGCTTCTTGGAAGGGTGGAGGGAGGGAAAGCAAAGTACATTATTAATGCCGTGCATTTCTCATGTAGCTCATCCATACCTGCCTTTCAAATTCATCTGTATCCATTAACATTATTAATTGCTGACCATTTCAGATGGGAATTTAATGTCCCTTTTTATTTAAGAAGTGTGGAGAATTTTACTGCAAATCAAAAGGCTGCATTGAGTGGACTTTATTTTAGTATAAGCATTCCACACTCTTTTCCATATATGCCCTTTAATTCTAGTTTGGTCAATTTTATTTTGTCAAAGAAAGAGGTCTGTTCTTTGTATTTCAGGGATGATGCCTAACAGTTCTTTTTGAGCAAATGCTTGTGAAAAGCGTTAGTTTGAAAGCATCTTTCTTTTCCAAACTCTATAATATACGTCAGAATTATACCTTTGTTTGTCCAGATCCATTCAGCATCAAGACTGTACTTGTAACTTATATAACCAAGGCCTAAGATAATCATCTCCATCTACAAAGTTTTCATATTAAAGAATTGAGGAAGAATTTTGTGTATGGCTGAACAAGTGTAGGTATTTTTTTCTTTCTCCACTGGAGGGAAAATATATAACAATTTTTGACAGGTAAATAGTTGCAAGTCAGAAAAGACATAAGGTATGGCTGCCAATGGAGAACTATTATGCTGGTCCAGAAAGCTTCCTCAAGCAGTTTGATAAGGTGCATATAAAGTTGTTGTTTCAAGGACTTTTCTAAAAGTGCTGTAGAAGAGTGTCCTGATGCCGAAACCATTGGATCACATGTTTGGTTTTTTTCATACCTGTATTAAATTAAAATTTAGAATGGGATGTTTCAGGTCCTACTGCAATACGTTCTCTTTTGGAAGGAAAGACACCACAGGATGGGTCAGATGAACTAGGGATATAGACCATTAAGGGTCTGAATGAAGGGGACCTATAGACTTTCAAAATATGTTGATGTAATTGGCAAGGACAGAATACATCCAAAATGGTGCCCTGAAGGTGTTTGAAGTATCATCAGTAGCTTTAAAACAAACCAAGACTGAAACATTAATCAGTAATATTGTACTATTTTGTTGAATAAATCTAATGGAGTGCTTTACTTTTTTTCTGGCAGATGAACGGGAAGATGTTCAAAAGAAAACTTTCACAAAATGGATAAATGCACAGTTTGCTAAGGTAATTTATTTCTTTATGTATTTACTGACCAAAATATCTTTTGTATCTTTAAAAGAAACAAAAAGAAACTCCAAATATTCCTCTGTTGAGGCTTAATTTTCAACATAACATTTAAAAGTGTCAGGTATTGGTGAAGGCAGTTGACTGACTCATTAGAAAAAATGTCCAAGTTTTATTCCTTTGATTTCAGTAGAGGTTGAAATGTAATAAGCCATCCTTCTTTCAAAGTGTTCTCTGCCTCTGTATTTGCCTTTTCTCAAAATAGTGATGCATATGTATTACTGTTTGTTGGGGTCCTTTGTTATGTCCCTAACATGCAGAGGATTTTCCTCTTTAGCCTTGTCTTTTCTTGTTTCTGATTGCAATTACAAGTTTAATAAAACTAGATGAATTGCAGAGGAGAAAGGTTAAAGATAAGAGGTGTGATCCAGTTACCAAATTATGAAAGTCAATTATAATGTGTTTTGAAATAGTTATTTTTGAGAATGGTAAAGATTATAAATGTACTGGGGGAAAAAAAAAAAAAAGACAAAATAACTAATTTATTTAAAGCATGCCCTTCTGGCAGTATGCAAGCATTTTATCTTTAACACACAGGAAAAATTTAACTTACACTATTAATTTGATGAAACTTTTTTTTAAAATTCCTGGAGGATAATTATTCAACTGTATTTGCCAGTAATAAAACAAATCAATCCGACGATTTATCATTTTATCTGGTAATAGGCAACAATGAAATAGTAACTTAAGTATCTTTTGCTTAATCCAGCTTTTAATTGTGTCCCATCTGATTCTATGCATTAAAAAAGAGGAGTAAAATAATCTAAATACAACCACTATAATATTGAAAAACATGCTCAGCAGTGGTTTAGTCCAACAGGCAGTCCCTCAGGGCTTTTCCATGGTCTAGAACATTTTCTAATAGCTATTCAAGTGATTTAGACAGCACAGATTTGTGCTCAGCATCTTTACAGCAGAGGCATCCAGCAATTTGGAGGATTGGATCAGGATGAAATACGGTCTTGAACAAATGGTCTCAAACTGATTGATGAATTACAAGACAACTGTGAAGTATTATATTTAGGACAGCAGTAAAACATATGCATACAGAAGTGAGGATAGTTGGGCTGGCAATAATAAAGCAAAGAAGAGCTCTCAGAAGTGTTTCGAATCACAAACAAAATGAATCAGCAACAGGATACCATTGCAAAAAAGAAAAAAAAAGCAACTTTTTTATGGCTCTGATAATGGAAGTGTTTTAGAGAAGGTAAAAGATGTAATTATTTTCTTTTACTTGACAATAGCGAGATTTTTAGCTTGAGTAAGTTATAATCTTAGTGTTCCATAAATGAAAAAATAGCCCCAGCACCAGTCATCTGATACAACCTAATTTGAAATGTGTTACCAGTTAGGCCTTGTTATGGTCACAGAAATAGTTATGGAAAATGAAGAGTAACTGTTGCTCCTATATCTAAAGAAAATGTCATGTTCCTAGAGCATTGTTTTCTCAGAAATGATTGTTTTATGGAATAGAAAAGCTTGCAATTACAAAGAAGCTTGGACCAAGTTGCTGAAGAACAACAAGAGTTATATAGGGTTTAGAAAATATGACCTATCAGCAGATGCTTTTAATGGTAGACTTGACTCGATCATCTGAATGATCTAGAGGCCTTTTCTCCAATTCTAATTCAGTGAAATGTACTGTAATGGTGTTTTAGCTACTTTTTACTTGAGTTTTATACGTAGTACTTTTAGTTGCATGTGAAAATGCATTCCTAAACATACTAGAGAAATAGTAATTTCCCTCTATTTCATTTGGACTCTGAAGAAAACCTCCTAAACACTATGCTTTGAGAGTTTCTTTACCTCAAGCATCACCTGTGTTTTGGACAAAATCATCTTATTTCAACAATCAATCAATCAAAAAGCTCTTGATCTTTAAATCTTGGAGAAATTACTCTTGTCCTACAAAACTGTTACAGATAACACCAGAATACTTGGTCTGATTGGAAATCATGTATTTCTGGTGAGTTTAGTAATACCTGTTGTCTGGCTGCCTGTGTGGTGCCCTGCCTTCAGTGTAGTCACACACTGTGCAGGCTTTATTTCTTTCTAGGGTTTTTAAGAGGTCCTACTGTAATGTGAATGAACACAGTGGTTCAAATCCATCTCTGTTTCTAGATGTGGAATTGATTTCAGTTAACAGGCAACTCCTTGTTAGTGATTTCTCATCATTGTTAGCTTTGTACAAGTGCTAAATTAATTACTTTCATTGTAGAATTAGCTTTTATTCACTCCTCTGTAGTTCTAGAGGTCTTGAGTGGATTAGCCTATGGTGTTGGAATTAAGATAGAAGAATTTATTACATCACTCATTTCTCTTATTTGTGAATACTGAAATCCAGATCATTAATTAACTGTAAAATATTTAGGGTTGAATGAAATTGTGTTAGACAATTCTCACACGTCCACCACCCTCCGTAGCTAAAAAATCCTGTATTTATACAGTCAAAATAAAAGCTTAGTTCTAAATGTTCTAAATCTTCATTTGTGTTGCATCTGTAGTGCATTGCCTCCCAAAGACCTGCATAACTTTCCTAAAAATTCAGTGTCTAGAGCACTTGTGTCTCAGTGCATTTATTCTCAGAGTAAGCTTTCAAAACACTCAGATTTGCAAGTTGTTTCACATGACTTGTGGTGCAAATAAAAATAATGCTTTCTAATTTATGTATCACCAGCATAACTTAAGAACCCACATAATATTTTTTACGTGTGTGGGAAAAGGAAAACTATTGTTCAAATCACAGGCCTGGAGAGAAGTACTGTTCCTTCTTCTGGCCATGCACACAGTGACATTTTAGTTGGATCATGTGTAGCTACTTCTGACTCAGATGCCTTGAGTTCAGCAGTGAACTCTGCTACCTCTCAGCTGTGGAGTCAAGTTCCTAACACGAAATCCATAAAAAACTTTCAACCACACCATCTTGAAAGTTTTCTATCTGTGATGTTCAGAACCTGGAAACCTTTGCAGTGCTACCAAGAACTCTGTGAAATCTGCTAGGGAAATCCAGCAGAACTCTCAGCAAGATTACAATTGCCATGGGTGATGCTGTGTCTCTCTAGACTTTTTTTTTTAGCAGGTTGAGTGGGGTGCTCTAAATGGAAAAACTGAGGAAAATGCATTTTGCAGGTCCCTCTTACAGCTTCTCAAAAGAGCAGGTTTCTGTCTAATTCTTACTTCTGTTACTAGCCAGAAAATGGATTATGCAGAAAATCTGTGCTTTGAAGATTAGAGTATGCAACTCATCTATAAGCAAATCATCAACATTTCAGTAGGAAAGCCAAAAGTTGGCTTTCAATATTTGTGAGATAAAACATTTAGTAAATTTAAAGTGTAGAAGAAATGGGAGAAGGTAATCCAAGAGACCTTTGTGTTTTTCCCGTTCTAATCCTAGACATGGTGTATGACTGTTTAGTGATACCTTCTTAGTTTACCATCTAAATGGCAGGCAATAAGTTGCAAAGCAATTTTTAAAATGTGGAACATAATACTTTAATATCATTTTATTAATAAAGAGCTTTTCTCTGTCCTCAGAAGAAGTTTATTTATAAAATAATGAAATTCTGCAGGGTGCACATAATGATAGCAAAGGAAGGTATTGTAACCTAGTTTTTAATAATAGTACTGTAATTTGAGCTGTCACAGGAGATACATCTAGTCTTGGCTATGATATTTTTTGCTCAGATATCAACTTTTAAAATTTGATATAACTGAAATCTTGAACTACGTGTTTTGGGAGAATGTGAATATATCACAGTCCCTCAAGTGTAGCAGCTCTCTGCTGGAACTTTGAAACAGCCACAACAATTATGTTAACAGTGCCTGTACCCCATTGTAAATGAGTTTATACTCTTCACTGGTTAAAAATTTTTTATTGTTTGTTGCATAATAGGCTTCAAAACAGAAAGTGCTACTGAAGATGGAAATATTCTTTACTTGCATGTATAAAAGAGCTTGTATATGCCAATTAATTTTGCAATGAAAACCTGAAAATTCCAGCACAAAAGGAAAAAAAAAGAGCAACACCGCACCCAGAAAGGAAAGAGTAAATTCCTATGACTAAAGAAATGTTCACAATTTGTTTTGTTCCCTCATTAAGGAGAGAGTGTCTCAAAGTACCGACAATTTTAATGCCAGCAGTAGAAATATCTGTTGTGAGTAGAGAGAAGGCCATCAGCTAATCATTGTAAGTTTTGGCAGCTTGAATTTTAGGTTATATCCTTATGGATAGCTTGAGGTCAAAGCTTAACATGTAAGTGTTCATAAAAGAATGGTAATTTGTAAAGGAGCTTTCAAAATTTTAATCTATGATATAAAAAACAGATGTTCATAAAATTGCTTGTGAATTCAGAGTTTTAAATAGATTGTCTTTGTTTCTGCTACAAAAGAATAGAAAATTCCACAGCATACTCAAAGAAAAGATTATATATGACAGTACACTTTTTCATGTAAACACTCTAATTATTAATCTCCAATCAGGTAGAAGCAAGAGTCAGAAAATAAAGCATGGTAGATTTTGGGGGGAAAAATTTGGTAATGTTTTATGGTCCCTCTACCTCATGCTTTGGTTTCCTTCCTGTTGTTATTGAAAAAGGTAAAATATACAAACAAATGTAAGGATACCGATTATTGCATTACTTGGCTTTATGGAAAGCAAAGTTAATTCAGTAGTTATCCTTTTAATAGAGAATTTAAGTGGTGAAAAATGGCAGATGGAAATATTATGGGCAGGTGGAAATATTAGAGAGTAGTTGTTTGTGTGGTAAATATGGAATTAGATTCCATTTTTGTGTGATCATGTGAAGAAACATAGCAATGATGAAACCTGTGCCAAAGGAAGTAAGGTTGAAAGCCTCATTTAAAATATTTGTAGCTAGTAAAATAACAATTTTTACTAATGGAATTGTTTTAAATAGCAGCTAAATTGTTCAGTCAACTGGTATATGCAAGAATAAAGGGTACACACAAAAGGCCTTGCTTACAGCTTTAGTCAAACTATGTAGCAGTTAAAATAGCATAATTACTCAGGGTTTGTATGTGGCTTTTATGATGAGAGGTGTGGTGATGGTCACAGTTTCTTCCCTCTTTTCGAGTTCTTGGACAACCTGAGACTATTCAAGACTCCCATTCACTTTAGTAGTCTCTTGCAATTGTAACTTATGTGCCTTCTGCATGTCAGACAAAAGGAACGACTGACACAAATGAATAGTTTACTGGTCTTTTGAGGAAATATGTCAAAATAGTTGAGGTCCAGGGAGACTGCACAACCATAAGTCTGGCATCTGATAGAGGAATTTGCAGTGCTGTGTTTACTCACATGCTCACTTTTCCACGCTATCACTCACAATTACTTCAAATTAAAATAAATTTAAAAAGCCCCTCAGGAAAATGCGATTTCAAAGTGTGCAGACTCCGGGAGGGGCGTGATCTGTTGAAGTTTATTGGAGAAGATAGTAATAATCTCATTTGTCGAATTTCTTTAAGATTTTTGTGTTTAATCTACGTGAATAATCTACGTCTTTAGCCATATTTCTGGACAACAGTTAATAATCAAGAAAAGGAGCTGAGGGGAGGGATGGAGGTTGGCAGCAAATCACAAAAACACAGATTAAAATGTTCAGTATGAGCTCTCTCCAAACTGCTTTCTTGACAGCTAACCTGTAAGTCAACTGAAGACAGTTGCTTAGATGAGTTGGTGACTGGTAGGAAAATTGGAACTAAATCCTGTACGTAGAGGTTCTGATCAGTGTGCTTAAGCTTCACTGATGTCTGCTGGTGTGCTGTATTTTCTAAAATCAGAACAGTAGTTGCATATGCATGTCTACAAGACCAGAAAAGATCTGTTTCATGTAATAAAAGCTATCAGTAGGGTGTGCTGGTGTTGTAGGATTTCAGCTTTAGAATTGAATTCCAGAGAGTACATGAGCACTGGTTTGCAGGACAAAACTTTAATGTCATTGTAGACAAATTCAGAAAAATTCATTCTAATAGCTGTGGCTAAAGCACCATGCTTTAGTGTCAGATTCAGTGTCTGCACAAAAGCCTGTTGGAGAAACAAAGTAAATAAAAGTTTGCTGAGCTCCATGGTGCCATGAGATTATTAGAGTTCTACTGAATTTCACTAGAGAAAAAATTGTTCTCTGTTCATCTAAGGAGCACTAATTGGAGATAAACATCAAGGACGATCAGGTATCACATGTAAGAACATTGATTCCAGGGCAAACAAAAGATGGACTGCTAGGGAAATTTTGAAATCGTGTCTGTGGTAAAACCCTTATCAAATTTTTAATAGTTCCCTGTTATAAGTGAATATAGTAGATGTTAGATCAATTCACTAATTAGACATTAATAATACCTTTCGGAGCAGTGTCAGATTTTTACTTTTTTCTGAAAGAAAACTTTCAGAAAACCAGATAGATTTAAAATTGTATAATTTTTGATAAATCTGAAAAAAAAATATGGTTGGTATTATTTGCTGTTGGTTAGACACCGCTATTGGTATTTATCCATCCTAAACACCTAATTATTCTGTTTGGTGTGTCTGTTGCCAGCCTTCTAAGTGCTACAGCAAAAGTGATGAGAAAGAACAGCTTCCTAATGTGGGAGCCAAATGACTGTTCTCTGCTACAGTGTGGCAAATAACCAGAACTCTCATTGAAGATTAATAGTTTGCTTTCCAGCTCTATGTGATCAACACTACCCTTGGGATACATACTGTTTTAAAATACCAGACTTTCTTGTGCCATACATCTTGCAAGAGCACACCAAAGGCCCATCATGTCTATTCTGTATCATTAAAGCAAAAGCTTTTGAAGCCAAATGATGTTTAAACCTGGTGTAGAAAACACATTTGCACTGTTAAGTGTTAAGAGATTTTTTTTTTTTTTGGATATCTGCAGAATACATAAAGAAATATCAGACAATACACATGCTTGGAATTATTTGCATTGATATACAGTAAATAACCTATTAGGTCTCCATATTCTGCACCATTTTTTATGGTGCTGCAAAATGGGATTCTTGCTGTGTGAATATTTATTATGTTTCAAAGAAATTTCCTCTGGAATAAAAAATAACTTAAAAATTATTTTCACTGTGCTTTTTAAGGTAATATCAATGTCAATGTTGCTATTTATTTAACTCAGAATTTTCATTCTAGGAATTGTATTATCTATTAATATATTTTTATAGATTTTTTGTATGACCAAAAAAAAGTGAACAGATCATTACTATAAGCAGAAACAGGCACAAACATCCTTATGCATTGAATTTTGCATGTAGCTTCAACTCTGCACGAAAGCTTTTAAATTTACAAACTTGAAGACTTTTTATCTTTTGTTTATGAAGCAATTTTTCAGCTTATTGTTGGTAAAATACTTAGGAAACGTCTCCCTAAACAATCAAATTATTGTTTACAAATATTTAATTCTGCCCAATGTGGAGGCCTGAACTGGAGATAGAGATTTTATCCTGTTACATTTGCTGTAAAAGCAAGGAACATCAGAAGTTGTGTGGTGTCACAGTGCTGCACGAGAAAAGCAAAGTAGTGTTTAAGAAGGCAGTCTTCTCTGGTTTTCCTGTTCTTGGTAGCATTAGAAATGTGAGCCTCATGACCCACTGTGGCCATCACAGAGGTGGAGATGCCTTGCAAACTGTCAGTACAGGAAAAAACCTTTCACTGAAAACCTAGAAAGGACAAAAATTGTGTTTTGTTATGCTTCAAAGTCACAAAGATAGATATTTGCTGTTAGCAAAAAAAGGACTGTCTCTATATTGATTTTGGTTGCATTTTAATTTTTTTTTGAGTAAAGGTTTATTCTTTGTGCATGAAGAGAAGAGATTTTCTAATGTTTTTTCTCCAGAACATTCTCCCATTACCAGGAGACTTTACAACTTTGCCTGTTCTGGGCTCTTTTTCCCAAAAATGTTTGAATGACTGCAGTTTAACAAGACAGCTCTTGGAGAGCAGATTAATTTTCACTTTGATGAAAAGCGAAACTTTTCCTTCCACCTAATTATCTGCACATCTTTTGGTGGAGCTGTGGCTGCTGGCTGTGCATCTCAGAAGACCTTTTGCTTGCAAGTGAGGCTCACTTCTGTCTGCTGCCTTGGCTGTACAAGCAGTGACATGTTTCTCTGCTTTGCCTTTAGTGGGCATAAATTCAAAACTAGCTACAGGTCAGGGGCAGCTTTTCCTTTCTTCTGGGAAAATGGAATCTGCCTCCACCAGAACTGTATGCTCATCTCCAAGCCTGATCCTGTTCCCCAGCTAAGGTGCCAGTGGGAACTCCAGGCCTTGCACCACAGCCATCCTGCCCCTGTGTGCAGCAGCCCTCCAAGGAAATCCCCACCAGAGAGAATTAGAGCTGTCACGGCTGCAGTATGGTCACTGAAGACTGTCATGTTCTCAGTATCTTTTGATTGCATGTGCAAAGATTATGTTACTTTTCCAAATCAAATTTTAAGGCTTAAAATGTTTTCCATGAAAATGACTTTCCTTCTAACACAGGCATATTGTCTTAAACAATGAGCATCTGCATGAGAAAACACTTTTACTGTTAGAAATGTCTCAATGAATACAGACTGCACTTTGAATGCTTCTAAGATGATGCAGTATTTCAGACTTTAATCTGAATTTCAGAGTGAATTAGTAAAATTAGGAAGACTAAAATATATGCATTTTTATTATATTAAAATAATTTGTCTTCACATTCTTGTTTTTAAGGCCTTATCTTGTAGAATAACAAGGACTTCCCTCAGATTAGACATGCCAAGTAAGCAAAGTAATGACTACTGTTGGCAATAGAGGGCACTGGACTTTCATTTCTAATATGTTTTACACTGGAAAAAATAGTTGAATTATGTTCATTGAGCTCTTTCACCTTTTTCTTCTCACATTTGGCCTTGCATCTCTGAGACTTCTGTTCAAACTGTCATATTTTGTCATTGCACTTTCAGCATAAAAAAACCCCAACTAAATAAAATTGTTCGCTTGAAGTTATTATTGTGTATGTGTCTTGAGAGGGGAATAGGAACAAGCTAAATATAGCACTACAATATTGGTCTCAGTGGTGCATATGTCTAGCTTGCAAATTTGTAAACATTTACAAATTTGCATGATTGTTGCTGGCAGTAGACATCATCATTTCCGTGCTCAGAATTCATTATGATTGCATCTAATCATCTTCAGAAACTCCAAAGCAGAACTCTTCATAGAGACAAACAAGAATTTAGTGGATTTACATTATGCTTTGAAAGTTCAGAAATAAAACTGGGAGAAAAAGAAATTTTTGAGCTACGGTCCCCATTTGTCTGAATGCCCTCTTATGGAAACACTGAAGCTCAAGCAAATCGTATTGACCATTCTCCCTACCTAAAAACAATTAATCACATCTCTCAGTTTCAATGGAGATGGGAAAAAAGAAGGTGCAAGCTTGTACATTTAGGACTGGTGCATCTATCTCTCTTAAGCTTTTTACATCACTTAAACAGATCCAGCACATCTCCTTGTATCAGTGTCACGTCATGTTTGTCGGTGAGGCTGAAAGTCAGGCTTGTCACCAGCCCAGCTGCACACCTGCACCCCTTGGGTAGGACCTCCAGTGGGCTACTGCCCTCCCCTGCTGCTGTGTACCATTCTTAAACCTCCCTCTGCCTGAGGCAGTGGGGGCATTTTGTGCCTCTCAGACATAAATCCTTTTTTTCTATAGTCTCTCTTCGACATGAGGAAGTTTGACCATTCCTCTCGTGTTTTTAAATGCATAAAATGTTTTTTAAAAAGCATGGCTTAGAGGGGAAAAAAAATCCCAGAGAACCCAAAACAAAGACAAACCTCCAATCCCCAAAGCATTCAGTTCTGGGCACACGGTGTCCATGTTACAGACTGCATTTCTGGATGTTGATCTGTTAGAGTTGGTGATGATGAGCTGACCCACCCCAGTTCTGTTTTTGTTTATCACTTTATTATGCTTTGATATATCTGTACTGTGCGCAGAGACTTTTAGTTCCTTCAAAGGTTCTGCTGATGGACATAATTTAACCCTTGTATCAAATGCAACTTCTATTGAGGTTAATTTCTTTAAACCATGTGCCTGTATTTTAGGTTCTACTGTGCCATGAAGACAGGAAAAGTTACATTATGAAAGATGGTCCTATGGTAAAAGGGCATCACTAAGAAATAATAGCCTTGTTTTTATAGGGTTGCAAATAACAACATTTGCACAAGAACTTTCATATCTGCCTTTTACATACGAATTGGCTTCATCAGATCTTTGGGTTGTTTCTGGACCAACATTTCAAACATTTGTATGCTTTTTGCTAATCCTTTCCTCCATTCTTTCTCTGATCTTACATTTGGGAGTTCTGAAGGGAAAAAGCTGTCACCATGCACATGATAGCTGCAGTTATTTCTCAACAGCAGTGGCAAAATTGACATAGACACCCTATTAAGTCTTGCTATTAAGTCTTTGCTTAGAGAATAAGTTATTAAAAAAAAAAACAAACCTTGTTTTTTCTACTCTGGAAAGGCTGTCTGACTTATAGCTCTTTTTTCCCCTGTTTTTGTATCCCAGACTTATTAAATATTGATACTCATGTCACTGACTTTGCTAATACTTCCACTTTTTTCAACAATCTACATGACAGGTGTTATTACACAGAATAGCCATTTTTCTTTTCTATCTGCTTTTCATAGTGTGTTTGATTGATTTGCCAGTTTAAGCCCATCACATTTGCTTCCTGGTGATCTTAGTGTGAGAGCATATATTGCTGACTTAAAAATAGGATGCTTTTAGTGTGTTCAAGTACTTAGTATTGGTTGTATTGAAACTAAGATTTCAGGCAAAAGGACAAAACAAGTAATTTCTTCTGTTCAGTCTGGTACAGTGGTACAGTTAAAAATATATATATAAATATATATATATATGTATAATTTTACTCTGAATCCTAAGTTATTGGTAGCAATAAGATCCTTTCCATTTAAAAAAGAAACAAACAAAAAACCCCAAACGACCCAACAAACAAACCCTGACATTACTTCTTGAGAATTACCTTGTAATTCCAGTTGGAATTCTATTGAAAATTTTAAGTATTGACCAAGACACAGGTAAGCACACTTATAAAAAGCATATTAAATGAGACTATTCTTTTTTTTTCCCCTAGCCTTTGGCCTCAGGACAAATCAATCTATATGGCTTTGTCTGTGCATGAAAAATACTATGTATATTCTGTATGTTTTATGATCTTAGAACAAAGTTACTGTGTGCTGGATTGAAAAAACCAAATTATTATGGCAATTTTCAAATGTGGTGATTTTGTTTCTTTTCTTTGTAGTCATCAATCATATACTAATTGTCATTTTAAGTCAAGGACTAGTTTTCTTTGGGAAAAAAGTCATATAAAAAGCACACCTGGTAAAAGGAAGTCAGACATGAGACACATACTGCAATCGGGTATAAGCAACCTAGTTTATGTGTAAACATAGTTTATCACACTGGTAGAAACAGGGTTCTATTACAGGGTTGTATACAACTACTGCATGAAATGTTCAAAGTCCATACTTAAAAAGAGGGAATATTGCCACCCTGATAGCAATGACTCTAAAGTACTAAAGTTCAGACAGGATGCACTGAGAAATTTCAGTCACTGTCTCTTAGAAGTTTTAAATGCTGTGTTTGCATAAGATATAAGCCCTAATTTTTCAGATATTGTAAGGGGGCAATTCTTAAAGCAACTAGTCAGAGTGCACAGCAAGAGGAAAAGCAATTCTTGACTAAGTTATGGGCAATATACAAGACTTGTAGACAGTAAGGTTTTCTATAATTCTGACAAATATGCATTCAAAACTGGTGTTGTCATAGAAGAATGAAGACAAATTGAATCCACATGATAGTATTTAAGGTCTGGAACAGGAGCCATGCTGAAAAGAAGATGAAAAAGGAACTCAAAATAAAGAAGTGAATGCACTTATCAAGGTGTATCACAATCTCTTTACATAAGCTTATCAGATATGATGTTTGCCATCTCATCTCATGCTTTGAATACTGAAGCAGCATTCAACCAGTTTCTTCTAATATTTCTGCCTATCGGAAAGACTCAGTGTGTGTTTCTTTTGACGTTTTGTAAGCTTTTAATTTCTACTTAAGTCAGCAGGGAATTGAGTTGGTCTGTGCTGCCTGTACTGATTATTCACTTATTCACTCAGGATAAATTAGGGTTTATATTCTTACCTGACTCTTTCTATAAGAAACCATAGAATCACTAAGGTTGGAAAAGACATTCAAGAAGATCATTAAGTCCAGCCTTTGACCGAACACCCCTACCAGACTGGACCAGGCTCTACATATGTAGCTTTTCACCTTGGAGGTTGTCTCCACCTGTGATCTCCTCTCCAAATGTGATCTGCCCCATCTAGTCCTTATTTTGGTGATCTCTGCTCTAGGGATCCAATGGGTCTCTAAGTCAAGTATTTCCTCTTTCACCTTGCCATGATTTTACCAAGTTGTCATTGGTTTCCACCCAGGAAGATGAAAGAGAACTTAAGGGATATAAGCCAACTTACCTGCCTGGGAGCAATTTTCTGAGATAAACAAATAAATAATTCTGAGATAAACAAATAACCTCAAAGGCCAAAAGCAGTTTTTTGGTGGTGTGGGTTTGCCCCTTGCTATCAAGCTCGGGTTTGCATGCTTGTCTGGGCAAAGTGGAGGTGTAAGGAAGGGCTGTGCACCCTCTCCACTGGAGCACTTATGGAAATATAGGCAACAGCCTAGTAGCTAAACAATTTTTTTCTGTTTTGCTTACTGTGAAGGAACGTAGAAAGTCTCATGCATTAATACTTTTCTTTACACAGCGTGATTCTGAGGATCTGTCTTAATTTCAGTGGCATTAGAAGTCACCTCTTCTAAAAGAAATAAAATCGCAGAAAGCAATGGATCCAAAGAAATTTTGATTTTGGTTGATTGGTTTGTAATCTGTGATATCAACCTTGTATCCAAAGGAGGGTACTTTGTCTATTTCTATATCTGACAGAAATCATCCGAATTTCTAGACATGTGGATCCATCTGATATAATGGAGAAGAATCAATATAGTTTGCAAAGAAGCCACACCTCACAATTTAATTACTTCTTCAAAAGAGCCTTTATGGTTACCTATGTATGACTTAAACACAAAAATGTGTGTATCTGTAAATACTTTAACTTTTTTTTCTCTCAAAAAGATGAAATGTGAAAAAGACCTCATGTTTCAGAAAGTTGCTGTAAGACAAGAAACAAATTACAGAAATTAGGTCATTTCACACAACAGAGCAAGGTTTGGGTTGCATGCAAATTTCTGTTGAGCTGATGATTATCTGGTAAAGGGATGTGGCAAAACTACTGATGCTTCGGAATCATTCAGGTCAGATAAAAACAACCAAAAGCTTGAACAAGGATTTCATTTTACAGAATGGCAAGATGATTAAATTACAGATGATATTTAGTATTTGTTTACTTAAATAGAAAACACTTTAATAGATAAAGTTTAGGTTACTCCTTCCTTTGTGCATATGACATGCCCTAAGTGAGACTTCACCACTCAGAACTGTATACAGTAATATTTCCCTATAAAGTTTAAAAAAATCTTTACTTAGTTTTTGATGGTTTTTAATTGAAAAAGTTCAAATGACATCAGCAAGAAATTTAAGCCCATCTTGAATTTTCTGAGCATTAAAGAACATAACCTTTCTTTAGAAATTTCTAACCATAATTTCACAGAAATAAGAGCATTATTCTGAAGTACTATGTGATTTTACACTTATGCTATTCTTATACTCTGTTCTCAAGGAGTGCAGGCCATCATCAGAGCTGGATGAACCTAGAAGAGCCCTTGGTTGGCTCAGAATAGCAATTCTTATTTTACTCTCTTATAATAATTCCATGCTAATTCTGCAATAGAATATTGAAGATTATTTTTTCCAGGAAATGAGAATGGCTTCCTATAGTGAGATATTAATGGCACCATATTTAGCATAACATAAAAATGGCCCTCATAGGCACGGGAATAGTAATCCAAAAGCTGGAGGCTCAGTTGAGACTCCCTCTGTGAGGGAGGAACGAACACACCCTCCCAAGCCGCTTTTGGGTATGTGAAGGAATTCACTGTGTTGGGAGGCAGGAATTAATGCAAAACCCAAATAATAGATACATTTATCTCTACATAAAGCTGAGGGAGATGGGGTTATTCAGCCTGGAGGAGGCTCAGGGGAGACCTCCTCACTCTCTACAACTACCTGAAAGGAGGTTGGAGCTAGGTGGGGGTTGGTCTCTTCTCCCAGGCACTATCAGCAAGACAAGAGGGCATGGTCTTAAGCTGTGCCAGGGGAGGTTTAGGATGGATATTAGGAAGAAATTCTTTACAGAGAGGGTAATCAGGCATTGGAATGGGTTACCCAGGGAAGTGGTGGATTCTCCGCCACTGGAGGTTTTTAAGATGAGACTGGATGTGGCACTTAGTGCCATGGTCTGGTAACCACGGCGGTGTTGGATCAAGGGTTGGACCTGATGATCTGAGGGGTCACCTACAGGATCTCTTCCAACAGGGCTGATTCTATGATTCTGTCATAATGCAACTTGTTGGTGGTGATTCACCTCCTTCAATTGGTGCAGCCCCAAAGCACACCACCTCTGTGCAGTCTCCCTACTCTTTGATATCCAAGCCGAATATAACAAAACCCATTGTCTCCTTCAGAAAAACAAGAGGTGATGCTTTTATAGTTCTGATTCTGTAAAAATGATTAAAAAAAAAAATCTAATGATGGAAATCTGAAAGGTGAGATTGCTGAGATTTGGAATAGAGAAAACAAAAAATAATTTCTATATTTCCATCTCTAAGTATTGTAGAAATTAAGGGTAGAATCCAAAATGACCTCTCCTTATTTTTCAGAGAATAATGGAAATGCATGTAATATTGCCACTCTAAAGTCAGTACCAGAATGCTTATTAAATTGGTTTGTAGACCTGTTGTATAAATTTTGACTAAAGATACCAAATACTTGCTTAAACTCAGGGAAAAAGAAAAGAAAAGAAAAGAAAAGAAAAGAAAAGAAAAGAAAAGAAAAGAAAAGAAAAGAAAAGAAAAGAAAAGAAAAGAAAAGAAAAGAAAAGAAAAGAAAAGAAAAGAAAAGAAAAGAAAAGAAAAGAAAAGAAAAGAAAAGAAAAGAAAAGAAAAGAAAAGAAAAGAAAAGAAAAGAAAAGAAAAGAAAAGAAAAAAGGAGAGACCGTAGGGAGAGAAGTTAAACCATCAAAGCAGAAAGTACTTTCCTTATGAAATTGCACCAAACTGTCTTCCCTGAGAATCTAGGATGATTCTTGTCTTTTTGGAATTAATTTTCTCATTTGCATTTAAACATCCTATGTTGAATGTGATTTAAAAGAAAAAAACAGTTGTTCGAATATGAGACACTGTGACTGCTACATTCTGTTTGTTATTACAGTGGGTGTCTTTTCTTAACACCTCATGAAATAATGGAAATATTATAATATTATATTATAATTAATTAATATATTGTATATAATTAATTATATAATTATATTATATAATAATAATATAATTATTAATTATATTATTCATATAGTATGTATTATATAATTAATCTATATATTACTTGATAACCTCCCCATTTCAGAGCCCTAAGCTATATTCAGTGCCCTCCTACACCACACTAAGCAATTCAGTTAGATTTCCCCATTAGCCAAAGGGAGGAAACTAGTGTTTATTTTGTTCCCTTGTGTTTTCCTAGTTGATTGAAGATGTATTCAGTTTGTGGGTTGACAAGAAAGCTATGTGAAGAAGGTTGAACAGGTTATAAGCATCGTTTAAATCTTATGTTTCGTAGTTCTGTCAAACTAGGAGCAAAGTGACTTAATAGAAAAAATGCATTCTCTTTATGTCATTCCTTTACCTCTAAAGAAGAAAACCACATGAAATAGCTTTCTACCTGCTTTCATTTAGCTGCAATATCCTCTTCAAATTATCTTGGTCACTTAGACCCATTTGCCATTTAGCTATTTTTAGCTTGCTAGTTGTCTTCTACTTCTGGAGAATTATCCTGTTCGCAGTTAAACTTCCTGACGAATTTTTGGTGCATATTTGGAGGGTTCAAGTATGCAGTTATAAAGGTCACTGAAAGATCCAAATTTATAGTGATCTGTAATTTTTCTTGGGTTGGATTGGGTTGGGTTGGATTGGCAGTTTTTTTGTTTGGTTGGTTTGGTTTTTTGAGTGGTTTTTTTTTTGTTTTTCTGGAATGAGAATATTAGAGGACAGTATCTGATAAGGAGAAATAAGCCTCTCTTGGTCTACAATACAGGTCTCTCTTTGTGTACCATTAGACAAATTATGATGAATCTGTGTGCACGTATTTTCATTTTTTAGCAACACATCTACTTCCTTCCCTAGTTGCAAAGGCAGCCTGCAGAGACAAGTCTGCCATCTCTGATGTGGACTTTGATGAATTGATCAGTGGGGCACAGAGATCTCCAAACTGGGGTTGGTCGTAGTAGAGGTGGAAATCAAAGCTGCACGGCTCCTTCGTGTGCAAGATGGTCGTAAGGCGGTGTATGGCACAACACAGCTATGCCCACATGCCCTCCTGGATCGTGGCATGGTGTTGGCTGGTTGTAATACAAATTATACTTGCACAAACAGAGCCAAACACAACAGGCACCTAACTCTGGTTATGATTATTGAGTGTAGCTTTCATGCCAGTAGGGAGATATGCATACCACGTAGCCCTGGATGTGAAACATTGCCTAATTAGGGCAGAAGTTAACAAGCTGGTCTTCCTAAGATATCTGTATAGTGGAGCAGAGGAGGTAGATGAATATAATAATTTAGAGGGAATTGGTTAGTCTGAAAGCTTATGATAACTATGGCAATATAAGGAAATTAAAGTAGGGATCTTCTCTTCTGCTACTAACTGCCAGTGAAGAATGCATTATTATGTAATTATCTTAATGTTTGTATTACTAATGAATACACTGGTGGCAGAATATGGTCTTGTGCATTCATGAATTTGCCTTTAATTATAAACAGAAGGAATGTATAAGTAATGTAATTTAACATTATTTGCTCTATACTAATGTTCCATAAATGGTAATGCTTTCATTGGTATCACATGCTTCATCTAAATAAAAAACTGTCATACATTGTTACATATCTTATCTACTAAATGATATTGGGACAATTTGTGAAAGTAATTGCAATTTTAACAATATGCACATATGGAATTTTGTGGGTTATCAGAAGAGAAAGGATGTATTCCATATTTGGTTTGCTCTGCAACTGGAGTATTCGATAATATGTATGAACGACATATAAAGCTCTCCAAATAATAAGAAAACTGTGGAAAATAGTCTGTGTGATTATACTATTGGTCCTGCAAGCATACTTACTTTGTAAGAGTTCTTTGCAGGTAATAAAAGGCAGAATTTGTGTGCATTCGACGGATTAAGATTTTAAATAGTATTACAGTATTTTACATGAATTTTTCACTTGGATTCCATTACTTAGGTCTCTGAGGTTATGTTCTTTCTCACATGTACCAATATTTCTCAGGTATTTTTCTAATGACTTTTGCCCATAATAAGCATGTGTGTTGAGACCTGAAGTTCATCATGGAACCTATTTATGAGGTATTTTGAACTTCCTTATGAAATGATATTAGTTGCTGAACTTAAGTTTCTCTTCAAGCTATAAGAAGACAATTTAGATGCTCATCAGAAAGATGTGAAGAACTGTATTTGACTGTGTTCAGGAATTGAAATGAAAGAGGAATGTTTAAGTGGTTTTGAATGCACAGATCTACTAAAATAAAAAAATTAATAATTATAGAGTGAAAATTTCTTGGCATAAAAAAGCTACGTTAAAAATGGAAACATATGCATGTCCCTAAAACCCTAACTGAAACACTGGAGAAGCTGAGAAGAAGTCTTGGAGATAAATATAATCTAAAAATGTATTTTAATATTGTGTCTGACTTTTCTAAGTTTGTTTCTAGTCTATAAGAGATCTCAAATGAACTTAACTCTTGTTTTCCTTGAAACAAACTTCGGTGGTGACTGAGGCAGCACTAAGGCCTCTGGACCTTGCAATGACAGGGCAGCAGTGAGAATTGAGACCCCCTGAGAATCCTAGCAGGATGTGTTTTGTTCTGGATTTTTTTGAGGAGGGAGATGGGATTGGGAGGTGAAATTAGTTGTTTTATGTTCAGAGGATGCCAGCAAAGTCAGGTAGCTGTTTCTGCCAATTACAGAAGAAGTCAATATTCCTGTCCCAACAGTGTAGTAATTAAAACAAAACATAACACAGGATCAGAACGAAAGAATGAGGTAATGAGAAGTGAAGTGAGACACTTCAAAAAGACTATAGAATGGAAAAACAGTCTACTCTTGTGCAAAATTTCCTAATTATTTGAAGGCTCTGTGTCCATTTTTAGTGGATCCTCTTCCCTGCTGCATCAAGCATAATATATATGCAGGTCTTTGCTTCCAAGGCCCTTTTCAGTTTCTCTCTGCCCTGTCTGGCCTTGTAATAACGAGAGTGAACTCTCATTATCTCTCACTATCTGTAATCAACCCATCCTGCCAGATTTTACTAGCCACTTGATAAATTTCTATTATCTTCCTGTTTTACCTCTTATATCAGAAAATCTCCATATACATATTTTCAAGTCTACTCAACTGTCATTCCTTGAATTGCTTCTTAAGGACATCTTCCAGTGCTTATTAATTTGTTGTTTTGTTTGTTTTTTTTTTTCTTTTAGCATAATTATTTTCAGATATGCATGCTAAAGCTTTTGGTTATGTTGTTGCTCATCTTATTTTCTTCTTTTGCTCTGTTACATCTTTGTACACTGTTCTGTCCTTATTAGCACTTGGGTAGTGAGATCTGTAGGTCAGCAGTTCTCTGGTGGTTTTTTATATTCATTCAGTGCCTAGCCCAATGGGCTTCTTGTTCAAGACTGATCCTTAAGTACTATGGTAATTCAAATTATAATTTTGAATTGGATATGAGTTGCTCATACTCATATAACTCACATGAGTTATATGACTTGTAATAGAAGTCACAAATATTGACCTTGGTATCCTGCTTGACTTTGTCTCAAATAATATTCTCCTCGCTAAGCTATGAAGCTATGAAGGTGAAACCAGGACAAGCACAGCTGAGTGGCAGAGTTGGGATAGAAAGGATGTACTGAATGAGGTTTGCATGCTTTTTGCCATTGTTTTCATCAGCATTTTGAACAGTGGAAATAGAGAATACCAATATTAAATATCACCAAATTTATGGAGATTGTGGCAACTAGCAATGGTTTTAGTGTTAATCCTCAACAGGGGGGATTATAGTTACCATTTATTTATATATTTTTATAGATATCATTCAGTCACTGTAAATAAAACCAGGCTGCAAATACATGGCTGGGCACTTCCCTCCTATTTTTTAATTTGTAGCCATAAATTTCTCTGTGTAATGCCCTTCTAGCCTTGAAGGTTGTGTGAAAAATAGTCTGTAAGGCCATGTTTGTTCCAATATCCTGAATGCCTTTACATATATACTCCATGAAACGATTTCTATGCTTTCCTGTGCATACTCAGTTAAAAGGAGATGTCGAAAGGCCCTTTGCTTCAGGGAATTGACCGAAGTGAGGAGGCAGCATGCTAAGTAAGCCTTCTTTTAATCAACTGTTTTGGCTAGAAAGGGTAAGGACAGGTATATAGAACAGTGGCATGGAAAACTGCGAAAAATTTAGTTTTTTGTGCAAAAACTTACCAACTCCCTGCATCAAAAGACAAAGTAAGTAGAAGTGTGGTGTATCGCTCTGTTTTAACTCCCTACAGGAGTGCTTCATTAAGAGAGGATAATTTTATTTTTTTTTCAAGTTCTTTTTGAAAATTAGGTACTACAGTATTTTGCAGCAGAGATTAGTTTCATTATTCTACTGCAGAAACTTAAGTCTTTGGTATTTACTGTTGATCTGTTCTAACAGGGAAGTCTCAAAAACAGGTATTAGTATCTCTCTTCAAAATTCTGATTATGTTCTAGACTGTATTTTTCTTGTCAGTGATGACAGGTATGGGCTGGACCTGGGGCTTCCAGTCCTTGAGTCAGATTTTCTGTTTATATGTTAAGTAGTAAATTTATAGTTATTTTTAAAAGTTCCTGGTTCTCTGGAACTATTTATTGATTAATGTTGTCTTAATTCTCTTGCTCCTGAACTGAAGTTATCCCGTAGTTTCTATGTTTTCAGAGAGCATCCTGATGTTTTCATTACAAAAGAAGAAAAAATAAAATGGCAGGAGGCTAGAAAGGAAGGAGAGGCCTTGCATCCCAGTGTGCTTCCAACCTCTTTCCTCCACTTTTCTGTGTCACAAGAACTGGGGAAGGGGTGGAGATGTGTGTGTGTGTGGTGTGAATGGAGGTGTAATGTTGGTTTCTAATAGAGGCCAAAGAGACTAAAAAGAGGCTGTGAAGAAACTGGAGAAGCTGTGTAATTACTTGAAGTAAAAATCACATTATTCCTAGCTGTAAGGACTTATCTATGTTACAGTTTTGACTGTTACTCATAAACCTGGTGACATCTACTTTGTTATGAATGGATGAAATGTGTGGATAGAAGTAACATTACATTTTACAACTATTTTACTGTATTGATTTACAGTGACAAGTACAACTATTTTGCCTTTAGCGCAGCCATCTGTCTTGCAGGCTAATCCCTCTGAGTTGTAAAAGTGCATCCCCACGGTACTTGTATCCTTCAGTAACCCACATGGTGGCAGCCAGCCACCGGGTTTTCCCTAGGGATACAACTGACCCTATGTCATCCAACAGGATTTCTGTGAAAGCTCTGACAGACACATCTCCCTTTGCTTAATCCCATGGGGATGGGAAGCTGCCTAGTTTGTCAGTGACCAATGTTTTTGCTGATAGATTTCTTTTTCAGCAGTTTTGTTTTAGCTTAGTGTATTGCATAAGTTCAGTTTTACTGCCATGCTATACTGTGAGATCTCAGGATGTCTTCTGGGAGTGAAAGTGCGGAGGGTATGCTTAGGAGGGCTCTCCATGGAGGGATTCCCTTTGGGATGAGGTGTTTCTATAAAGAACAGTGTGCAGAGGCCACAATCTGTGTTTTGTTCAGGCATCTTTTGTCAGATGCAGAGAGGCTTTGCAAAGCAGGATATACATGGGTTTTAACACATAAAAAAAGTTGTGTATTGGCCAGCACACAGGATTTAGCTGGCAAAGAAGAAGCATCTCTGACAAGACCCCAAAGGGTTTGGCCTGGCCTAACTGGTCTTCCCAGTTAGAAGGGGAAGAATCCTCCCCAGTGGCACCCAGGGGATGGCTCCTCGATGTGGCTGAGTTGCTGTCTTCCCCCAGCCCTCTTAGCATGGGGGACAGTGACAGCTGGACCTGACCAGTCCTGACCCTCCCTGGCCAATGCCAGCCTGCCTCCAACATGTTTTCTTCTGTAGGATTTTGTACCTTTCTCTGATGATGTTTTCCCTTTTAAGTCCTTCAGCTGCTAAATTCTCTCTGAGCAGGCACTGCCTATACTGTTATCTTTGGACAGATGTTTTCTTTGGTTTTTCTCTCAGTAGTCTCACTCCATATTGTGTAGCTGTTCCACACTGGGGCTGTCCTGTGGGGCCTTGGTGCCCAGGTTCCTAAATCTGTGGTGGGGCTGGGGAGAGTCTTAAGGCAGAGGCTGCACAGAAAAGGGGGCTTACAAGTGATAACTTCTTCACTGCTTCTCAGTCTGATGTTGAGTAATTTCTGGAATCTTCTGTGTCGTGTTAGACATGACAGGATCTTTCTGAAACACAAATATATAAGTATTTTGAGAGGCACTGCTGAATGTTGGTAATATAAGATCTGTTTCCCATTATTTTTTTCTTTAATCATACATAGCTTCACTATAATATTTAAAGTCGGACTAGCACTTTTTGTTTACACTTAATCCTTTAAAGGTTATTTTGGAATTGTTTAAATCAGTGTTTTAAATTGAACAAGGGCGTAGAGCCACTCTGTAGGACTGTATCATTAACCTATAGTTGTATATTGCATGAAGTACTTTGTTTTCATTACTTTGGAAAAAGAAGTAATGACCTTGCAATTGACTCCTCTATTTAACACTTTCATCTGAGCTTTGACACCATTAGAAATAACTGCTTGCATTGAGCACAGAAAGAGTCATAGAAGCAATGTACTACAGTCAACCTAATTCAGTTCCAGGCTAACAAAGTTAATATTAATTGGTGATTTACCAAGTCAAGGGCCTCAGTTAAACAATAGTCAAGACTGTGAAACTCCTTTCTCTTTTTGTAGATTGCCAGCCCTGCATTTTAAAATATGCTGTGCCGAATTTAGATTTTCACATCAGGATACCTAACAATTGGATAGCCAGTAGGTCTGTACTTTCTGAAATATTAACCTAAACTGTTTAAGGTAGGTATTGAGTATGAAAAGTTCTTGTTAGTGAGAAACACCCAATCCATGCAGAAGTTATTTGCAAAATACTCTAAAAAAGTCCTTTTTTTTTTTTTCCCCTTAGTTGCCCAGAGCACATTTCCATTCAAAGCCTGTCAGTACTAAATAATCATCAGGCCCTATAGTCTTCACTCATGCTGATAGGCAGCTCAAACAGCCATGTGTGCCTCCCATTCATCTGTTCCCAGTATCCAGACACAAGGAAGGCAGAGCAGACTGTCCAACCTGGCTGCCATTTCAAGAAGACTGGGACACATAAAAGCAATAAGTTATAACGATTTAGCTGGGGGACTGAGCATTCTGTACCACATGAAAAATGTGCTCCGCTTAAAACCACAAAACTTGGCAGATAGGCTTAGGTTTTGCTAAGGCACAGAACAAAAGCAAATATGGTGCTTTCTGATTGCCCACTGTAGAAAACTGGGCTCTTCTGCAGAAACTCTTTTGATTCTGATTTTCCACAGGTTCTTAAACATAGAAGAAAGACAGTTTTAGCAATGTTATACAAATGGCAAATGTCAGGGTTGTTGTTTTTTTTTTTCTTCTAAAGACTAAAGCAGGATCTATTTGTCCTAATCTCAGCTTCCAGAAATAAAATGACTAAGATGTTTTTTTTTTAAATCGTAAGGTCTGAGAGAAAAAAAAAATGTGGAGATGAAGGGGCAAAGGAGCAGAGGTAACTTTTGATATACCTTCAAGGTAGATTCAGCTTGAAAAACTATTCTACAAATATATCATCCAGGGAGAACAGCGCCTGAACAATCTACAGACTTTCTTATTTACTTTTCTATAATATATATGTGCTTTTAATCGAAATGATCAGGAGATTAGGTAGGAGTAACTCCCAGTGTTGATTGTTCATGAAAGATAAGATCAGTAACCGCTGGCTTTTACAGTGAAAACCTTTGTAAACACTTGGTTGTATTTGTGAAGGATAACTTTCAGATCTTGACTGGAGAAATCTAAGCCATGTTACTTTCTTTTGAGGGGGCTCATGGCACAACTTGCTTCCCCAGGTCTGATCTAGCTGTTCTGCTATCCTGAGAAACTTCAGGAAGGGCAGGCCGTCATCGAGGCTCAAGTAGGCTCAGGAGGGTAAAACAAGTACTGGTATCTGCCTTCTGAACTGGCTTAAAAGAGAAAGTAAATGAAAATTCCTTTGTATCCTTTCAGTAATTTGAAATAGGCTTGCGCTTGTCTGTTGTGCAGTGAGCTAGAGCGAATTTGGGTCATCAATATTCCAGGTACAAAGAGAGGATACTTTCATTTTGCACATCTTTAGAAACAGCATGTTGTCTTGCTCCCCGTTGTTCATATTTTTAACTGTTAATTAAATCCACTGACACTGCAGCTGTTTAGATTATTAATAGTATCCCTTACATTTGAAAATAATTAGATTGCTAATATTTTTATGATCTCACTAAATACTTTTCACAATGGACTAAAATATGCTCTGCTTAAAAAGCAAGATGGCATGTTCAAGTTGTGAATGTTTATTTTAATTAAAACGTCCTGTACAGTTAAAGCCTTGGTTTGAATTTTTATATAATGTAAGAAACAAAGGATTTCAGAGTCAGGGATTTTTGTGGTTGCTGTAGTTCCACGATGACCCATTCATAGTGATCCCCAAATGTCATTAACAGCCCAAGGGCAGGGTCTTTGAAAGTTTGCTTGGCTCAGTGATTGCACACAAATATATCACCGTGTAATTGAACGGAGGATATGTTGAGGAAATGCTGGCTTGAACATAACAACACAAATATACACTTAGGGAGTGTTTAGGAATTTCTGTCTTGATCTGACAGATGATGAAACTGCTATTTTGATAAGCCTTTTAAAAATACTTGTAATGGTGCTTGAAATTGCATAGTTTCATTGAAAGGAAGAGTTGTTTGTTTCATGTATTGCTTCTGATAAATCTATTTTTTTTTTTGTAAGTAGCTTTCTTCTCCAGCACTGTCATTTCCTAATAAGCTGCTTCTGCGATGCCACAACCTAATATTTAGGTTGTTCCATTTCAATAGCTAAGAAAGCTGGTATTTTCATAAGCATTATGCATTAAGCAGATGGATGAGACTGACATAGCTAGTATGTGTACACAATTTTCTTTCCTGTCTTATTGTGTCTTTGCTGATAAACAAATGTAGAAAAACTGTTAGTAGTCTGCTAATGTACCACAGAATGCTTATAAAAAGATCTTAAAAATATCTTAGAAATTTAATATACTTATTCAAGCTTGAAAAATGGAATTTTGCAGTTCTGAATATATTCTAATACTTCAAACAGACCAAGTTTTGGAATCAGTTATTACCAATGTTATATGGTTTTTGGGGAGAGGTAATAGATACCTGTAATTTAATTATGGAGATGGGAGCACTCATACCTGTTTCACTTCTGAAAAGCTGACTCTGTGATCCTCACAGTACTTGAAACGAGGTTGTATCAGCCTGACCAGCAAGATACCTTTAAAGCAAGACACAGTCAGGATGCTGAGACTACTTTTAAGGAAAGTTCTCAGTCTTTCTCCAGTAAGCAAACACTGAGGCAAACATGCAGTGCTCTCTGTTATTTAGATATTGTGTTTCTTATCTCTGAGTGTTTTATACAGCACTTTATGAGGAACTGATCTGAGTGCAAGTCCCTGTGCAGACTCTCAGCTCTAAAAAGAATAGAGGAATGGTTTGTTGAACATTGATAGACTCTGTGCTGGGAAACAAGACAATGGTGCTTTATCATGATACTGTTTTTTCCTTTTGTGCACCACTTCACCTCTGCAACTAAATAAACGCCCTTAAGATTAAACTGAGAAAAGTTAAACTAAATCTAATAATGGAAAAAAAAACCATTCAGCTTGTGAGGAAAAACCTGGCATGTTATTCTAAGGTTCTCATTTCTGTGATTAACTTTATGTGAATAGCAGTTAGCTTTGGGTTAGTATGTATTCAAATACAGATGCTTTACTTGCAAGTACTACTGGAGAACATCTTAATGGAATAATCATAATGCAGAAAAAAAATCAGGTTCATGAGCTGACCATAATGCCTATAGACAATTTGATATAATGAATAGCATATAATTTCCATATATAAGCCCACTAGCATTATACAACTGAGCATCATCTGATGTAAAGCCCATAAACTCTAAAGAAGAGTAACTCCTTAAGTAATTAAATGAACTTTATGCAAACAAGTTGCAGTGAGCAAGGCCCTAATGGTTCTACCAACATGAGGTTTTGGATAAAACTTTACAGAACCTGGAATTGGATTAATATGTAGATTTAGAGAACTGCCTCATCTTTAATCCAAAATTTTTGGTAGCAGTGTATGTCACTTTATATGAAAAGTTACTGTGTTTCTGTACTATACCAAGATGTTACATAAAAGTACTAATTATAAAAAGTAAACTTTTTAGTCTTATGCTGTAAGGGAAATAAAACCCTCCTGTAAATTACAATACCTCCAGAGTTATATGAATTACCTTTGTGACAAAAACAACCAACTAATACTAATATAACAGGTCTCAGCCTGTTTATATGAAAATATTTTCTTTTTGTTTTTATACACTAATTCTGAAAGTCCTGAAAAGGACAAAAATCTTGATTCTGGAGACTGATAGCAGTCTTCTCTAAATAAGCATACTTTAATATTTTAAACAGACAGTTTAATAGAGAAATGGGATAGATGTTCCAGTGACTTAATATCCTTGCTCCTGTGAATTTTTGTTCTATCAAATTGTAGTTCACTGTAGAAAGTAACATAGTTCACAGTAGAGAGTGCTGAAAATCCAATTTACTACTCTTTGCTTAGGAAGGTCAAACAGCCACACATACACAAAAAGAAAAAAAAAAGGAACTCATCTTTCTACATGTCCTATGTAGTGCTATGATATCACTTTATCACTTACATTGGTTCCTAATAAAAAGAGAGAAATTTGTTTTCTCAGATGGAACATTTGCACAAGCTGTGTCATGGGATTAAAACATGTTTTGTGTTTTTAATTTCTGACTTTTATTATTGTCTGCTTTATTTTTGGGGTTGTTATCATATGTATGTTTCTAAACTGCATGTAAAAAGCTTTTTTAAGAGTTCTGTTAAAGTAAAAAAATGAAATGCTTAAAACTTGTGAAATTTAAGAATTAAAGCTGCTTGTATAATCTTAATTTTGGCCTCCCTATGCTTATGCACAATGGCACAGTCTTTAATTAGAGAATCAAATACTGGGGTTTTTTCCCCCCTAGGAGTTACACTTCATTCAGTGCACAGGAGGGATAATGTTTACTTGATGACTGCTGCCTTCATTCTCACTGTTCTGTGTGTGGCCACAGGCTTTATTTACTTCACCCTAATCAAAGCATGCTCTGATGACAAAATTATTAATTTCCTTTGGGATTTTCTATGGGTCTTATCCCTTTAGGTCTGAGTAGTTCACAAATATTATTAGTTGTCGTCTTTACAGTGCCCCGTTTTCATTGTGGAGACAGTATTTCAGGTGAGAAACTCAAGTACTAAGAAGCAAACACAAAATGTATTTGCTGATTTTTAGTTCTGTAGTTGTCATGCATTGTGCCTGATAGTTCAGAGTATTTTTTATTACACAGCACTTTATCTGTTCCAGACAGAGATCTTCTTTGATTCTAACAGAAGCAATGAGTTTTCAGCACTTCCACAAATTCAGTACCCAAAAGATCAAGAGCACATAATAGTCACCCTTAGGGGACTGGTTTAAATGATATAATGTGCAGGAAGAGAAGAGATAGAAGCCAAACCCTCAGGGCAGCAGTATCTGCAGTAGAATTATTGTTTCATCACATTTGCCACATGGCTTCCACTCTTAGCAACAGTTCAGACTAGGGCACTGTGGAAAACAGCTTTACTGTGTAACCTGGGTTTTGTGTCCAATGAGATGCCAAGGGATCCATTCTGTTCACTGATTGGGGAAATGACATGAGATAAAAAATAAATTCAGTTTAGGCTTGTATCATGAGTGCAGAGTGGGAAAAAATCAAACTGGAAAATGAAAAGAGATAAAGTATGACAAGTCTTACTAAAGTCTCCTTACTTGAAAATGGGAAGAAGAAAGTGGAACTCTGTGGATGAAGGAAGGCAGATTAGCATTAATTAAGCAGAAGAGTTACATGAGATGATGAAGGCATTGGAGTGATCTCTGATTGTCTGTACCCATCAGATAGTTCAGTGCCATCTTCCAAAGACCTCCTGTTGATGGGTGGTCTACTGCTTCCTTTCTGTTTTCTCTTAAATAATAGTCAGTTCTTCCCTCTCGTTCGAAAGTTCCTGTTTCACCATGTTTTCATTTTCT
Source organism: Pipra filicauda (assembly GCF_003945595.2). Taxonomy (NCBI): domain Eukaryota; kingdom Metazoa; phylum Chordata; class Aves; order Passeriformes; family Pipridae; genus Pipra; species Pipra filicauda. Next base: position 666,241 of record NW_024104407.1, read on the forward strand.
ACTCGGATGGTTGAAAGAGACAACTCCCTTCCCAGTTCAGCCTGGGTGCTGGAAGATAAGTGGGAAGCACACTTTCTGCCCACAGCTTTCTGCCTGGTTCTAGTCTGGCTCAGAGCTTCCAGAAGGGAAGCAAAAATGCCAGGGAAAGCCTTGCTAAGCTTCTGGAGTCTTGGGCCATTAAGCGTTCAGTTTCTTTATGTTGCTGGAAGGTAGATTTTAATGAGTTTCTGAGAGGTTGTGTGTCTTGTCTGTGTGTATTTGTGCTGGTTTAAGAGTTAACCAGCAGGGGAAATGAACTCAACTCAAAGGAGAGATTATAAGTCAGAATAACAATTTACTAAAATAATACAGTAAGTACAATCAATCAAACAAACAATTGGTCTTAACCCACAAAACCCAAATGTATAACCCAGTACCCTGGGGCATGAACAAAGTGGTGTTCCTTGGGCTCCGCTTGAGTCCAAAGTAAAGGGAGAGGGGAAGAACCTGCTGGTGGGAGAGCTGTTGCAGTCTGGTCAAAGTGGTGATTGCAGTGAGATGCTGGGGGGAGAGCTGTTGCAGTCTGGTCAAAAGTGGTGCCCGCAGTCCAGCATAGGGTGGTGGTCCAAGTCTGGCTGAGAGCGATGAGCTGCAGTCTTCCTCTGGATCCCACAAATGGGTAAAAATGTTCCAGGACTCCAAGATTATATATCCTGCAGTTCAGGCAGGAATGCCCAGCACTTCCCTCAGGGCGGGGAGTTCCACAAAGGGTGTGAGGACAGGAGCATCCTCCTATCTCACAGGCCTCTTAACACCTAGTTTATAGCCTGAGAGTCAGGCTCTATGAGCAGATGGTGTAAATGGTTCATTGATAACAGTTTCTGGGAAATGGCATGGAAGGCTATAGAATACACAGTTTTGGGTTACACCCATACCATGATGAACTGGTCTCAGTTGTCCTAACTAGGACAGTATTAAAAATGTGATAAGCTTTTAAAATTTATAATTTTGAACCTCTGTTTGGGAAACTTGGACAGATTTTCATGGATATGTGAAAATCCACATTCGCTATACAAAATTGTGCAACTCCCTCCGGCCTAATCTCCCTGCTCCAGATCAATGAAATAGCAGAGCTCTTCACCAGCCATTTTTTAACACATGCCAGATATTTCTGAAGACCAGCAAAGCTGTTTGGCAGAATAATTACCTTTTCATTTTTGCCTTGATGAAAGAAAGTCCTTTACTCTAAAACAAACAAACCAAACCACAAAACCCCACAACATTCCCCACTTCAGATGTGAAAGATAGGAAAAAAATGATTAGCTGCAGTTATAGGCAGTTAAAAATGGATTAATAACACAAGAAATATCACATAATCTTAAACAAATAACAGCTCCTCTCTGTAGTATTACTGAAGATTTGATATGAGATTATGTTAACCATAAATTCAGTAATAATACATGGTATACTGAGGCAGGTACAAGATATGGAAGATTTTGTATTATTAAAATACTTATTTTCCCCCCTGAAAAAAAATAGCTCCTGTGAGTGCAGTAGTGTTTGCATGCAGCTTCATAGTAGTGTTTCTTCTTGCTATACTTCATTCTCCAAATAAGTGCAGCATATCAGGGTACCTGGAGTTGGTAAAGGCTGAAGTGGAAAGGGAAAGTGTGTCCTTACCTGCCAAGTCCAAGGAGTGCAGAAAATACAGACAGAAAGTTTGCGATTTTGTTGTGTCTAATTGGTCTATCTGTATATTTTGAATGTTGCAGTAAACATAGTACAGTGCAAATTATTTGAGGTTTGGGTTTTTTTCTAAAGCATTCTAAACAAAATTGTAAAGTACACTTTGGGGCTACACACTGTAGTTAAGGTGATGTTCAACCAATATAACAGAATGGGAAAGTAAATCTGCTTCTTTTATTGTTGCTTTGTTGGTTCTGTTTAAGCTTAAGAATTGACACGGGTTGTTTTTCCTTACTTTTCTTGTTTTGCTTTTAGTACCTGTTAAGCATGCCTTGCATTTTTAAAATATATTTAAATATATCTTGAAATACTTTACAATTTCGAAGATTAGTTTTATGTCAACAAAAGCACATTTGGATTTAGGTTTACCAGGGATTCTATAAAATCACATTTTTGCTTTGAATTGAACTAGTTTGTAAGTGTTGACTACCTTGGAATTAGAAGAAAAGATAGAAACCTAGTGCAGAAACCCTAAGAGGTCAGATGACCTGATGTCTGAGTTTCAGTTTTATGAAATCTTTGTGTCGTGAAATTTGAACCTCAGCTGAGAAAGCTCAGCTTTTAACTGCACCCCCGAGACTCATCTTGATTTGAATCCCTATCTCATAGAAAAGGGGACCATTCTTCAATTACTGAAAGTGCTAATATGCTCTCTAGTTAGGAAGCAAAGAAAAAAAGGTGAAAACAATTAAGACAACCATAGCAGCTAGATTTTCTCTTGCAGCTGGCCAAAACACAATCTAACTAATGATCTGAGGAAAACAGTTTTCCTTTTTTTTTTTCCCATATAGTTCATTGGCAAGCTTCCTCCAGTAGCTGCTTTAACAGATCTAAAATTGCCTCTATCTTTATTGCATGATCTAGCTGCTGCCAAATTCCCTGGCCTTTCTTGTTCCAGTGGACATGATGGTGCTTTACTGAAATCTGAGGAAGTAAAATTCATTGAAGTGGACATACCTGAGTTTAGGTATGAATAGCCAAACATTTCACTGTGCAGTGAGCAATAAAGTTCTTATATGCTTTTCAACTTATTTCTTTTAAATAATTTGTATTTCTACCTTCTCTTTATTACTTATAGTTGGCAGACAGTGATCTCTATACGTCCTTTTCATGGTGTGCTTTGCTATGTGTGAGCACTGAATTTGAAATAGGATGCAGGAAGTTACAAAGCTTTCGGTGTTTTTCCCTATTGAAGTGCAACTTGTGTTAAAAATCTTATGAAAAAGAAGCAGGTTCCCGACTGAAAACTAGAACTGTCGTACCTCTCTGCTACAGGCATGAGGGAGAGAAAGGTAGTATGAGGTCTTCATCAGGTGTGGGGTGAAAGATGGGAATGCAGCTGGTGTTTTTGCATGGGGTTCAAAATGAATGTAGGGGAGAGTAAAGAGCTCAGCTAATTAGGTGGCAACTCAACACTGCTTACTACTTGTAACCACCATTAAAATGCTTGTACATACAGTCATCTGGCTGGTTTGCCTCACTTAGCCAACCAACAGCTTGTTGATGAGGCCAGAAAATTATAACAGGAATGGAAAATAGGCCAAAAGAAAAAAAAAAGCAGGAAAGTTGTGATTCCGTAGTGCGGTGTTGAGAATATGGACAAAAGGACTCCATGCCCCTAAAAGCTACACCACTTATTCTTATGGAATTGATAATAATGGAAATCTAGGAATGGGATGTTCTTCCAGATAGTTTAAGTGAGTGTTATTGCTGCTTCAACATCTGAAATAATAGAGAATAGCTTTGCAAAAATTTTGGTGGCAAACACAATTTTTGGCAGGAACAAAAGACTTTTGTTTTTTCTTTCTTTCTTTTTTTTTTTTCCTTTTTTTTTTTTTTTTGGTAGCTGTTTCCTGATGATAACAGCTCTCTACTGCTGCAAACTGTGTCAGTGTGGGCATATATCTTTTCTATGCTTATGGTGAGTCCAAACATAATCTTAAAAAAGAGCTGTTTGTCTCTGATGCTGAAAAACTGGGAGATGGACCAGAAGGTACAGTAACAAAGGGAGTGGAAGGATTGGGATACCAAGTGAAATAATGTTGAGGTAGACTGGGACTGTGGTTTAGGGAAGAAGTGCAAATTGATTGCCTCAGATGTAGGGAGACTGAGCTGATTGCTGAAAAGATTGTGGCACAAAGAAAGTGAATTCATCTCTTAACAGCATAATGAAGAGACTGGGAAGGTGGCTGGGCCAAAGGAGTTGAGAGAGGCATATTGCATAATAAACTGATATACGGAGAGGAAATTAGCACTGTAACTTGATGTCACAGAGCTCAGGGTAGCACCTATTTAGGTCTGATGAGAAGTCTGCAAAAGTAAGTTTTACTATCAGAGAGTTAATGAAGATGAAGAAATGTTATGGAGTAGTTAGCTGGGATTAGCTGGGATCTAGACAATATGCTGGAGGGTTATTCCATGGTCAACAGATGATATGGTTTGAAGCTGGCTCCCTGCCAAGTCTCCAAACCTTACCACCAGAAGTCCCCCCCCGCCCCCCCAAACCTCAGGGAGAAGAGGGAGAAAAAAAACTAAGAAAACCCGAAACGAGAGAGACAACCAAAGTGAGATATATAAATATATTTACACTTATATATATAATTAAAATATACAATTTCAAAAGGGAAAGGGAAGGGGGAAGGGAAAAAAAAGGAACAAAACTAAAATAATATATATATATATGTATCCCAATTAGTGACACAATATCTAACAACTAAAAGAGTTAGCAAAGAAATAGCTCACTACTCTCCTGGGACAACCGAGAGTCGCTCCGGAACGATCGCCGGCAACCTCCGTCTCCCAAGGTCGGCAAGGCCTTACCAGGCCTCGCTCCCCAACACGGCAGACTCAACAGCAGGGAACCTGCACCTCCAAGCCACCGGAAGGAAAGAGAGCGAAGGCCTCTCCTCCTTTCTTCTTATAATCTGGTTTACGTAAAAATCGTAGGGAATACTGGGTAAATCTGGACCCTTCCTTGGTTACAAACTGGTCACCAAGGAAGGCCTAGCCCAAACCACCACAACAGAGTAAGTATTTAAGATTCGTGTTCTCTGCTTGTGCATCTTTTCCTAGAGCAGCTTCTTTTTCTGAGGCTTCCTCTACTTCTCTTCTCTTGGAAGAGAAGTAGAGGAAGCCAGCTTTTTAGTAATATGTTCTTTTGTTGTAAGTGACTTGATTCAGAGCTCATTCTAATGCCTGCTGGAGCATGAATTGTTTCTCAGAAAACTTACATTTCTCTCAAAACTGGTTTTCAATATTGACGTTCAAAATTGCTATGTGGCTTACACAAGTTTTATTGTTTCTTCTTGCTAAAATATTTATATTTTTTAAAATGTTTTAGTATCCATGAAACTGTTTTGTCCTTTGTAAGAGCTTTTTCTCTCACTTTACCCTGCCCACACTTACCACATGTGATCTCCATATTCCTCTCAGCTGCAAACTGTTATCATCCCTTTATGTACCTTGTTTAAGGCCCATTCAAGCACATACAGGTGAAATGGAAGTTACCAGCAATGGCAATAATATTTTTTTACATTATCAGGCTATACTCCCCTTATGATAAAATATGAATAAGTGGGCCAATATAGCAGTTTCAGACTAATTCTCTAACAACTCTAAATGAGAGGAGTAAACTTTTCAATGTGGGAATTCCAGATGTCCATTGTAGCCTACTGAAATAAGAAAACTTCTCTAAAAAAAATGTGAAAACATTTAAAAGTTAAAGCTATTCAGGACATGATTACTCTTGAATAATATCATGTTTTTATATCTGAAATAAAATTATAAAGTACATTACAATACAAAATAAATTATTCAATTGTAGTTAAAAGTTGCATTTCATTCATAGCATCGTGATGGTTTGAGATACTGCAGCTTGAACTCTGTTCTTATTTTTGAGTGTGCTTAATGAAAAACTGACTCAATTTTTTAAGAACTTGACATCAAGAGAAATACCTGCTTTCCAGCTTGACTAATTAATTAATTGTGTGTTCAGTAGCTTGTGCTCTGCTGAGTTGCCACACTGTTCAAAGCTTTAAAAAGATATCATAGCAGATAATGTTTGTATAAGTTGTGGTAAACAGGGATCAGTAAAGGTGCTTTGTTTTCACTTCTGTGACGTTTATAAAATCTATATATTTTCTCTGTGTGTTTGGTACTTGTGAAGTGCTTTGCAGGTCTGCTGAGTACAGTAAGATTTGTGCCCTTTCTGACGCTTTCTCAGAAATGACTAAGTGACTGTGACTGGATTTTTTTTTGGGGGGGGGACTAGAAAAGTGAAATACTAACTCATAATTCTAAGAAAAATATAATACTCAGGATACTCACTGTAATTCTGAATTGTGAGAACTTGTAAAAATATCAGAGAGTGTAAGGCTATAATACATTTTTTGAGACTGTACGTAGTTCTGAGATTGCAGAGTTGCTTTCTTCTGCAGAACACTGCAACCCTGGCTTGTATTGGAAATTTTCTTAATACAACTCATTTAATTAAGCCCTTTACAGGGAACATTATGTATTATTAGCCTTGAATATTATCATATTGATTTATTATGTTAGTTTTTCTTCTTAAAAATCAAGCAGAAATAAATCAAGGGTGTGTCACCCCCATCTTTTAGCAATAGCTTTTTTTTTTTTAATCGATATTAGACTCTTTTTAAAAAAACATGGAATTTGTAAATCTGACTTTTCTGGAGTTCACAATATTTAACAGTGCAATCAACCTTTGAGATGCATAGACGGTTTTTTCTGTGTGGAAATGAAATATTAATTCCAGAGTAAAAGGTTTAGCTGGAACATACTAATTTTTTTGTTTGGTTGGTTTTTTTAGATTTTTGTAACGGCTTAATTTCAGGCTTTTAAAATCTAACATTTTAAAACATTTCATATATAAAGCTATCTATGAAGTAATTGCGCAAATTCTTAAATAACATATATGAAATAAGTCATCTGCAAATTGAAGACTCTGGTGAAGTTTGAATGAAGAAGGGATGGTCAGCTTGTGAAACTGGAGATGTTAAATGTGTTTTCTGCCAGAGCAATGTCATGTAGCAGGGTGTGCAGCTGGTACATAGTCTGAATATCAGGCTTAGGAAGACATCAGTTAGACTGATGTCACTGAGTGACCTGGCAGCTACCTGGAAACCAGATCATACCTTTCCTAACATCGTCATAGGGTTATGAGAAACACCTGTCATATTCTCCTTGTGACCATTAGTTCTTCTTTTCTTATGGGAGGAAGTACGTTTAGTAGCTCTGGGTCTTGTGGGTATATTGATGTGCTTATCAAAGAGCTAGGAGAGTCGATAACAATAACATTAGAGTGGTGTATCTGCAGATGTAGTAGCTGAGATCTGAAAAACCCTCTGGCATCAAACATTTGAAAAGTTTAAAACTGAGCCACTGCTATTCTTGATATTGCTCTCAAGAACAACAGAGAATAGATATGTGTTCAGGGATCATAATCCCCCAAAACACTTTTGGTAGAATAACATATGAGATTTAAATGTTCAAAGAGGCACCGGCACCACCTCCAGAAAGGAAATAAAATGTTTTCAGAGTGACTGTGAGATTACACATGTTGCTGCTTTGACCTAGAGTGAGTCCCGAGACTGTGACAACCTGACTTAATACATTCCTCAAAATGTAATAACGATAAATGTGACAGGTATATTATTATTTATTATACACCGTTTTTCCCACTAGCTTTCACTGTGGAAGAGTAGATGCATATGTCACTTGTAAGCACTGAAATGTAAGTACCCCAAAGAAAACAAGCAGAAGCTATTTATCTATGTGTCACTACTTTTAAAAGTATGAGAGGCCAAAAGACAATATTTTTAAGTGTTTCACAGGTGTAACAGCAATGTCTTACTCTTCTCCTACAAACAGGGCATGTATCTGAGATATGTTGCCACCGAAAAATCTCCTGACAGCAGTAGCAGTGAGATATTCAGTTTATGTGCATCATTAAAGGAATGATTTGTTAGTAGTTTGAAATTACTACCATTTTCTCAGTGGGAGCTGTGCCCAGGTAGACGAGCTCCTCCACTTAGTGGCAGAGCTCCAGGAGGAGGTGAGTATGCTGGGGAGTACCAAGGAGTGGGAGAGATAGACTAATAGATCTGCATCCTGCCTTCTCTAAGACAGGCCCAACAGACAGGCAGGACACATAATACACAGGATTCCCTACCTCTCTCCACCTGGCTGAACGTGGTGATTGAAGGGATAGGGGACAATAGCAACAAGTTCCTGCCTGGCACAGCAGATATGTCTCCTCTGTGGCTGCCCCACCTTCTCAGGTGCCCTGGAGTAATCCGTGTGAGGCTCTGCAAGTGGAAGCGAATGATGACAAGGACTATCAGGTTCAACTACCTTGAAGGCGTCACTGAGGTTTAGTCAGTCCACATCCTGCATCAAAACTGCTTCCATAAAGAAGGAAAGAGTGGTCAGAGAAGGCCCGAAATGCAGACACTACTCACTTTGTAGGGAAGTCAGTTGCCTCCCTCGGGCCCAGGTTAAAAATGTGAAGAGAAAGCTCCCTATCCTTGAGCAGCCCTTGGATTATTCTTCATTATTCATTTTTCATTTTTCATTGCAGCCATGAAGCTGCAACCAAAAGTCTAAGGCCAATCAAGAGAGACTTCAAGGCTTTGAGATGATTAGTAAGGGATCAGGAGAACAAGTAGTGTTCTCCTCCATCCTTCCAGGTGCAGGGAATGGTAAGGAAAGAAACAGCAGATCAATACCTGGCTCCAAACCTTGTGTCACCGGCAGAATTTTGTATTTTTTGATTGTGTTTCAGTTTACACGACACTGAGCCTGCTAGTGACAGATGGGGTACACCTGTCTCAAAGGGGGAAGGGGATCTTTGTGCATGAGTTAGGAGGACTCAGTTAAAGAGCTTTAAACTAGGTTTGGAGGGGGAAAGGGATAAACCAGGCTCACTACAGAAAAGCCTGGGAGCAGCACACTAATGTTTGAGGCTGTACAAGTGAGGTACTTTGATGTTCCATCTCAGTGGAGGGAGGGGATGAAGAATCATCTGACAACACAGGCACAAGGGTTTCCGATGTGTTAGAAACTATGGAAAAGCCCATAAATGATCACATAGGAGTTAAGGCTTTCCCCCTCACGCAAAAGGGGAATGTTTGCCAGAGTCTGACACAGTAAGAAGAGAAATTGAATTGGTTTGAATAATTTAAATTCAACCTACCTGTAACACCTGAGATTATGTTACTGAGGTTTATCAGGATACAAGGACAACAAAGCAGTACGGTTATCGCTCTGTAACGAGAGCTAAAACAATCAAAAGGATACTCTCACCATATATGATGGTCTGGTGAACTGGAGTAGGAAGCATTATCTTTGTAGTACTGTGTTTGTACTATACTTTGGAGTCTTGTCTTTATGAAAGACAGAAATCATAATCACTAAAATGCTGCCTAACATTTTTGTGAGCGGGAGATCACATGTTGGAAAAGAAACCATTCATATCCCTACTAAGATGTTTCTGTAAATATTATGGAATAACAGCAAAATACTTGCTGTTAGTCCAGTGATATTTGAAAAAAAGCAGTAAAAGTTATATGATTCTGGACCCAAATAAACTTGTGTGTGCCAGACAAGCTGCACACTAAGATCAACACTCTTTATAGAAAAGCCACTCAACTATTTCAGTTTTCAGTGAATTTTTACAATCAAAATGCAGTTGGTGTCACATTTATAGGCTTTTTGCAAATCATGCCTGAAGAGAACAAAAATTAAATGAGTCAATATTATGACTCTTTACAACACATAAGAATATCCTGAACATTCAGTCTTTATGTTGTGACAGTTAACAATTTTCTCTACAGGTAAAAGAAATATTTTCTATTATAACCAATAGAGATCTTTTTCATGTTGACTAATGCAATTGAATTCCAAAATTGAATTACTTAATGGTAAAAACTTTCCAATTTAATAATATTAAGAATTTATCCATGATATTAGATATTCTTGCAGACTTGAAGATATCTTTACAGTGTTTGGATAAATTTTCATTATGTAAATTTGCTACAGGATGCATAATTTCAAAATATTCTTTTTTAATCCACATTTCACATTTTTAATGAAATTTTTCTTGCATTTTTATTATATCTACAGTACAGTCAGTAAACCAATTTAAAGTAGCAGGGACTGGATGTTTGAGCTTTCAGTTTGAGTTTTCTCTGTTTTCATGATGCCAGTGATTTCCATTTCACAGGACTTTGCTTCCTCTCTCCGTGTGTGAAAATTTTAAATCAACCATTTTGACAGAAATACCCTATCTGTAAGTAAAAACAAAAACATGCCCCAGGCAAGCACACATGGCCCAGAGATCTTTATTTAGCCTGGGTGGATGATTTCTATCAGTCATACAATGGTGAAAAGAGCTTGATAATAGAAAGTGATAAACTTAATGTTAAGAAATCCATATTGAATGGGAAAGACTATTGAAAATTAATTTCTAACATCAATCTCTTTAATCATACAGTACATCGTCTTCTTTCCTATTTCTAGAAATTGATACAAATTCATGTTATATTCTGGTAGAAAGCTTAATAGGTATATTACTTGCTCTCCTAACTTAGTTCTGATTTTTTTTTCTCTGTATACTCTTCCAAGCCTAAAATCAGAATAATTTAGGTTGGAAAGTTCCTCTGGTGGTCAGCCTGTGTAACCTCCTACTAACAGCAGGGCCTACCTCAAAGATGGATCTAACTTCAAAGTTGGATCATGCTGCTCAGGGTCATATCCATCTACTTTTTAGTAGATTTTTTTCTTTACTTTCTTTACTTTACTTTACTTATCTGTTTTTTGCTTTAATACACACTTTTATTGTTTATTGGTTGGGGTATTTTTTCAGAAAATCTTTGTAGGCTTTTTTGATAGATAATTTCTTAGAGCAACCAGGTCTATATGGAGGTATAATATTTTATTTTATTCTTTCTAGTGAAATCTCCTTAGAAGTTTTGATTAGATTTCATTTGGTGACTGCAAGTGAAACAAAAAATGCAGAAGTAATGAGCTCCAGTTACTGCAGTTGTTGCCAATTTTTATATAAAAGCTAAAAGTAAAAATTATCTCTTTACTTCAAAACGTTGGATAGTATAATTTTGCAGTCAGATGAAATAACAGCAAAAGGCTTTAACTAGTACTTAGATATTTCATAGAAAATGCATTTACTGATTTATAATTTGTTTCATTCCATGAAACCTAACAAAAACAATGAATCTGCTGACTACCAGCTACGTTTTAAAGCAGAAGATATGCTAATTTAATATCAAAATCAGTAATAAAAAAAGTTTAGTTTTACCTTTCTATTTTTCTAAACTGTATCAATTGAGCAGCAGGTAGTTTCATGACAATTATAGGTCTTAATTTAGCTCAATTATCACCATACATTCTTACTTTATTTGTTAAATTATTGAAGGAGTTACTTAAAAGATTTCAACATTTTAACTTAGTTTCACAATAAATATCACTGACCTCTTAAAATATGATTTCTTTTTGTCTAAATAACTTTTGAAATTTGTTCTAATTGTCATGATACATGTTGTCTCCTACACTTAATTTTATCGGTTAAAAAAACTACCAGATAAACACTTGTTAGTTAGCAAGAAGGACAAAGGATTTTCATATCTTCACTATGTCATGAGTGGCTTACCATAATACTTGATTTTCTGAGACTTCAACAAATTTTGCTAAGATGTCTTTTATTCAATACACAGATAGCTCATGCCCTTGCAATTTCACTGAGGTGTCTGAACATGTATTTCCACTAACAAACAAAAGTATATGCTAATGTCCTGTAGATCTAAAATAACTTCTAATTTTTTTTTGTCTTGACATCTTCACAACCTTGAATAGATGTATTCTATGTATGTGATACACTTTCTCCTATTGTACTTTTGTTGTTATTCATTTAAAAGTCTGAGGAAAATTGTATTGTCCAAAACATTGTAAGCTCCCAAAGTTTTTTTTAGGAACTCTTTGTAGATTTTTTTTTTAAATTTTTATTTTTTCATCTGCCTTTTTTATTTCTGTGTTGAAGTCCCAATATAAGTTCTCCCTGTTGGCACATGAATCCATATCTAAGTACTGAAAATTATAGTGGTGGATATAGTTTACTTTGATTTCTAGCAAGGTTTTTGGTGTAGATCTCTCTGTCAAAATAGACAGACTGGTATAGTGGATGGAAAAATTGCCCATAAGGTGTAGGAGCCATCATAGCCGAGAACTGATGCATGAGCTAGGAGTATGCCTTTGCAACAGGGAAACCTAGGCACCTATGGGCTTAGGTTTCAAATCTTACAATTTCTTTTACTGTTTTATATCTCACTAGTTGTTGGGAACTTTAGGGAAGTGATACTTCCCCTCTTCAACATGAGACCACATCTAGAGCATTATGTCTGGTTTGGGCTCCGTGGTACAGAAGGACATGGACATAATGAAGCAAATCTACAGCCAAGATGATTTAGAAACTGAAGCATAAAACAAGGAGAGGCTGAGAAATGTGGTTTATCCTTCAGAAGAGAAGGTGAAGAACTTGTTGCTGTCTATAACTACCTAATCTGAAGGTGAAGACGTCATAGAGCTGGATCCTTCTCAGAAGTATGTAGGGACAGCAGACATCAACAAGGACAATTAAGCCATTAGAGAGTGTCCAAAGAAGGACAACGAAGATGGTGAAGGGCCTTGAGGGGAAGCTGTATGAGAAGCAGCTGAGGTCACTTAGTCTGTTCAGCCTGGAGGAAACTGAGGGGAGACCTCATTGTAGTTACAACGTCCTTGTGAGGGGAAGAGGAGGGGCAGGCACTGATCTCTTCTCTGTGGTGACCAGTGACAGGACCCGAGGGAGTGACCTGGAGCTGTGTCAGGGGAGGTTTAGTTTGGATATCAGGAGAAAAGGTTCTTGACCCAGAGAGCGGTTGGGCACTGTAACAGGTTCTCCAGGGAATTGGTCACCAGCCCTGACAGAGTTCAAGAAGTGTTTGGGCAATAGCCTCAGGCACAAGGTGTGATTATTGGAGTAGGTCCTGTACAGGGCTGAGTTAGACCTTGTGAGTCCTTTCAAATCAACATATTCTGTGATTGTGTGACAAGTTGAAACATGGGGAATTCTGTCTAGGCATAAATAAAAGATTTCTTCTCAACGAAGGTGATCAAATACTGAAAAAGGTGAAATGAGGACAAAACATTTTTTTATGGGGTGTTGAAACTGGACCAGGCTGCCCAGAGAGGTGGTGGCTGCACCATCCCTAGAAACATTCAATATCAGGCTGGACCAGACTCTGAGCAACCTGATCTAATGAAAGATGTCCCTGCTCATTGTAGGCAGTTGGGACTAGAGGACTTTTAAAATTCCAATTCAAACCCTTCTATGACTGTGTGATCACTAATCAGTATTGAGTTTAGATAGTATTTTCTATTCCTGGATCTTCCTGCTGGGCAGTAACGACCAGGTCAGAACAAAGTATTTTCACAATTGAAAGTACAACTTTCATTCTCTAATGTGCATCATAGCAAAGAACAAAATTGTGCAATGAAGGCCAGGATCTCAGTTACACAAAGATGTGTGGAGCAATTTGAAAACCATGTTGGTAAAAACTGACTAAAGCATCTATGTATCTAAAAAGATTAATCTAAGCAGTTGTGATATTTTGAGTATTCCCTGTGTTCCTTAGTGTTAATTGTCAGGTTGAAAACATTGTTTTACTTTCTTACTTTCTGATTTTAAATGCAACTTGAACTTAGGCATGTTGAAGTGACTTCTGTACAAACACTACAATATTTAATTTTTTGACAGGCTTTGAGGTTTCTTTGGAAAGCAATATATTCTGTTTTGTTACCAATTTTTCTTCATTAATTATTTTCCATTAAGATCTAACATTTTATAAGCACTAATTAGTTTTTAATTTAGTATGTGTGTAGTCTTCTGACAGAAAGAGAGGAAAATTTCCACATAATTTTCAAGATACTTTTACTACTTTCTATTTATTAGTTGAGAATTCTACTCTGAAATTTACATTTATGGGTACAGAAGGACTATTCCTGCCATTTGTCAGCTGTGATTGAAAAAAGATTTTGAATAAATGATGGTACTGGAAATAATGCAGTGTTGTAGTATATAACTTTTTGAGCAATGAAATAAATCATATTTTTAAACTAATTGCTAAATAAAATTACAAAGATTCATAGTTCTGATCAGATGTGTGAAGTATATTCAAAGACAAATAATCATGTTACTTTTTTAAAAGCTTTTAATTTGCAAGGGAATTTGAAGCTAAAAACATTAAGACACTTTTTGTAACATGAAAATAAAAAGTGTACTATTTTCTGAACCAGTTACATATAAAATATAACGCACTTTGGATCCCTCCCTTCTGAACTAATTGAGTAATCCAACATACAAGTTGGAAAATATATTTTGTTATTGCAGATTGTGTCGTCAAAAGCTCCCACAAAACAGCTATTATTCTTTTAAGCAAATTGAAAGTAGAGACTCTAAGCTATGTTTCTATCTGTAAAAATAAATTTCTATGTTATAGAGATGTATTTAAGACTGTTTCAAAATTCACTAGTGGCAAAATTATGGGCTTGTAAGTCTTGCTAGCACTGAAAACTTCTTTAAGCTGCTATGTTCTGGGAAAAAAACCCCTTCTTTATATGTCATGGTAAAGTCTAAACTCAAGTTTCATCATGTTCCAGTAAGCTTCAAACCTCAAACACTTTCATCAATTCATGAGATACAAAATGGTAAAAGAAATTGTCAGATTTGAAATCTAAAGAAATTTTCTAAGCTTCTCTTCTACAGGAGATTAAAGTGTAAAACTCTTCCCTTTTTTAAACTTATGTTAAAATATTTTCTGAAAAGAGATATTTTTGTATAGTTTTTGGCCTTATAGAGAAAGGAAATTCCTGCCCTTGTAGGACAGGTATAAGAGAAATTTACTATGCCTAAGTATTGAGATTAATGAATACTAACAAAAAGTCCCTTTGAATCAAAAATAAATGAGAAATATAGTTCTGATCCTTAACATTTCATCATTTTTGATTAAAAGTATGAAAAGAGTGTAGTAACCAGTCTTACTAAATGCTTCCATAAGCATATGCATCAATTACAGAAGTTTCCCCAGAATTGTTTGGGAAGGAATATTTAGGCAGTCAAACAAACTACAATGTGAGTTTTGGTTTGGGTGTGTTTGTTTGTTTTATTTTCTTCACGGAAAACATTGGAAATTTGGCCTGGCATAGCAAATACGTGTGGGATCATGTTCTGGTGGTGTACAGTATATTTTTATTGCTACAGTCTCGCTAGTGAAGTAAAATTTTCATAGTTCCTTTTAGTACTTCTGAATAACTGAGAAGTTTCTTTGGTTTGAAAACCAAATTTTATTTGGTTTATTGAGGAAAAATTTGTTTATTGAGGAAAATTTGTTTATTGAGGAAAAATTTCAGCATTTGTTTTCCTACAGTCATGTTTGAAAATTTTCTTGCGAAGCATAACACCTATACTTGAAAATTCCACTCTGTTTCTTTGTTCTAGTTCTTCACTCGTTGATTATTCATCTACTGTTTTCTAAAGAGATGTTTGAAAATGTGGGAGTGACAGCAAATGTGTGCAAAACATCTGTCATTTCTGTTACTTTGCAAAAATTAAACTAATTGAAAATTTGAGGTGATTATCCAAGTAATAATCTTCTCCATTAAGGGCAAAACATTCAATTTTCCATGTAGCATTATCATATTCTTAAACAATTTTTATGTGAAAAGTCCAGTATTATTTTAAGTAGGATCTTAGGACAGTGTAATGTATTTCATAACAAAACTGATGGTTGTAGTGATTACGTTGTTACATGCTGTTGCTGTTTGAGTAATGTTTTTATTCTCTTAAATTTGGTAAGGAACAGGTTGGGTTTTTTGTAAAAAGTTTCTTCAGCTTAACTAGAAGTAAACGGTCACACAAAGCGTAATTATTTTACTGCATTTATGTCATAGGTCTGTTTTCTGTGTGCACTGCAAAATTTTTCCTGTAGTTTAATACTTCTTGATAAAATTCAGAAGACATTATAACTCAAGTTTCAAATGTCTTAAGTTCCAGTTGAAAAAGACTGTAAGATACAGGAATATAGTGGTAAATTTTGACAAAATTGAAAGAAATAATTTAAATCTTGACAATGAATCACTGTTAAAATTGACAACAATTTTAGTGGGAAGCCTTGTTAGTTGCTAAGAAATGCTAAACAGTTGGGCAAAGAAGTGTCTGCATTTGAAATGAGTAGTAAAATTAAAAAATAAACAATTGACCTACACTTGGAGATACAAAACATTTCAAACAACAAAATATGCAATGCCTTGAAGTGCAATCAAAAGGACATATTTTATTGTGCTGAATAGTGATTCATCAAAGAGTATAAACACACAGGTCACCTTGACATTTTTATTCTTTTTTTTCTGAAATGAAAGTTTGCATTTTATGCCAAATGACTATAACTGTATAGATATATATGTAGTTTTGGATGAGGTGAGGATGACATCTACACAGCATCTGGGGCATAAAATAACTAGATTTTAGCAAATATTAACTCAGGAATAGCGGTGTGTATATATCTTAACTTTGATCCATTCATTACCTTTTGAGTGAAATAATTTCATTACATTTTCCTAAAACATATTGTCTGGTCTCTGTGCAATGATGCAACTAATAAATATTTTTACAAAAAAATTGCAGTAGCTTCAATAAGACCTTTCACTAAACAGGCAGACTAGGTTGTTCTCCACTGAATTTTTTTTCAAATTAATTTGAGATACGAGCAAATTAGAGCAATTTGAAATTCTCTGATCCCCAGTCAGCAATAAAGAAAACAAAACACACTAAAATAAACCTGCTTATAGGGCTGAATCTCAAGTTGAGATCTATATAGAATCTGTGTTTCAGTCAGTTTGGGCTCAGAAAGCTTTCTTAGCGTCCACAGTTACTTTTGGGGACTTTAAAAGAGTGTTTTTCAGCAGGAAGATCTGACATGATAAGTAATATGGAGTTCAAAGGAACACACTGTCAATTAGCACTGAGTCTTAGCAAGCAAGACTTTGTTGTCCATCACTGTATATCACCATTAAAGGCATGTGCTGCATGCAAGTAATTGGCAAGTTTCCAATTATTTTTCTTTTGTGTGTGGCATGGAAATGTTGCATTTCAGCCAAAAGAAGTTCAACTTCTCTAAAGCTGCTGTAAGAAGAAAATTGTTCCTGTGTGAGGATGATGAAAGAACTCTCTTTGACTGAGATGTATGTCAAAGTATGTGTGATGACTTCTGTGTTTCATATTACTATTTCAATGTAAATGACTTATAGGAAATCCATATGATTTTTTTATTTAATTTAATTATAAACCCCATGTGTTTTTTTTGGTTTTCTGTGCCTCTACATATTGAATTGAAATGGTCTAAACCAATGTGGAGTGGTATAGTTTTCAGCATCAGGATGTAAGCTCCTTGTGACTACTGGCATAAATAAGGGACCTTTTATCTCATCACACTTTTCTATTTGTAGGAATAAAATTTTTTTCTATGAGCTTTCCAGTATAGTTTCTACAGTCTTTTTAAGCAGAATTCAGGCTGCTGAATGCCAGGGATGTAGGAAATAAACATTTCACAGAAAATTAATATTAGGTAATCTATGATTATACAGCAAATACGGAGATAAATAGGACTGGAATTATTTTTAGAGGGTTTTTGTAATACAGTTTATTTGAGTAGGATTAATAGTACAGTGTCAGCTGAAAATAAGTGATATTTTGCCAGTAGATGTGAAGAACAGGTTTGACCCCCATATGGGCCATTCACTTAGGAGTTGGACTTGATGATCCTTGTGGGTCTCTTCCATTTCAGAATATTCTGTGAAACCAGAGAAACAATCTCTGTGTGTTAACTTCAACAAAAGTCAGGTACATATTTGAGTGCTATCTGTATAATCTTCATTGTTTAACTGAATAAGTGTGCAGATTACTTTCTTTCCATTTTCAACATCTGTTTTATCTGATTATTTCAGGTCATTAGTAACTGCCTGATTAAAGAAGATAGTAAAATTGCATTTCCTTTACTGAAGTTAACATAGTATTATTTCAGCATTGGGAAAAAAAGTTTATTAGATTAAAATATTATTTTCTGTGAAATGTTGCAGAAACCTCAATAAAAATCAGATCTTTATTTTAATTTTTTTCTCCATTAAGGAAAAACTGGAGTAAGATTTACTGCTTACACAAACTCTAGATAGGTTCTTCTAGAAGCAGTAGTGTTAAGTAATTATAAGACAGCATGACATTGTGATCTGGAGCAGACAGCTTTGTGCTCTGTCTGTTCCCATAAATTCTTATGATTTATCTTATGAAGTAGAAAATAATTGAAAATAATCTGAATGGAAAATTGTACACAAACTGTCAGAACAGATTCCATAAATTCTACCTAGCCACTTTTATCACCTTCCGATATGCTAAACATGGAAATTGTAGCTTGCAACCTTTTCTAGTCTCAAAATTGCAGTTTTCAGAAGTGATGGTGTCATCTGTAATCTGTAGGCAGATGTCAGAGTCAATGGGTTTTCTGCTTCTCTGTACAGGGAGTACACAGCTGATGTACTCTGATTCACTGCAGAGGGGTGTCATTACTAGGAAAAAACATCAAAGGAGAACTTTTAAGGGATTTCCACATTTATCAGTAATAGTCTGAAATGGCTATTCTGCTGTCTAATATGTCTTTCAAAGAGTTTTTACTGCTACTGTTTTGAAAAGCCAGAAGTAACAGTCTTTAAAATAGATTTTCAGTCAGAGAACTTTTATTTTTTGTTCTTCTTGCAAAGTAATCATAAAGATCAAACTGTGGCACCAACACTGTTTCCATACTAACACTGAATGAGATATCACAACAGAAGTCCTCTTGCTAGAGACTGAGATAGATAACCACAGAGGCAAAGAGATTGCATGTAACACATTAATGTCCATAATACTGTAAAGATATTGGAAGCACAGTAGACTTTCAGTGGCTTGATAACTGTTGTTAGAGTTTAGTAAAATGGATTACCAAATCAGTTGTCAGGATTCATTCCTGCTCAGGAGCTGGCTTCTTGGTGGGATGGCAATAGTCTTTCTCTTTGCTTTCTAGCAGATATTTACATAGTTTGGGTGTCTTTGTCTACAGAGACTTTTTATGTTCCAGGGGTGTATATGAACAATTCCTTCTTTTCCTCTTGGTTTCTTCAGCTTTCACAACAATTAGGTGTAACCTTGGTGCTTTTGGGGAGGCAAGGAGAGGCTATGCTTAAACCAGAGGTAGAGACATAAATTTGGATACACATGATAAAGTACTATAAAGCTTGCAGTAACACTGCATCTGACAGTGTTGGGTAGTATGTTGAAATACTTCCCTAAAGCAATGGAGTTATCTGCTTCCTCCTCAGCACTTCTCTCCTTACAACATAATACCAGTGCACACATGTATATATATACTCACTTATATTTATAGAAATTGCTGTTTTATTTGGTTTGTTACTTCTGTATTTAATGTGTGTATAATCAGCTGATCTGTTGAGTAGTGGTTGAGCTCAGAGTAATGACCACGGGACTTGATACCGAAGGTCATAAACCAAGTGCTATCACTTTACAGTTCTCACATTCAGATGTACTCTGACTTAGTGCTTTGGTTTTCATCACTATCCCATGAAGAGAAAAGGTTGGGGCAGAAAACCCCCAGGTGTACACAGACCGAGGTTTTGAAAGTTTATTTCACTTGCTGCAGTGATAAAGTTCTGTACTTTACCATGTGATTGCTGAGGGAGAGTTGTAAAAGATTACTTTTTTATTAAGTGTTCATTTGGCCTGAACCTTGGAAATGTGTCCATTATGCATGGACATATGAAGTCCTTATGTAAGTGAGATTCAGGTCAGGAACAGGGAGCTTCTCATATGCAACATGTTGCCAGGCTACAGCCTCATTTATTGCTCAAGTATTTGCAGCATTTAATTTGTAGTACTGTTGCTAAGGCAACTAGCTTATAACAAATTTCTGTTTACATTTCTAGATGGAAAAAGCTGATGAGTTCCATTTCTTTTTAGACTCTTAGCACTGTTCCAGAACTGTTATCAGATTTTCTAGAGCTCTCTTTAAATGCTAAGTTTAACTGACATCTATAAGAATTTTTCATTATACCTAAGCTGAAGCTTCTCTGGTCTGACCCCTTTTGTGAGACCAAAGCAAGCCTTGCTTTGCATTCTTTTTTTGACCATGAGGGAAGATTCCACACATTGTCTTTGTATTAAATTGCTGGAAGAGCCTCAAGGTGTTTTGTTTGTGTGAACCTGTTTTGGCGAGTTATATGTTTACTGTCTCTGTCTTACAGTTCCCAACTTGAGTCATAAGAATGTTTTTATTATCAACCTTGTGCAGCCTGGCCTGTTACAAATGCACTAATGTTATACTTTGGGCGAACAATCTCCAGGCATATACAGCAATGATTTTGATTGACTGTTTCTTACTGCAGCTTATGATTACTTGCAAAGAGTCACCCTCAATAGAATTAGATACTTCATCTACTCATTCTTCCTAAGTTGTTCCCTGAGTTGCAATAACGCCACAGCTGACAGCAAAATTAATATCTTTCCTTGTCAACAGAGATACCTCTTTCCTCATGCTTTCTCTTCCAGAGTTCACACAACCTACTTTACATTTTATGTTGTTTTTTATTTGTGCAATTTACTTTGTCATCACCCCGGAGTTCTCAAGTTCCTCTTTTCTGGTACAAGGAAAACAGTTATTACTTTGCCCTTTAAGCATGAATTCTCTCCATTTATTGTCAAATATTACACTGTTAGATTCTGGAAACCATACTAGTAATTAGCTCCACAATTTCCCTCCACCTCAGACCAAATGGAGAATAATATGGTAAATATAATGACCTAGGAAAGGATATTCTTTTCTTTTTTCTCATTAATTACTTTCCATTGAAATTGCTAACAGAAGTCTCATAATAATAGAGTGTTGTCATGCTTTAATGACAGTCCTAAGACACCATAAATGTTTCCCACCTGTTCTTCAGTATTTGCTAAATTAAGTTTTACCTCCCAGGAACTTTGGTATTTACTTAGAAATAAGTGCAAGGCCTTTGCAGACTTCCTGCCTTCCTACCTAACATGACTTTTGTGTACAATATTCATAAAACATATAATTTGATGGAGTGAATTGGCCTTAATGCTTCTTATTTTATGAAATTTTAAGAAACTTAATCAAATTTCATTTTCATGAAAACATGAAAATTTTTAAATTTTACGGAAAAGGATGAGAAACTAAATTTGCAATTGTTCAGACACGTAACTGGACAAATTTATTACAAACTCTGAAAACTAATGAAAGATACAACAACCCATTTATCAGATAAAGGTTGCAATTATGAATAAATCAATAAGATTTTTCAAATTATCTAGGAGTCTTATTAGTAAAACAGATTATCATAATGTATTTAAGAGGTTTCCCTTAGGGGAAAAAGAAGGTGGCAATTTTCTGTAGAGAATATTCAAGGGGAAGACAGCTTGCTTTCAATTTAAGAAGTGTTTTAGGCAGGCAGGCTTAAAGACCTTTCTGGTGAAGCATACAGTTAATCCACAGGATGCAACTTTTCCTACAGTGTAATTGTCCATTATTGCTTAGATGTGTTCTGGAGGAGGCAGTGCAAAGAATTGATGTCTTCTAGAAGTATTGCTATAAAAGTGCTTGAGTCACTTCACTTTTATTTTCTCTTTGACAATATTTGCTCATATATGTTAACAGTCTTTCCATTGTCCTTGTGCACACAACAGTGGAGACATTGTTGTGGTTTAACCCCAACCAACAACTAAGGGCCACACAGCCACTGGCTCACAACCCCTCTCCCTGGGTGGAATGGGGAGGACAATCAGGAAAAAAGATAAAACTTGAGGACTGAGATAAGAACAATTTAATATTTGAAATAAAGTAAAAATTATTATTAGCTAATATTATTAATTCAATAATGATGATGATGATGATGATGAAAAAGGGGAGAGGGAGTGAGACATAAACCTCAAGAAAGACAAGTGATGTACAATACCCGCTAACTGATGCCCAGTCTGTCCCCAGGAAACCCTGGCCAACTCCCCCTGATTATATACTGGGCATGACCTTCTGTGGTATGGAATATCCCTTTGGCCAATTTGGGTCAGCTGTCCTGGCTGTGCTCCCCCACTCTGCCTTCCTGTACACCTGCTCACTGGTAGAGCATGGGAAACTGAAAAGTCCTTGACTTAAAGGAAATATTACTTAGCAGCCACTAAAACATCAGCATGTTATCAACATTATTCTCATCTTAAATCCAAAACAATCTTGATCAGAGCCAAAGAACAGTTTTGTACCACCTGTGCTTCATGTTTAGAGGAACGTTGGTTGCGCGTGTGCTGGAAAAAGCTCTGCTCTCTGTTTAGTTCTGGGTGACAGGCACAGGGGATGTGTGTGTGTGTGTGTGTGTGTGCGCCCATCACCATGCCCATCAAGAATGTGTGTTCAGGGTTGCTGACTAGAGCTGGAGATGGAAAACTACCACTCCTGGGATTTGGCTTCCTCTGAAAGTTTTAGGTCTTTCTAGCCTACCCAGGAGAGAGGGAAAAAGTGGCTTTGGAGGGTGTTGATAATACAAGAGAGATAAAAGAACTGGTATTGTTTTGTGTGCACTTTTCTTAAGGAAGGTTTATCTGACTTTGGAGCTCATTAACTGGACCCAAAATGCCAGTGTAGTTGCTGTGTTTTAATCTCTTGGCAGTGGACAGTGTTTATGCCTTAAATGACTGTATTAAAAAAAAAAAATCTTTATTTAATGATCTACTAGTCTGAAAAACATCACAGAAGTAAATGAAGCTCAAATTATTGTCTAGAAATACAAGACAGCTGATAGGTTTGGGCTAGGAAGAACAGAAATTTTGTTCAAATTAATGATATAAAATCATCAAAATATTTTCTAAAACCATCTAATTTGTTGTTCAGTATCTCCTGTCCACCCACTTATTTGTTCTTTCAGTAGCAAGGATTTGATTACTGTTTCCTAAACTCTGCAATAATACCAGAATAAAGACTTGAAGAACTATAAAGATCATATTTTTTAGTTTTAATTGACCTTCAGCAATGAAACGCAAAAGGTATGTTTTCTTAGAATAAATAATGACTTAAAGTACATTTTGCCCTGGATCTGGGCCTTTCAAAATTGGAATTATGTCCTTCGAATTATGTATTGTTATCTTCTAGGAGCAGATTTTACTTAAAACTATCATAATTCACCTTTTAATTTGTTAGAATGTTACTCTTTCTGATATTTCAGTCCATGGAAGCCAGAATTGGCTTTAGATGGTAAATTTAAATTAATTAGCAGTAGGACAGGTAACATATATGTAAAGATACTTATTAAATAGCTGTTCACATATTTGAACTTTCTTAAAAGCAACGTATTTATTTCTGAAAATATATTTCAGCAATTTGAAGTCAAAATAGTGGCTCGGTATTGGCTAATTTAGTTTGCCTTAGTTATTCTAGGTAGTTATTCAATCCCAGTAGTTATGTGGTTGACAAAATAAGGGCAAAATGAATTCATCACTTTGCATGTTTTGTTTTTTTTTTTTTTAAATTTCTCAACACCACTGAGTCAGCAGTGCCCTGACAGCCAGGAGGGCCAACTCTGTCTGGGGGGGCATCAGGCAAAGCATCACCGGCTGTTTGAGGCAGAGCACTGTCCTGCTCTGCTCTGCACCTGGGGTGGCCTCACCTAGAATATTGTGGCATTTTGAGGCACCACAATATAAGAAAGATGTTAAGCTACTGGAGAGTGTCTAAAGATGGTGAAGGACCTCAAGGGGAAGTCGTATGAGGAGCACCTGAGGTCATTTGGTCTGTTCATCCTGGAGGAGACTGAGGGGAGACCTCATTGCAGGTACAACTTCCTCGTGAGGGGAAGAAGAGGGGCAGACACTGATCTCTTCACTGTGATGATCAGTGACAGGACTTGAGGAAATAGCATCAAGCTGAGTCAGCAGAGATTTTAAGTTGGATATCAGGAAAAGGTTCTTCACCCAAAGGGTGGTTGGGCACTGGAACAGGCTTCCCAGGGACATGGTCACAGCACCAAGCCTGACAGAGTTCAAGAAACTTTTGGATGATACTCTCAGGCACATGGGGTGACTTTTGGAAATGGTCCTGCACAGGGACAGGAGTTGGACTTGATGATCCTTGTGGGTTGCTTCCAACTCAGCAAATTCTATTATTGATTCTATGATTGTATAATAGCTAAGCCTACAGGTTATAATTGTTAACAAGTTCAGTAGAGGTTGTTCTCAACTATTAGAGCTGTGAAGATACGACCAGAAATTACCTTCTTGTTACATGAGATTCATATAAGTAATATCTCCTTTACTAATGAAAATACACTGATGTAGAAAACATAAAGGAAGTAATAAATAAATGCAGTTACATAATACTAACTTTCTTTCAAGCTGTAAACTGATCACCTACATGAATCACCCTTTCAAATATTTAACCAATGGCTTAAAAACAACTTTATGTAAATGCATAACAAACCCAATTCAGCCTAGAGCAATTTACAAATTGAGTACAAAATTATATTGCAAGTTTTCTATGCTAATGATAAAACTAGACTAGAATATGCTGCAGTAAAAAAGGTATGAAGCACTCTGGTATGCTGCTGACTAGTGAATATCCAAAGGAGATAAGAAAAAATAAGACAAAACCCTCACCCTGCTCCCACAACACTCACAAAAAAACCCATAAATTACATAGTGAGTATTTTATGACAAAGTTATTTTTGTAGGCTTCGCGAACGAAGATTTAGGAAGGCTCTATCCATGATGATGATGATGATGATTTTTGTAGGAATATGTTTTCCTAAATTGAGCAATAATATAACTTAAATATAAAATTATTATTCTCAGTACCTGGAGGAAAGAATCCAGGCAGTAGAACATATAACTGGAAACTCTGGCAGAATTTGTAGGAAATTACTTCTGTGGAGGAGACAATTTTTTTTTCCTGTCAGAATAAAGGTGTCTATGATTCAGTGTGTTGTACAATGTTCTGTTGATGGAAATAGTCATCCTAAAACACATTTTGACATTTGACTTAGCAATTGACAGCTATCAGTATTTATCATAGAAAAGAAGCATAAACGTATTTTTTTTTGAGTGCCATCTTTTCACATTGTTCAAAGAAAATTACTAAAAAAATATTTCTATATTTCTCCTTTTACATCATGCAGCTAATGAATTATTTAAATTTTTTGGGGTGTGATTTTATTAAAAATGAAATGTTATTAATCTGGATACACATCAATAGTATTTTCCCTTGGTAAAGCTCTAATTAACATGGGAATTCTGCCTACCCTTTCTTCTGCCTTGGTTTATCCTTCAGTATATAGCCACCACAGATGGCTCATGTAAAATACATAAACCCACAATATAATTATTTAACACAATGTTATCATCATCATCATCAGGAACTTTCTGTGATTAACTACTCTTCTAATGTATTTCCTTATCATTGTATTGTATCAGCATTGTGATGCCTGAGCATTGAGCTTTGACTCCACTGTGCATATACATTTCAGATTCATAGTTTGTTTTGTAGAATCTGCAAGGATTCAACAGTTGTTTGTAAATGTGTTGCTGCTTATCTGTACGTGTACCCAATTGCACTAAGCAGCCTTTCAAGTTTGTACCATTTTAGGTTCCCCAATAAACATAGGGGACAGCTGGTGGGATTTAGTAATGATGCCTCCCTCGCATCATCCAGTGTACTGCCCTAACCAATGCTAATGTCTGAGACCTGTAAGCTGTGATCTAGGGGAGTAAATAATATAGTAAATGATATAATAAAATAGAAACCAGCCCTGTCTACTTCCCAAATCCAGAATACTAAGTTATGTGCATATGATGGGTTGGAATGGAAGAGTATTAAAAATCCTATTGTATTCAGAGTGTTTCTGAAGTCAGATGACAGAGATCTGAACACAGTTTTGTGGAGACTTGTTCATGACTACATTGATGACAGAAATGGGAATCCTACCCTTTCATTGCTCTTGAAAATAATTTTTCAAAGGGATGAGTAGAATGCAAGGATAAAAGGACAAGGAAAAGTAGATGGACATCTTAAACTCCATGGGTGTTTCATTTTTACTCTCAGTAGTTTATCCTTTTCTTACTGTCATCGTTATTAAAAATCATTATTGCTTTCAAACTGGTATATCTCAAAGGCCAAATTAGCTGCAATTAACTGGAGATGTAAAGTGATTTTTTACTTGCTAAAAATAGTTATAATGTAACATTGAATTTGAACTTGGAGGCTAATTGCATCATTTTAGAAATAACAAATCCCAGAACTTTAACACATTAATTATAATTTACTCCACTAACATGTACAAATTGAAATCTTTTAAGTGTATTTAAATGAACTTTTAATTTTTCTTATGTCATCTTGTATGCTTTATTAGAAAGCATTAAGGGATCTCGAGGCCAATATTGCTCTGAAGTATATCAACAGAAACACAAGGCTAATTTAAAAACGTTTTATTATATTTCCTATAAGAGGTTGAATTATTTATAAAACTATATAATTCACTCGTAATGAGGATCATAAAGCTCTGTACTATTTCTGTGAAACACCTCTTGCACTTTGTTACTACGCTACCTCTTTTTTTTACTTTTTTCTTTTTTGTTCTTGTTTGTTTGTTTTTTAATGCTTGATACCTCTTGATACAGGAAAGGTTGCTTTTCACTACATGTTTATAGAAGTGAGAGAACTTTCATCCTGACTTGAGGCTTTGATTATAATTGTAAAGTAACTCCAAAAAAGTATTGACCACCAAAGTGGGAGGAAGGGAGGTGGGCAGGTGTCAGGAAGCAGTGATGTAGTGACATATGGGTTAAAGTAGTAAAAAAGAAAATATGAGGAAAAATAAGAATGATCAAATACAGAGTTTGTATGAATGAGAAAAGACGAAAGTTTCTTGTAATGCTGGAATTGGTAGAATATCTTGTTTATTTATGCAACTGACTTGCAGTAAAACAAGCAGTGATCTAAAATGTGGATATATTCTGAACTGGGTGAATTGTAGGAGCATGTATTTTATTGTAACTGAGCCAGTTTCATTAATTCTCTTGACAGTACAGTCCTCTGCATCAGATATAGATGAAAAGGTAGTTTTGAGATGAGAAGGGCAGAATTCCTGTGTCTTCTGCATTGTGCATGAGCCGTGCTCATCTGGACCTCTCTATGAAGTCCTGCACTCTGGAGCCACTGTCCATCAGAAAATGGCACTACATTGTGTCTCTTCAGGGTTCCTGAACCTGTCTTGTACAAAGTCCCAGTGTGGAAGAGGGATGTAAGTGTTAAGCTTCAACAGGGTACATCTCCTCGGGAGAGAGTATAAGTGGACACAAGAGAAGCTGCTCACTTTCTGAGCCTAGTGCTGTGACTCCTCTCCATCGTATGATTGACACCACCATCAACCCCAAAAAGCAAGACTGTTAAATAATATTTTGTATAAATAGAGTAGGAGTATTTTTATTAATCAGCTGCCAGATTTTTCATGCCTTTCTCTTCACTTGGTGACTCACCAGCACTCATTGGTGTTGTCACTAACTAGAGTTGGCTCCTTTCTGACACATTGTGAATAAGTAAGAATTGATGTTTTTTCAACAGTAATGATAAATTCCTATTTTCCTTTGCTGATGTTGGTAATCATAATACCTCTGTTTATTTTGTGGCTTTAATTTCTATGTAGATTTTTAATTATCTCAGTTCTTCTCTGTGGATATGATCCACTTGCAAAAACAATAATGATCTTTCATATTTTGATAAATTTAGACTTCATACATTGTTAAACCACTATGTATCTATGTTAAACCACTATGTAGCAAAGGAAGGGTTTTGTGTACCAGCAGTATTTGGACCAGTTGTCTGCCTCTCTGTCGTAATATGAGTAGAATCTCTGTGCTTACCTTTGTGCTATCTGTAAGTTAGCCCAATGAAAATATGTTTTTCATGAACTTTGACAAATGCTTTAAAAAGTGGTAAAGGAAATCCTGAGAGGAAAAGCTAAGTGTAGAGTGCTGGGCTGAGAAAGTGATTTTGTCCATTGCATTTGAATCTTGAAAATTGATTATGTTTAATGAACCGTTCTGAATTTTCCGTGAAAAGCTTGGGAGCACCTCTATCTACAGGGTACATATCTGAGGATTTCTCTAATAAGAAACAGCTAGAAATTTTATAACAGAATTGATAAAATTAATAGTAATAAATCAGCAATGGTGCATCTAGTCTTCCCAGTCCAAATCATTGGTATTCACCCCAAAATTCTAAAGGAACTCAAACATGAAATTACTGACTGCTACGTTTACTATGTAATGTAAAACTTAAATTGACCATGGGGTGGTAAATGAGATGTTAAGGTTTGGGGTTTTTTAAATGGTTCCAAGTGTGAATCAAAAAGTCATATAGTACTTTTCTGAATTCTAGAAAACCAAGAGAAACTATATCAAAAGCTTGAGTTGGTAAATGAATGGAAATGTATGATTATAGAAGAGGCAATAGAGTTTTAGCAGAAGGAAGCCATGCCTCACTACTCTGTTCAAATTCTTTGAAGGAATCATTGAGCATTTGGATAACAGGATTCCAACCAGGTGTGTCTGTGTCTTCATTAATGTTTTGCTTTGGAGAAGTAGTACTGTTTTAAAGAATTCCTTGGTGCTTCTCATTTACTGCTTCTTGGTTGAGGTCAGAGAGTGGTTTGGGGGAGTTTAAAGTAGATTTCATTGTGGATCACACAGGAAACTCCACTCCAGGTACCATCAAAAATTCTTGCACCCCACATGGTGAGGAGCCCTCTAAGTCTAAATCCATGTCAGATCTCTCAGTTTTAAACCACACTGGTGAGGCTGTTCAGTCTGGGGGCACTAGTTTAAATTTAGTCTGGAATAAAACTTTTGAACTGCATCTAGTGTAATTGTAGGGACCACAGCTTTAATCTACTGATAGATGACATAGGTGGTAGGGTGTTGTGTTTTGGAGTTTGTTTTATTTTGTGAGGGTTTTTTTGTTTTGGTTTGATTTTGGTTTTTTGCTTACTAGTGTGGACATAGCTTGAAATACTTTCAACAAGACCTGTCACTAAAACTGCTAAGGAAATTTGTCATAAGAAGGAAGGTCTTTTTTGAGATTATTAACTTACTGATAAAAATGGC
Organism: Pipra filicauda; assembly: GCF_003945595.2. Classification (NCBI taxonomy): domain Eukaryota; kingdom Metazoa; phylum Chordata; class Aves; order Passeriformes; family Pipridae; genus Pipra; species Pipra filicauda. Next base: position 695,285 of record NW_024104407.1, read on the forward strand.
AAAAAAAGGGGCTAATTTTCACAAGTGGAGGAGACTACTAGTAGGATTTACCAGATGTCTGTTACAGTACCAGCAGTATTTGACATGGTAATAAGAGTTCTGGAAGAGCACTGCAGTGATAAAGTGTTCTGCTCATACAGAGTTGTTAAGAGTATTCAAAATAAAAAACAGCAAAGGATGTTAAAAATGTTTCTTAAAAAAATATATGGGAATGGAAGTATTACATTTTCTACATTAGAGTAGCCACAATTATAGAACAGATTCAATACAAGAGTCTGTACAAGAAAGAACTGGTTCGGCTAGGAGTCTTTCCATGGAAAAGAAAACTGAATGGAACTATCCTTAAGGTCTGCAAAATCATACAAAGTACAGAAAAAAGGAGCAGAGAAAAATTTATCACACTTTCCTACAGCACCAGAAGAAGTAAATACTTCAGACAATAATTAAAAGCAAATAAAACTAAATATTTGTAATCACCTCATATTAAATCATAGCCACCAATGTTTCTGAATGTATTTTTGTGTATGAAAATTTTCAAAATATAGGAAACTGTAAAACCTGCAAGTATGATAAGAGCAATTAAACTCATTAAGGATGTACAATTCTGTCTCAAGTGTTTTCTTGTCAAGGAACATGCTTGAGTTTCCCTCTCCTTTCCTCTGCTTTTATGATCTTCACAGCTGCCTGGGAAAGGTTGTGAATATATGGTGTTAAATACTGCACTCAACCTCTTGTCTCTTGTCTCTGCTGATACAAGCAAATTGGTTCACAATAACTCTCAAAAATTGCAATACTCTGACTTGTAACCAGCAAGAGGCATTGGAATGAAAAGTGGAAAGCTCCTTTTCCCCACCTCACTGAGGAATTGATCTTGCAGGCATGTCTGCTTATGTTTAACATTACATGAATTCAGTGAAACTACCCATTATAAAACTTTGAACTTTAGCTTTCAAAATGTGAGCTGGCAACTAATGTCTGGCAAACCTGCATTATCAGGAGGTAGGCACACAGGAACCACTGTCTCATAAAAGAAAGAAGATACCAAAATAAAAGGGTTGAGTATAAACTAATATGAAAACCTTTTTGATTTTGTTGCTTACATCATCAAATTTCAATACATTTTATATTTGCAGATGTTCACAAGCAAGTAAACATTCACATTCTAACCAGTGTCCTTTAATTATTTATTTATTCTGCGTGGTGGTTCCAGGAACTTTGTTTATGTGTTCTGAAAGATACTCTGTTGTGTTTGAGTTCCTGCTGTTAGTGATTTTGATGTCCAAGTATGTTCAATCTAGGTCTGTAAGGCAGTCGTTATTTCAAAATAATAATTTCGCTGACTGACTGTAAGGTTTGTGTTCAGAGAAAACAGTGATCTGCTTCAGTCTGGAGTACTGTCAAAATTTAAATTTTCATGAAGGAGACAGGGTACTTAAAAGAAAAAAAAAATCTTAGTGTGAGGATACTTCAACATTAAAGAAGGAAAAAAAAACCAACGATAACATGGGCTTCCTTGCCTTCATTTTTTTGGTTTTGTTTGAGCTTTTTTCAGGTTTGCTTGCCTAAAATACTTAATCTTACTATGGTGAAATCTGCCTTGCAAAAGATTAGTCTCTTAAACTGTCAATGTAATCCTGTCCAGGAAATTGTCACTTCAAAACAATTTAAATCAAGCACTTTTAATCATATTTAAAGTACTCTCGAGGGAGGGAGGGATTCAGAGTCTGCACTCTCAGTAAATAGCCATACAATTGCGTCATTTATTGAGAGTAAAATATAGGAGTCAAAATTTTGGAAAGAATAGCCAGAAGAGTAATGTTGTTAGCTTTTAAAGATTTTACCTCTTTCATTGCATTACAGGCTTTGCATTGTCTGCTGCTGCATATTATGGCTTTCCTGTGCAATTGATGTCATTCTCTGTGATGTTGATAGCTGTAATGTAGGGAGGTGATTCTCCTTCTCTACTCTATTCTTGTGAGACCCCACCTGGAGTACTGTGTCCATCTCTGGGGTCCTCAGCACCAGAAGGATGTTGAACTGTTGGAATGAGTTTGGAGGAGAACCACAAAGATGGTCAGAGGGCTGGAGCACCTCTGCTATGAAGACAGACTGAGAGAGCCCGAGTTGTTCATCCTGGAGAAGAGAAAGCTCCAGGCAGACCTTAGAGCCCCTTCCAGTGCCTCAAGGGGGCCTACAAGAGAGATGGAGAGGAAATTTTCACAAGGGCATGTAGTGATAAGACAAAGGGAAATGGCCCAAAGATGAAGTAGGATAGGTTTAGATTAAATATTAGGACGAAATTCTTTACTGTGAGGGTGGTGAGACACTGGAACAGGTTGACAGAGAACTTTTGGGTGCCTCATTCCTGGAAGTGTTCAAGGCTTTGAGCAACCTGGTCTATTCGAAGTGTTCCGGTCTCTGGCAGGGGTGTTGGAACTGGATGATTTTTACAGTCCCTTCATACCCCAACCATTTTATGATTCTATGATAATGCTTCCATTTATATAATAAAGGCGCTGTATACAGTGTCTCCTCTATGTATTTTCCATGCTCCTTTTTTACAGAAGGACAAGAAGTTGACAGAAATTGGTGTGTCACTGAATCCCATTACAATCCCCTACTGCAGGATGCATGACTCTTAGTCTTTCAGTTGTTTTTATTCCATTTTCTCAGCTATTAGATTTGTCCTTTTCCTAGAAAAGTAAACTAGTTGGTGTAAGGGGAAAAAACACACTAACAGGTGCTCCTAGCTGTATTTCTTATAAATTATTTACTTTCTGCTCCCTTTGCTGCCTCACATAAATAAACTGTAGGAAATGCAATGTGACAACCCCCAAATTGATACATGACATGATCTAATGGATAAGGTGGTTGTTTATTAGACGGATGTCTGCAGTGGCCACATCTGCCACTTTCTTACTGAGCTTTCATGTTCTCACTGATACTTCTTTCTGTGTTCAACAGGGCTCACTGAAGTAACACTGTTTCTAAAAGATCCACAATATGAAAGATATTGACATATAGAATGTAGTGGTTCTTTTTCTCTGATACAAATATTTTATCTCTTAACTGAGATTATAAGTGCTGATACAAATCTCTTCTTCTGGAATAGATATTTACATTCTGATCCAAAGAGTAGTGCAGATCCAGTATGTGGAGAGGGTAAAAAAAAGCTGATGAGAGAGTGGGAAAGAATAAAATAATGAGTAAGAATTTTTAAATTCATCGTACTAAGTATGGCAGAGAAAAGGAGGAAGCACTTTGAAGCAAAAACATTCATGATCATTAATACCTGTAGAGTTACTAAATCACAGTCTGTCTATAACCAAGCATACACATATTTTGCCCTTGAACTGTTGTTCTGAATACAAGCAAAAAAAAAATTGAAGGGAATTTATCATAAATACTTCATTTTCAGAGCAGTGGAGATACTTCACATACTGAAATACAGCTGTGCAACTACAGCTGAATATGTTTATTCTCCCTCAGAAAGCTTAAAAAAAATCTCAAGTACTTTTTACACTTGAGGACTGTATTCTGTTGCTTTTTGATATTGTAGACTTTGAATACAGAAAATAATACAAATAGAATCAAGAAATACCTGGGTTGTATTGAATAAACTAATTAGATTTATTATCTCCATCTGTCATTGTCAAATGTTTTTTCAAGGTGTATTGCTGCCATAGGACTTCCCCAACTCTTTTCCAATTTGACAGTGTTATTTTTTCCAAATATGAAACTGAATTTGGAGCCTTAAAGATGAATGCAGCTGCAGTCCAGATGTGACGTTTGAAAAGTCTCTCTTCATCTATACATCCAGGAGTGTGTAGCTGAATGAAGGAGAGAAGAAAATAGCTCCCTTAGCACTTCTGATAGATCTGTCTTTTCTGGTCCCATAGTAGTCTTAATAATAACAAATGCAGATGTACCAGAGTATATTTTTTCCTCGGTATTATCTCACATATAAAGCCAGTGATCATGTTCACTGTCTTGGCTGTAGCAAGACAGTAGGAGCCACATATATGCTGTGAGTCCTAAATGCTTTGTAATGCCCCTTTTTCTCAGTTCTGTCTTCCATTTTATAGATTTAGGTCCTTACTGACTATATTGAAATATACATTTGTCATATGAGTCCATGATACTGGCAGAGTAGATTGAGAGAATACCTGGAGGCTAAAATGAAAACTAAAATTTAATAGATATTTTTAATTTTATTTTATATTGGGGTTTAGTATTAGATTTGAACTTATTGCTGTTTTTCACCAGGTAAATACTTAAATTGTTAGTGAATTTCATTTGCAGTGATTTTATACTCTGCTCAAAGGCAAAATCAGTTGATATGCTAAACCGTAAGTAATGCTCCAAAGGATCTTGTCTTTACAGGCATGGTACAAAAAATAATCCTGTTTTCCTTCCATTGAGAACTTACTTGAAGAAAATTCTTGGCAAAATATCAAAGAGATTTCTAGTTTGACTGTGCTTTACTTAAGGGTCTAGCATGTTGAGTAGAAATTGCTGCACAAATGGTTCAACAGAGATTCTCTTGTTGCTGTTGTGGCATCTGGTCCCCTAAGAAACTTCTTGTTAGATTGTGTGTGAGTAATACAGAGATGTAGCCACCGTGTGTGGAGCTGAAAATATTTTTAGAAGTTAGCAATTCACAGAGCAATTCAGAGAGGCTATTTTCTCTTAGGTTTCCAAGAAAAAAATCCTTCATTAGCAGGAATTTGAGTAGGCCATGAAAATTGTTATTAAGGTTAATTTAATTAGTATTTGGTGACTTATTCACAAACATATTTTTAATGCATGAATACACAAAATTTTTTTATTATATTAATGTTTGATGCTGATTTTTTTATTATTTTTTACCTACTTTTGCCCCTATGCAAAATAAAACAAGATAATTTGTTGCAGAACTGAGAGTTAAACCTACAGAACATGCTGATGATGTACCTGAGGAGATCACAGATGATTTTATTTTCAGTGTACTCCTAAAGAGATGATGGATAAAGCATTTGAGGTTACTTACAGCATCTTTTATACTAAGAAGTCATCACAGAAAACTCTGCAGTTTATGGTTCAGCACTTGCTTATTGGAAAATACACAAATAATGTATCGTACCTCTGTTTTGTTCATTAGGCTCTGACAGAGGCACAAAGTTCTTATGTGAAATAGTTTTGCAATTAATTACCATTTCAGAAAATCTAAGATAGAAGCTTATTATTTTGTAATTTGACAAGTCTAAATGCTGGCATTTTATGTAATATGTTGTCATCTCCGCAACATTTTAGACCTGTTGTTTGAAGTATTAAATATGAATAGCTTTGATTGTATTTCAAAGTGTTTTGCGTTTTCCCTACGGTGTCGTGCATTTTAAATGAAGGATATTAGTTAAGTGTATTATCCTGCATACATTACTGCTTGTATACTCAAGTTAAATTCACTGTCTCTGTTCCCAAACACAGTCTGGTCTGTAGTGCTGCAATCTGGAAAAAACTGAAAGGCACAGTAGCTGCTAGCCTGAAATAATTAACTTCTTGAAAGTTAAACTTCTTTCACTGAATTTTGAGATAGAATGTTTGTCTTAAATGTCAAAGAATAAGGAAAAAAAGAAGATAAATATTCTGGTCCATTACACTTGTGTATTCCTTTGTTCCCATGAAGACTTGACCATGAAGTCTTTAAAATTCAAAGACTTGTTGTTGCTAATTCCGTGTAATGTGAAAAGAAATTGCTGAGGTAGCATGTAGGGTTTTAATATTCTTCAGATGTTACTGCCTCCCTAGCAAGGATCTGGTTAGTGGTGGTGTAGAAAACTCTTCTTCCTGAGTGATCCTAACAGTATTTGTAAAAAGTAGTTTTGTTGAAGCAATGACTTCTGTTCTTGGAGCTTCTTTGGGCATACCTATGAAATTAGGGTTGTGGGCGTCTTTATATCCCTGGTCTGTCCTATGCACAGTTTATGCACTGTAGAATAATTTGTTCTTACACCATTAAAACACTCATGCTGTAGGCATACTGGGACTCTTAATTAGTTTCTCACTGATATGACACTGGAGCCTCTTGACTAGCTTTTCAGTGATGAATAAGCATTCTGTGGTTGGCAGAACTTTCTCTGTTATCAGCAGTATCGAGTATTTGGGCGCCTACAGTGAAATTCATATTATAGATACAGTAATACAAGTGAAGGAAATGTATAATAAATGTATATAAGTGTAATACAATATTATAAAACAATAAATGTAATGTAGAAGTATTATACAGAGACACAGTTATTTGCTTTGTGCTATTTTTTGCCAAAGTAGGACTCATCCCTAAGTTTCTTTTGGTAGCTTAGCTTTTGAGAAAACTGGCATAATGACAGCCCTGCTACTAGATGGTATTCTGTCATTATTTTGTGGGGTTTGTTTTCCAGAGAGCTTATTTATAATCCAGACATTTCAATTGCTGTGGGTGGAAACTTGGCAGGTGGAATATTATTGCAGGACAAATTTACCCTTCCAATTTTTGAAAAAATTAGTTTAGATGCATTTGTTAAATTGTGGAAACATGAGTTTAGTTTGGGTTATTTTAATGTTATTTTAATTTATTCAAGACTCTTCAAAATTGAGGGACAGTACTTATCATGTCATGATCTTTTAGGGGAAGGCCCTTCACATCTGTGTCATGCAACAGTGAAAGATCTGTCCTTTTGCTGACAGATCTTGCATGGGCTTCCCAGAAGTCTTCATCTAAATCCTTTTATCCTGAACCCATATTCAGTATCACAGTGCCTTCAGTAAGGGTTTTGCCTGAGGCTCCAATGTCTTTCCAGCACAGTTTTTTGAGGTATACCATTGCTGCAGCCCCTGGAAATAGTGTCAGTGGTATGCTGGCTCGCTGATTATCTGCGACCTCTACCAATACCAATGATGTGTCTTATTAAAAATAAGCCTTTTGATTCCATTCTTTTGGAAGTGTTTCCATTGAGATTTGCCCATTAAAATATGAAAGAACTTAGGCATTTGAATTAATGAAGCTAAGTTCTTGTATTCAGGCTAAAAAGTTTTCTGAAAACAGTTTCCAGAATCCTTGGTTCATTAAGGACCTTTAAATATTAAGACAGTCCAATCTTAATACCTCAGAGACACATGAATTTGTATGAAGACTAAGCTTAAACACTTCAAACAGCTTTTCCTATTTGCTTATAAAAAGAAATCCAGCATAAAAGACCATATTTAAACCTAGGTAACAAAAAACTTGAAAATAAATATTTTCACTTTTACTTAGGCTAAGTGTTTTTATACTCCCAATTGTATCATAATTAAAAGATGATTGATCTACAGCTGTTTTACCCTGACTGGCTTGGCTTTTGAAAGATGTGGAGTTTGCCTGGTAGTGTCCCAGTGCATTTCAAGGGAATGGATTTAATGTTGTATATGGCATAAAAACTTACTCATAAAATACCTCACATTTATGTGTATAAACCACACTGTAGTATTTTTAATGGAATATTAACAGGGTTCAACCAGAAAAAAACCCACAAAGACTGTGTTTCCTGAAGCCTTCTCTCTTCTCATGCCTCTTGGGTTTGCTCAATAGGCCGCAACATGCTGAGTAAGAAGCCAGAACTGTTTTTCATTCTCTTCTCAAAAATTTCGGTGCTACTAGAACTTGTCTAGTGGGGGAGAGGATGAAAACTGTGCAAGCTAAGTTAAAAACAAAGGCACTTCAGACTGACACAAATACTCTGTACCTGCTGCAGGCTCTGCACTACTTATCAACACCACTACCACCCTTCCCTTAAAAAGGACAGACTGCTGTGCTCCCTGTCATTTCTTGATCAACTGACTTTTATCATTTTGTTGTCTCTTTTAAAAAAATAAGCCTACAGATGTTCTTGGTAGATGTTTACTGTTCAGTTAACTTTTTAGGTTAAGATGTTACAAACAGGCCAATCTGACAGTAACTGGAGTGTATGGGAGAGGGCTGAGCGATATACTTAAGATATTTTGCTAAGAAACTTTGTCATCGTCATGAGTAGTATTTGACAGGCAATAGGGAAAATGTCTTCATCTCACCTACTCAAAAATATTCATAATTTCAGTTTGCTGAGTACTTTAAGGCCTGAATTTAAAGGTCCAGCTACCTGCAGATTTTGCACAGAAGGAATTTTAGAGCATTTTGAATAACTGGAAAGCAGAGTACTCATATAATGGATATTTGCTTCATAAACTGCTGTCATGGAGGAGAATAGAGGAAGAAACACTATTCAGAGCATTTAAAAGAAATATTTTCTCAAGAATTTCAAGAAATATTGGAAGGAAATGATCCAGACACACTCTTTAAATTTTAAAAGTCTTTACGGTACTCAGTTTCCAATTATTTTAAAATAAAACAATTTGGTTTATTTACACACAGTTCTTACCCATGCACTTTTCATGGTAACCCCTACAATGTTGGGGTTTTTTTATCTGCAGATCCACTGCTAATTTTTAATTTTTACATTCTCTATTCTGTTGTCTAAAACAGGGCTGCCAGATAAGGAGTCTGAGCTGTCAAACTGCTTAGGCAGCTCAAGTCAGACTCCAGGGACCAGTCTGTGGCAGGTATCTGGTGGGTGAAGACATTAGTGTGGGACTTTGAATCCCCAGAAGGTAGGGATTCTACAGCTCAGATGCATTCTCATTTTATCCACATACTCCTCTACCAGGCAACCAAACACACAGCTTTTAGACTTTCAGCTCAGTTAGGTACATAAAAATGATATTAAGTTGCCGAGCCATATTAAGACTTTGCTATATAATTTGCAGATTCAGGTTATATGGCCATCATAATTTTGAGGTAAAAAATGTGGGAGTGAATTTGGTGTTATTTTCGGAAGAGCACTCCATGTAGGTTAGAGTAGGTTTCATTTTCCATTTATAAAATGAAACTTGACCTAAAAACATAATATGCTATTTTCAGGCGATATGTGAATTTGCCTTAGTTATAGGAGTGTAGTTTTGTGTGTGTTTAACCTACTTTCCCTGTAAGTAGATATATTTTAATGCTATTAGGACTATCTGGGATGTGTTTTAGTAGTCCTTTAATGCACACTGCAGATGTTGATAACCCGAGAAAGCTTTTGGTGTATTTGAAGTGTAGACTTACATAGTTCCAAAATACACCCTGGTGGGTCTTAATGCTGAGTATAAGACATAAACAGGTATTATGTGCATTTTAATGTCCAACCATAAAATTGTGAATTTAAGGTAAAGAAACATCTGTGAAATCGTGCATTTTGAACTTTTATTGAATCCATCATTGCTTTTTGAATATACTCTCAGTAAACTGATGAATGGAGCGATGCTGTTTTTCTTGAGTAACCATGTTAAGAAGTTGCCAAACATTTGGAAAAAAAAAATCAGATCAAAAATAGCATTTAAGGCAGTATATCTATCAATTATTTATATCCCTTAAAAATAGTATAGACTGACTTTCAGACAAAAAGCAAACAAACACACTCATAAAATAAAATCCTGAGTCAAAAAAGGAGGAAGGTGAATCACATTTAATATATCTGTGCAGTGAATTCAACTTCTTTTATGTTGTTAGAGCATGATGAAGGAGCCGTGGGATGTGGAATATATCAGAGAGAACTTTAGACAGAAGCAATGGAGAGAAACTTATGATAAGCCCTTACTATTGAAACTATAAAGTATAAAAACTTAGCATTATTTTGCCTGCCAAGCAGAAAAATAACATTTGTTGGGGTGTCTAGTTCTAAAGGCAGGTACAGCATTTCTTCTGTAGGAAATTATATGGTTAAACAAGTGTAGCATGCCTTGCAGGGTCAGAACTTTTACAGGTTGTGTGAGTGTCTGTAGAAAATATGAGAGAAGGTCAGCGAGACTGTATTGTTGTCTTCAGATATGAATGAAATACTGTAAAGACATTGCTACAGATTGACTTAAAAACTGACTCATTGTGGTGAGGGAAAAAAGTTTTCCCCCTGGAGTTAAAAAAAATGGTAGCCCCCGAGGGGCTGGTGTCCCTTGGGGTTGAGCCAATGAGCGCTCCTGCAAAATACAAACATATCACACCAGACTGGAAAAGAAGGATGTTGTAATGGTTGTTGGAGGAAAGTGGCCATGTTGTAAAGCCATGAGGAGTAAGGGGCAGGAGCCCCTCTGGGGGGCCATGGCCCCCCAGCCCCCAGCTGGCGGTTGCAGAAACTCAGAAACAATGTTAAACTGGACTGAAGTCTGTAACTGAGAAGCCGGGAGTTTTCTCCACCGTGAGTGGGCAGAAGGAGCAGCGGCAGAAACAGCACTGACTGGAGAACAGTGGCGGAGAGCCAGAAGAGATAAGGAGAAGCAGCAGAGACAGCATGCAGCAACACAGAGAGAACTCTTGCAAGGACAGAGAGAGCCAGCAGCAGAGAGAGAACTAAGCTCTCCAGAGACAGAGTTTTGGGGTAAGAACTGAGCCAAACCCCCCAAACTCCTCTGAGACCTCCTAGAGAGGAGGAGGAGATGGACTCCTATTTGAGAGGAGTCTTGGAGTGCAGCATGCACTGGAGAGAGGAGCTAAGAAGCTCAAGACATCCTGGAGCTGGACCGGGACGGCCAGACGGAATGCAGAGGGGGTGACCTTGACCCCCCCCCTCCCACTGCTGCTGCCAAGCTGAGACAGAGCACAGGAGCTCTGATAGAACTCTTGAGGCAAAGACTTCCAACTGAAAGCTGCCCGAGACGTTCTGACTCAGGGATGAATCCCCCGAGGAAAGGGACCATCACGAAGATGCCCCTGCACTTCGTGATATGAAATGGTGAAGCGAGCCTGTCCCTGCTAATGCAGTCCACAAAAGAGAGAGAGAGACCTTGGGAAAAAAAATCAGATCAAAGATCCGAAGGGCTGAGAGGGGGAGAGGAGATTCCCCTTGTGAGTAACGGGAAGAGATTCAGCTACAACAATCCAGCTGCAGCTGCTGCATGGAAGAAGAGAAGCTGCTACTCTGAGAGTGGAAAGGATCTTTCCTTTTCCCTTCTGGACTTTTACTGGAGGGAGAAGAGATTGATCCATTGTAAATACTGATTTATCATAAGAGAGATAGTTAAGATTATGTATATGATTTATTGTAATATTTATTTGTACAGTAATTGTAATATAATTCCCTTCCCCCCATATTGAGTCTTGTGTAGTGTCTGGAAAACCCATCTCACTCTGGGGTGAGATGAGGGAGGGAGACTTAGGCTCGGGAATTGGATTTTGGAGGTCTCAAACCAGGACACTCATATACAGATATCTCTTGCAAGCTTGGGACTCCAAAGTGGGGTGAGTTCCTATGCAAGAGAAAACATCCTGATTCCTTGCATCCTTATTGAGAGGCATCTGGCTTGCAGCCGTCATCATCATTACAGTATGCCTCTTGCTTGCAAACAGAGTTCTCGATACTGACAAAAACATAAGGCCAAAAGTTGGCCTTCAGGAACATATGCTTCCATCAAAGGAAAGTAAACCAGTACGAAACTCACATGTTATTTGAAATTACATTTTGAACTTTTCAAGAAAGTGATCATTAGTTCTTGGGCACACGTTCTGAGCATAGCAAAATATGTTTGAACTGTTTGAAGTCTTCAGATGCCAGAGGAGTACTAGCAAATGCTAATACTAATAAAAGTTCATGAAACGTGTAATATAAAGTTGTAGCACCGTACGTGCAAGTACACTGTCCTTACAGAGCCAGTGGATTGATGTGTCAGAAGGGTATCACACTGTGCCCAGGAGAGCTTCCTCAGTTGTACTAATCTCTAAACAATTCGAACTCTCTTTGGTTCTTTGTTTTCTTCCATGTTTTTTGTTTGGTTTTTGGCTCTTGCATATTGGTGGGCTCTTTCTTATAGAAATTAAAATGCTGGCAGGCTTAGTATTTCTTTTCCATGGAATGATGAGCACTGTGATACGTAGGTGTTTTCCTGAGGGTGAGAGTGCCTTTGTGTAGAAGCAGTCAGTTTGCTTTCTTCAGAAGCACTTTGATATTGCCAATTAGTAGCTGTGAGGAAGTTTGTCTTCAAGAGTCATTGACACAAACAGTTGGAATTTATAATTATATTCTTCAAAGCCTCATAATAGGTAATATTAGTTTGTTAGAACTCATACCGTGAATGAAACAAACCTCTTTCATAGCCTCCTTCTGTCTGAATGATTATTGAATAGAACAGATACTCAGATACCATATTTGAGGCAATTTCAGGATGGGAAAGACTGCATAACAACTTAAGGTTTCCACAGCTTATGATTTTCAGCTACTTAATGCCTCAGCTCTTAAGATCCTGCTTTCAAGAAGGAGTTGGGCACAGTAGCTTGCTGGACAGTAAAAGATTTTCAAATGATTATGTAAATGTGCATATTTATAATTTCTGAGAGTTTAGTATTACAAATTTGGGAATACTCAGATTCCAAGACGTCATTTTCTCGTTACAGTTTCATATTCAGTAAACTAAGATTGTGATTTTTTTTTTAAAGGTTTTTTTTTTAGAAAGGGCTACATTTTGTCTCCATTAGGCAAAATAACTGCAAAATACAGAGTTAGTATGGTATGTTATTGGAGATTTCTCAGTATTTGAGAACTTCTGATTAAAAAACTCAAAATAAGAATTTTTTTAACTTCTTTTGCTCAGAGGATCTGTTGAGAAATTAGAAATAAAATGTGATAATGTTAGAAATTTTGACAGGGTAGATATTTGTCAAAATAAATGCAGTATTCAAGATGGATTTTGCTGGGGCACTGGAATACATGTATTGAAAAAAACTGCATATGGTCCCTAAATGTGAAGTCCTAGAGGGCAGTTTGAAGGACATAAAAGTAAGGTATGTCATGCCAAAACCAGGTCAGACCCCACAGCTAAAAACTACAGTCATCTGCAGATTTAGTTTACAAATATAGAAATGTCCTTTACAAATATAGAAAAGCCCTGTGGAAAAACGAAGGTCATTGATCTGAGTATCCTGTCTCCAGCAAAAGTAGATTAAGGAAACATATATCAGTAGAGCAAACAACTCATAATTTTTTTTCCCCCCATAACCTTAACAGTCTCAAACAGTTGCAACTCAAGGACTTTCTGATCCACCACTTGGGCTTGGGGCTTAATAAGTGAATTTAGTGAATTTCTCTTCTGTGAACTTGCTTAGTAACTCTTCGAATTCAAGTCAGCTTTAGCATCTGCAACCTTCTGTTGGCAACAGGTTTCACAGCTTTGCTAACCACTGGGTGAAGGAACATGTCCTTCTGCATGTGCAGCTGCCACATGCCTGGCTTCATCCCAGGCCTCTCCAGCTTCTTTTAGTGGACCAGTGCTATTTAATACCTTACTTAATCACACAGACAAAGGAATTGAGTGCACCCTCATCAAGCTGAGTGATGCAGTTGACACACCTGAAGGATGGGGATACCATCCAGGAGGACTTGGACAAGCTTGAGAAGTGGGCCTATGGGAATCTCATGAAATTTAATAAGACCAAGGGCAAGGTGCTGCAACTGGGGTGAGGCAACCCCTGGTATCAACACAGACTGGGGGATGAACACATCAGGAGCAGCTGAGAAGGGCTTGGAGGTGCTGGTGGTGAGAGGCTGGACATGAGCCAGCTATGTGCACTCACAGCCCAAAAAGCCAGTTGTATCCTGAGCTACATCCAAAGGAGTGTGGGCAGCAGGTCAGGGGAGGTGATGGTGCCCCTCTCCTCTGCTGTGTGAGACCCACCTGCAGTTCTGCGTCCAGTTCTGAGGTTCCCGGCAGAGGAAGGACATGGGCATGTTCCACTTTCAATGAAATGAGACTTACCATGCTTTCTGCATGGATGTGAAACCACATAGACACTAAAGGGATCTTAAGATTATACTTAATTATATAGAGAAAGATACTTTAAGAGTCTGAAACACTATATACTCTATAGATAGAAGTAGGCCCAGCATAATTTTTTTAGCTGAGGCAGCACATCTTGAAAATTGTGAGCTTGGATCATAAACATTATAGTTGTTTTAAGGAGGACTTAATTAACATAAGGTATATTACTGCATAAGGCTTAGTTCCCATGCATTTAAATGTATGTGTTTTAAATGATTTACAGTCAACTCAAAATCAGTTACTTTTTACTGGAACTCTTGTGACTCAGTTTTTCTAAAAAGTTAGTGAACCAGGAAACGTAGGAAAGAGAGCACATATTTGAATGAATAGCAAGCTATTAGTCAAAACACTTTTTAATTTTAAAATGTGTATTTGATTACTGGTATCTTTTCAATTCATTGTACATCCATTTGAGCTAATTAAAAGCACACAAACATGATTTTGAAATAGGAAACAGTCATGTTTGTGCTCTAACGTTCATTGTATAAACTCGTTTTTCTCTTTTAATTATTGCTTTTATGATCATTTTTATGCATTCTAGAAATTAATTCTGATTTGTTGTGACACAAATTATATTCTTTTGAGTGGAACTGAAAAATACTGAGTATGAAGTCTATTTAAAATATTTCTGTTTTTCACAAACTTTATTTAGAACAACAGCATAGGAAAGTCCGGTAAAATGCAGATGTTTGAAAATCAGTGAGCTTTGTCCTCATTTCTACCATTTGTCAATTTAGTAGGATAGCAAAAGCATATTTGTGGGATTTCAAACTATTTTCACTCTCTGTAACCTGCTGAAGGTTTTATCTGAGATGCTTTGTAATGGTTTAAGCCCAGTTGAAAATTCAGCACCACACAGCTACTCGCTCGACCCCCTCTTTATCCCCCCCCCCAGTGGAATGGGGAGAAGAATCAAAGTAAAACTTTCAGCTTGAGATAAGAAAATTTTAATAATAGAAAGTAAAGTAAAATACAGTAATAATGGTAGACTATAATAAAAATTATAATAAAAAGAAAAAAAAAAAAACAAAAAAAACAAAGAAAGAAGTGATGCACAATACAGTTGCTTGCCACTTGCTGACCTGTGCCAGATTCCCCTTTCCGAACCCAGATTGTCCCCCCTTCTGGGTAATTCCCCCAAGTTTATACTGGGCAAGATGTTCTATGGTGTGGAATATCCCTTTGGTCAGTTCAGGTCACCTGCCCTGCTATGCTCCCTCCCAGTTTCCTTTGTGTACGTCCTCACTGACAGAGCAGGAGAAAAAAAAAGTTCTTGACTTAGGATAAACATGATTTAGTGAAAAAAAAAATCAATGTGTTATCAGTACCATTCTTATTCTGAATCCAAAACACAGCACTGTAACAGCTGCTGAGAAGAAATTAATTCTATCCCAGCTGAAACCAGGACACTCTCAGAGAAGAACTCCCTATAGGTTGCAACTTGTGTTCAAGTTGTTCCAGTGGTGTAGAATCATAGAATGATTTTGACTGGAGGGGATCTTTAAAGGTCATCTTTAAAGAGACATCTTCCACTACATCAGGTTGCTCAGAGCCCCATCCAGCCTGACCCTGAATGGTTCCAGGGATGGATCATCCACCACCTCTCTGGGCAACCTATTCCAGTGTTTTATCACCCTAATTGTAAAAAAATTCTTCCTTGTATCTAATCTAAATCTGCACCCTTTTAGTTTAAAATTGTTACGCCTTTTCCTGTTGCTACAGGCCCTATTAAAATATCTGTCCTCATACAAAAAAGCTTTAGAGTGGAAGCACTATAATGCTCAACAAAATTATTAAAACTTCTGTAAATACTTCAGAATCTAAACAAAATTTATTTCCATTCCAGGAAAAATGGAAAACTGAAGGTGATATTTGTCCCCAGGTCATAATGTCTGTCTTTCTATGGAGCTGTAATTTAGTAGGAATAAACCACCAAAATTTCCTGTAACTTTTATGAAAAATTTCCTTACTCTGAGGGTAACAGCAAATTTTGGAAGCAATAATGAACTCCAGAAAACCAGTTGTTTATTTTGTAAGTTTCTTTGAATAAAGGCTCATTTAGTCCTCACTGATTTAACAGTGTATGACACTAAGCAAAACTGGCATTACTCATAAATTTTATTACATTTTTTGTTTAAATTCCAGCATTCAAAGAACACTTAATGTCAGGCAGTTGCCCGAGCAAGCCTGCACTCTACAGTAAATAACACTTTCTAATTAGTGCTGATGTGGATTGGAGACAGAATATCTGATTAACAGGAATAGCAGCAGTTGAGTGAACTTCATCAATTGTATAAACCCATGCATTGTGTAACCTGCTTTCTCTCAGTGTTACACACACCATGTCCACACACGGTCCATATGTTGTGCTGACGTTTGCATGACTACTTCCTGAAGGCCCAGTAATTCTGAGAGGTGTGTACTGAGTCAACCAGTGTCCCCTTTTGCATTAATGCTAGCAGGAGTGATGTGTGGCCCTGCAGGCTGTTCAGGACCAGCCACTGGAAATCTCACCTAGGCAAGCCAAAGAGGGTGCCCATGCTGCAGAGGTTCCTCTTTGTGTACCGAGGGCAATAAGGTGTGGGGACTTCAAAGCACAACCTTCTTTTCTTTCAGAGAAGGTTGGACTGGACTGTTGAAAGGAAAAATATAATTGTCCCATACCTTTTCTCTTACACTCCCTTGGTTTATGCATTCAGAGATATTTTGGGGGATACTCTTTTCTCAGTTTCAGAAAAGGATTCTGATTTTGGAAGATGGTAAAATCTGCAGTGCATATGTGGAACTCCATTGGTCAAGCTTTTAGTATAAGATACTGTGGGTTTCATGTCACACTGTAAGCCCTGATGGCTGCATATTTTAGTCTCTGAGACTGATCTGTCTGAGTTCAACAGCACTCTGGAAGCCAAAACAATCTTCCCCAAGCTCCATCATGTGTCTCTGGTGATATGTGTGGTTTTCCATGTACAAAGGATTATTTCTTCTTTTTATATTGGAGAACCAACCTGTTCTAAATTGTTCAGGTGGGTGGTACATCTCACATACTGGTTTATTGCACTGTCTTCAAGGTTGCTGTTATGTATTTGTAGACTGGTTGGTGGTCATCTATTTCCTTTGTAGAGTTTCAGGCTGAGTGCTACTCTTTTCACTGCACTATTTTTATAAGAGTATTAAGCAAACAATTGAGATTAAAATCAAACCCTACATTATCAGTACACTTTATACATATAGTTAAGTAGTTAAATGTTGGGCACAACATGTGATATAATCCAACAAAAAGATGCACAGATTTCAGAAGCCATTCATAAGCTATTACTTAACACAAAAAATACAACTCAAATGCAAGCCAAAGTCTCATTAATTCCTTCTTACTCACTGTACTGCAGTAAATTTTAAATGATTGGTTTTAAAGAGAGAGTCATCTCATATTGCTGTTTTTATTAATTATGAAAAGGGATCCAGATACCCAAATGCAATTTGTTACATAAATTCCTTTTAGAATCTGGGCCATTTATTGCCAGACATTACAAAAGAAGCATGTGCCAATCATTTTCACTAAGTTACCATAATTAGTTGTGATTTAAGGTCCATATGCCTGCTACCTGCTGGTAGCCAAAACACAGCAACTTATTATGTTAAACATAAGAAATATGTTAAACATATTTGCAGACAATAATGTGCAGAACTGTAGTAGTAATAGAAATATCAACTTAGTATCTAGTCAAGATGTCTTCTAGTATTGTGAGCAGTTATCATTTAATTTATTTGCCATATAAACAATTATGTGTGGTTTGATGAGCTGTGGAGAGTGAGAAGGAAAAATTGAAAATTTACATTATTTTCAGTGTAAGAAAGCTATATAATATGTATGTTACCTGCATACACTATTTACATTAGTAACACTACAAGAGAAGAAAAAAAATATAAACAGAAGAAACAAATAAAGATTCTTTTTTCTTTTTTTTTTTCCTCTTCCTCACCTCTTGAGCATACCAAATCACAGTATTGGCACCAATATGGGGTAATAAAAACTGAGGTCTTAAGGAGTGCCAGAGTGATGGGCATATGTTATCAGATTATGTAAAATCCAACTATAACATGCTTCTGGCCATTCATAAAATCTGAAAATGGACCTCATTGCTGATGTAGGGTAAGAAGTAGAATGGTTGGGAAATGAGGAGCAGACTGGGCTGTCCAGCAGTAAGAGAATGGCAATGAGAGATCAGGGTGAGCAGCGGTGGTGCCACACTCACAGCTCAGCCTGGGGGGGACTGCTGTTGGCAGACCAGCAGACTGCCATATGTGTACATTTGAATTCATCAAAAGAAACAGAAGTTTTCTTTGAATGACCTCATTCCCTGCTGTTTCACTGTGTGTTATAGTGTTCTTCTGTTCCCTTTCAAATACTGTCCTCTTTCTATGATTTCATTCTGAATGTCTTGAAATTTTACATATAGATAATAAACTCTACAGCAGGCTACTACTTTTTAGTAGTAGATCAAATGGAAACTGTGATTTCAAGAAAGAGATGTTGGGTCTGTTTGTTTGGTGTTTTGTTTTGTTGTCTTTTTAATAGAAATTAATTTCTCACATTTAGATAATGATCTTAATATATAAAAAGATTTAAACCAAAGAATGGACTGTATTGGAAAACTGTATCCCTTTATTTCACCATGTGATGGATTTTCAGTCTCTGTAAAATTATGTTTGACTTCTCCAGATGGGGAAAAAATGTGCAAGAATGTATTTTAAACTTCTACCTGAGCTTAAGCAGATAGGATATACTTGCTCTTTTAAGCATGTAATTTAAATTAATATCTCATTTACTGCAAACAAGCTTATTGGGAATAAGAACAGTGGGTAAAGGGGAAGTCCCAGAACAGTTCTTGGTTGTAGTATTCATGTAGTTGGGCTTTGACACAGTACAGCAAAAACAAGCTTAGTCCTCCTAGGCCCTAAGTTAATGAAGTAACCTCCATGCTGAATAAATAAATACTGATCTTTCCTTTTCACCAGGTGAATATGATCACCTGCCAACTCAGATGTGGTTGCATGGATTTTCCCATTGCTCCACCTTTAAATGGCAATATTTAAAGCAATTATTTAATTTAACTATTTCATGTAGCAAAATGACAGGGAGTGACTATATGTGTGTGCCAGAAAGTGTAATGAGTTTGATTAGATGTTTGTGACTCTAGGAGGGAGGATGAGTCATCCACTTGTATGCCAGTACTAAAGGTTCAGTTGAGTCCATGAAAATACGTTTGAAAAAAATACATTTTCAAGCAGTACTACCTCAGATGTACTAAGAATTTAGCTTTTATTTGACTACCAAGTTGTATTAGTTCTTGAGGGTGACTACTCACTGGTGGAGACTAAATACATAATCATTACCTATTTATTTTCTCTATGATACCCCCATTCCCTTTAATCATTCCTTTTTATTTTATTTTTTTTGTTAAGATCAAAATACTGGTCAGGTGTTTCTTAATCAAGAAATGTTAATGAAAGGCAAAAAAATATAAGAATTAGTGTGAATAGAAGCATGACAAGAAATGCCAGAACTCTTGCTTTTTGCACTTCCTCCATAGACAAATGCAAATCAAGCAAACTGGATGACTTGCTACAATGACTTAGGGAGTTTGTTCCTTTTGTTTTCTTATTGATGAAAATTACTGTAGCTGTCTTGTTTGATTACCATCAGACTTAGTTAGAAGCTTGACTATTTGCCTATTACATGTACAGACAGCAGAAGAGGTTTGTTTGTTGTATTTATTCTTAAAGAAAAGATTATGTACCTGAAGGAATTCCAAGGTAAAATTTTGAAATTTCTCTCATCATTTTCTTTTAAGCCAGGATTTAAGCTCTAAACTGATGGGAAAAGTATTGCTAAAGCCTGTCTCTCAATAAATGGAGAATCCAAACTCCCTCAGAAAGGACATCTTCATGTGTGAGGAATGACAGTATGGGCAATATTCTGTACTTCTTTAAGTAAATATTAACCTGTTCTCTAAGATTCAGAGCATCGCTAAAACAAAAGACAAAAATTTCAGAATCTTTCTCTACTGTCTGAGATTTTGCACTAAAGCTTGATATTTTCATGAAGACTGAAGACACTCCCTTTTATTTCTGTTTTCTAATAACCATGTGTAGAAAAATAAATTACTTGAATAGCAAATATTCATGGAAACAGTCTGTTGTGAAACTGTTGCTCCCTTAAATGAGAATTTTAGCCAAAATTGTTGCATTTAGCATCTGCTAGATACAGTTTGTGCTTCTCCACTGGAAAGTGGGCTGGCTCTTCCTTTCAGAAACCCTGCATTTTAATCTTTGTAGCTCCCAATGTTTAAAAAGGCTGTTATAAAACTCTACCCGCTATAGCCTCAAAAATACATACATTAATACCTACCTAAATTAAAACAATACAAATGTTCTCAAACATGTAAATATAATTAACATTCTATCTTTTACTGAAAGTTACATCTGAGATAACACTATAAATAAATTTAGTTGTTAGTTTATGGTCATTTTCTTCCTTATAGCTCTCTTTGCAGAGTGGGAAGCATCATTATATGACTACTTGAAAAAAAACCAGCCTCACTGGAGTCAATTACAGGTTGCATGAAGCTACCTGTCAAAAGAAGCTCCTATTCTTGATCTGAATTCATAACTCATTATTCAAACCTTGTAGGAGCTTGCTGAGTGCATATTCATTCCCACAAAGGTTTCTTTTGATCCTGTTGCCAATCATCTGGTCTTTAATGGCCTTGAACACCATATACTGCAAAATAGGAAATGCTTCAATGATATTAGCTGGCTAGATTCAACTGGTGAAAAAGAGAGCTGCCAGATTTATTTTGTGTATCCCTGTAATCTTTGTATTGTTTAAAACAAATGCAGTAGATGACCACTGCTTACCCAACAGAAACTTGGTGTAATATTAAGGAAACTTATATACTTAATTATGAAATTTATCCACATATATTAAATAATAATGTTTTGTTTATTTCTTTGTTAGCAGGTGTCTTAGTACAAAACCTACCACATTCTGATGTGGATGTCCAGAGGTGGCTGTACCATCTCTGTCAGCTTAAAACTGGCCCATCAAATTTTTCATGAAAAATTGTTCATGCTTTCATCTGTGTGTTTATGATCTACACACGGTGAGCAATATGAACTGTTTAAAACATATTTTCTTCTTTGGAAAGAGTTAACCTTTTGAAAAATAATATTAAAAAATCTGAAATTATACAATTTAATTTTAGCAATTGATATTATGGATTATATAACTTCTTAAAAAATAATATCTATTGTAGTGCTATTAAAAAACTACCGTTCATATAATTGTACTTTTCCTACTCTGACTGGAGACTATATCAGTAGGTTTTATTTTGTTGTTCTAAATAGATCTTCAGTTTCTTAATATTATCATGCTATTACAATTAATATATGCCCTTAATCTAGTTTTAGTCTTATGAAAAAATATAAACCACTGACCTTGAAAAAATAATCTGGGTTGTGATGTGCTTAATTTCAAAATCTCATTTTCAAATGGCATTAATAGGTAAGATAGAATATCTAGATAAAGTGAATTCAAATTGTATTGAATAAACGTCATAAGGAAATTTTATACTGAAATAGGATATAAAATAACTATTTTGGCTTTGACTTTTAAAATGCCATGTGTCTAAAAATTCCTTTTGCTTTCAGAGCAAGTAATTTACTAATTTCAGTGGTCCAAATGATGGGGATCATTTCAACATAACTTTGAGAATTTCTTTTATACATGAGAGTTTCTAATTTATTTTAGAATTGAAATAACACAGTATTCTTCAGAAACTTGAGGGTGTGCAAATATCCTTCTCTGTCATGACACTAGAAAAGTAGAATGATTCCTTATGCTGAGGGGAAAATATGCTTTTACAAGAACTGCGCAGAAATCCCAGGGAGGTCTGGTGTCATTACCTAACTTCAGGGTCTGGATATGAAACCAACTTCTGCTCTGCGAGCGTGTGTCCTGTCCACAAACATGAACTGCCTTCAGACAGGTGGTAAGACCTGCCCCTAGATCACTCTTAAAGGACAGAGTTGGGTGTTCTGTGCCTGCTGCAAGCCTCGTGACAGTTACCTTGTTGAAAGGCACAGAGAACATTTGGTTCTCTGACTGGGAGAAGAATGTGGCTTCTTTAGAGAAGGATTGCACACCTTCCTCACAGTTGCTCGGTAGAAATCATTTTTAAAACACCAGCATTACATACTCCTCTATGTAATTCCTTGGAAAATTAAGTTAGAGAGCAAAAAAAGATTTCTACCACAAAGCCTGGGAAACAGATTGGATCTCTGACAGTGGAGAGGCAAACCACTTGTGCAGTGTTTGGCCTCCAACTGACTAACACAGAGTTTCACCTGGAGCAGAGTGGATACCTCCATGTTCTAACAGGCAAAAAGTGTTGAAGGGAGAAAGGATGGCTTGGGTGGCTCAAGTTATTGTTTGGTTCTTCCCATGAGTCCATAAACCTACGGCCTAATTAAACTATGTCTGCTGCGTCTTTTTTCCCTCATGACTAGGACAATATCTTTTGCTACTGTAATAGTAATCCAGCATCAATGAAAGAAAATGTCAGTCACTTTCATGGAACTTCCCAGCAGAATTGAACAAACTATAAACAAGAATGTTGGGGAGAGAAATTGAATTTTTAATATATTTAGCAGAGCAAGAGCAAGTATTAATAGTCCTTCTTTTATTAAAAGTGACTTAAAAGATCTGTTGAGATTAGCTCAGTAGCTTTTCTTTATTGTTTCACAGAGTGAAGCATCAAATATTTTGACTGCAAGAAAAGGCTGATTCTTTAGAGTCTTACTAAGGGCAACATCTGTAAGCCAACTAAGTTTTTATTTCTTTCTTACTGGTGTCTATTCAGCAACATTTACAGATCCACAGAATGGACTTGCAAAAATAATTTGAAAAAATTATATGAAGACTTATGACTTATGTCATTCTGCCTTTCTGGGTTGCATTTTTTCATTTTTGTCTTTTCGTTTTTTAGCAGTCAGTCACTAGTCTGAGGTCCCAGCTAAACTGCAGGGAACCTCTTGCTCTTTGTTCCACAACCCTGCAAGCTGCAGGCACAGATGGAATGCATTGCACCTCCCTTCCAGGCTCTGCAGTCCAGGTTTCCTGTGCCTAATGGAAACAAAGGTCTTGTCCCAAGCTAAAATCTCATTTATTTACCTGTCCTGAGACTCTGAAGGACCTCCATGTCCACTCGTTCTATTGTAAGATGATCTTTCCTATGTACACCTAATATAACCTTAAATCTTTTGTCTAATGCTGTGCTGAACCTTGAATTCCCTGTCTTTACAGTGCCTTTTACTCTTTTAATTTATTCTCTGTCTCTCTCCATCTGTTGATCGTTTCAGTTGCTAGATTTCCCATATGAATTGATAATAATAAGCCAATAATACTGTAAAACTCATAAGAAATAGAATCCAACTTGTCTTACTGTAATAATCTTCTTACAGTCTAGTCTACCTCAAATGAACAGTATAATCTAAATGCATACTTGTCTGCAAAGGAAAATGAAAAGTCAGAGACCTCTTCCTCAGCCAAGTTTTTTACCCTTTGTAATTTTTCTGAGAAAAAATGTGGAAATGTCTCTAATACATGAAATTTTTATAAAACAGAACAAAAAATATATGCATGTTAAAGAACGTCAAATAATAATTGTGTTTCAGTCTTCTGTTATCATGTATTTTGCCGGAGTTGTTATTATGGACTCATTGTTTGAAATTTGGAGTGTTTATGAATCTCAGGAAATAGAATTACTTTTCTACGCTTTTTGCTTGTGGGAGAAAATTCGTGACTTCTTGTGGTTTAAGCCCAGCTGGCAACTAAGCACCACTCCAGATACCTCCCACCTCCCACTGAAATGGGGAGGAGAATCAAAAGTAAAACTTGTAGGTTGAGATAAGAACAGTTTAATAATTGAAACAAAGTAAGATAATAATAAAAATAAATTAAAAATATAAATAGAGAGATAAACCCCAAGAAAAACAAGTGATGCACAACACAGTTGCTCACCACCCACTGACAGTTGCCAAACGCCATTCCCCTGGGTTGGGGTTAGGTTGGGTGAGTGTGTAAAGGGCTGTGTGGTACTTAGTTGTCAACAGGGCTTAAACCACAACAGTTCTTTTTGGTGCCCTGTGTGGAGTTGATGTGCCGGGCCCTCAAATCTACACAGTTCAGTGAACCTGGTTATCCCTCTCCTCCACCTGACTGGAGACAAGGTCTCTCTAATGCTGATCACGTGGTTCCACATTTCCTTCTTGTAGAAATGGACTAGAACTTGTTTCCACAGAGTCAGGAGTATAATGAGCCCTTTCATTCTGCTTGGGAAACTGTCCACTGGAGACTGGAGCAAAAATCTGTGATTTCTTTTCCCTGCCATTCCCACACTCATGCCTCTAGAGTTGGGGTATGTTTTCAATGCTATTTCCTCATGTCCTCTCTGAGGTCCCCCTTAAACCTCGACACTTGTTCTTAATCCTCTTCCCTTCCTTTCCTTTCCCCTCTCTTCTCCACCTTCTTCCCCTTCCTGTTTCCTTTCCCTTTGCCCTATTTTCCTTTAGTATAGCATTTGCCTATGCTAATTTATTCTAAAATATAACATCTGCCAACAGTTTTATGCTAATCAAAATTTTTAGAGCTTTGACTCGTCGGAGAGGCGATGTTCATGAACAGATGTCTTTGTGCCTTCTCTGGACAAGTTATTTTTTAATTATTTCATGGTGTTCTCTGTATTTCTTTCACAATTACTGATTTGCATTTAGCTCTGAATAGAGTGCTTTTCGTGGAATACCATCTTTTCATGTAATACTTCCCACAATACTAATTTCTTTGATTATGTATCTGATGAACGAGCTGATTAAATAGTTTAATTTTTTGATAAAATTTATTTGTTAAATTTACATAGAGACAATGAGGTCTATTATTTCTTTGGAAAGAAGAACACAGGAATGGCAATGAAAGTAGACAGTAGTGAGATAAGTAGGATGAGGCTTGATGTTTTAAGACATCTGAATATATTCAAATCAAAAAATTTGCAAATACAGTTATCTATTAACACTTAATTTCAATCTATTTCCCAGTTCTCCTTTTTTTTTTTTTTCTTTTTCACCAGCTTCTGAGTTTTTAGGTAATGTTCTTTGGCATAAAATTGTTTCAGTTGCTAAGCTTGGAACATGTATACACTTGAGATATTTCAGTCTACATAATATTGAGGTTGAGTTAGCACACAGAATACTCTAAGTATGCTTCACTCACTTATAACACCTGGGGGAGGACTCTCTTGCAAATTCCACATTTTCCTCCCATATTAATTGTACAGTGCTCCATAATTCTAAGACTAAGGCTTGTGTAGTTGACCATGATGTAGTGTAGGGTAGGGGTTTTGGTTTTTTTCCATACCAGTGTAATTTCTTCAGTCCTTATTTAAATTTGAATGTTAATTTAATCCATGATGAAACAGGAATCTTCTCTTCTGGATCATATTTTATGCTCTTTTTCTTTTAAAGTAAATCCCTTGGATTTCCTTCAGGTCCCCTTGTGTTATGTAAGGTCAGCAGTTGCAGCCAACAGCTCCATCAGCTAAACCAAGAAAGTTTGTGTTTTGGCCTTCATTTAGCATGAAGACAGAAATATGTAAAACTGCCATATACTTAAATTGCTATTATTTCTAGTAGTTAAGATGTTAACAAAGTCCTGTCTTGGATTTTATTTTTCTTCTACTTCTACAAAGGAATTTCTACTTCTCATGAAAAGTCATCTTGTGATTCACATTCAGTATCTGCAGTCCTTCCTCTATCCTATACTCTCTCTTGTTTCCCCCATCTCTTCCATCATTGTGGTTTTGAAGAAGAAAAAATAAATGGGAACCAACAATTCAGCATGCAGCTGCTTTGGGCATTTTTTAAAATTAGGTTTTGGATAAATTTTTAATATAGCACAAGTAACAAATCAACATGCAAGGGAGAGTCTTCTGAACATTTTCATTCCTCAGTAGGTAAAGGGTGATGGGTAAAACCTAAAAAAGTTTTTTAAAAGGTTATTTTCAACAGGAATGTATAACAAGCAACTAGGCATTTGTTTGGCAAGCCATTAACTAACCATGCTTGGTTTTCAAGTTTTGAGTTTTCAAAGGTTTGAGTTGACAAACACTTTTCAATGACACAATAAATTTGTCTGATGCAACTTTGAGACCTTTGTATCTGAAGACTTACTGCAATTTTGATCCACAGAAGACATTCAATCTACCTGAGAAAGAAGACTTAATTACCTTGTTGCCAGAAAAATAGCAACCTTCTTCAGGTTTAGGATGATATGTGTTGCAGCAGTGTAAGGTGTCTTAAGGTATTTTTAGTTGTGATTATTTTCTTTCTAAAAGCTTCACCAAAAAAACCATATTATTTGTTAAGCAGACTTTTTTGACTGTCTAGGTTGATTTCAACATAAATTTTATGAATAGCTTAAACGCTGCAAAAAGGAAGAAAGACAGAGATGCAGGCATTACAAAGGCTAGTTCTGTTTTTCCTGTGTGATACAAACCAATATAATTATATTCTATTATCAATACGTCATTGTGCTCAAATTCCCAGGGAGAGTCAGCAACGTTATGGGCACAACTCTTTCATGGTGTAACAAAAGAAGGGCCTATTGTTGTCTTATAGTGCTCCTTTAGAGTGCACAGATCTTGTGTTTCCCCTCTGCAAAAGTGACTTTTGTTCTGCAAGACACAATAAGGTCTCTCTGATTCAGTTGTATGTTTTAGTGTTAAATTTGTCCAACAACTTCAGGAATTCTGTACATGACTTGCATAATGGCACACAATTTTCCACACCATAATTTAAAACATTTTTATAAAGCTATTTCTCATACTAAATGTGAGGCAGCAAATAGAGTTGCTGAGTGTTATTACTTAAATAAT
The DNA here is from genome assembly GCF_003945595.2 of Pipra filicauda. Lineage (NCBI taxonomy): Eukaryota > Metazoa > Chordata > Aves > Passeriformes > Pipridae > Pipra > Pipra filicauda. The sequence continues at coordinate 722,140 of NW_024104407.1, forward strand.
TTGAGATGTTGAGCAGTCCAAGTAAATAATATGTGAATCTATTCAGTATTGGTTTTCAGATATTTTGGGTAATAGAGTGGCAGCATGTGTATTAACTAGAAATTACCTTAGTTGGAATGAGTTGTGCATGGCGTAAAAACTGGCTAGAAAATAGGGATTCCCAGTGCTGTAGAAAATTTGTGATGTTTTGGATTTGTTTCTTCCATGAAACAGAAACAAGACCTTACTAAAAAAATGAAAGAAGGATTGAAAGAAGCTCTTGCTTAGAAGAACAGTCTGAAAGAAAGGAGAATGGAGTCATGGCAGAACAGCTAATAGCACTGAAGTCTGTGCTGTACTCATAAATTTGTATTGATTGGGGAAAAAAATTGATTTAGCACTGAAAACTGTCCTTAATTCTGTCCCCTGTTTAAGAAACCTTCCAAAAGAATTGGTACTTTCTAATAAAATGTGTTTTTCAGAAAATTCCCAGCTAGCTCTAATGAGTGTAGCAGTGAGTAGCAGAACAACACTGCTGACAAGAAAGCAAATGTTTTCTGTGTAATATGGATTCCCAATTCTACATTGCTCTGTGGTAAAAGTGGAAGATGTGCAATGTAGGTCAGCACAGTGTCAATTCTAGCAAATTAAAGTACAGATGCTTCCTCTCAAATCAATCAAAGCATCTGTCAAACTTCACAAATTAGAAATAATGTGGACATGTGAATCTACTTGGCACTGCAAAAAATAATCACTGTTTTTTATAGTGGTTCTCAATAGCTCTCATACATACAAAACCACTTCAAAATTGATGGGTGCTCATAAAACTCGTGCAGTGATTAAACTATAAAAAAATTATATTTCTATATTTTTAATGCACTAGTCAAAGCATCAGATCATAAACTTAGCTTGAGCTTTAGAAAGAGTGAATAATTTTTTATCACTGTCATGTGGGGAAAAATCTCAAATATTTCCTTCATCTTTCACTGATGGTGTGGACAAAGTATAAGATGCCTTTTAGCCAGTTACAGCAGTGAGGCTCTGATTCAGTACAATTCCAAGTATGTCCTATTAACATAGATATGTTTCTTAGATCTTTAGTAGACTAAGCCTAAGACTTGTCTCCCTCTGTGTAATTCCAAGTTTGTTTCTGTCCCATGAAGGAGCACTTACTAGACACTCAATTTGGTATCACTTCCTGTGTGTTTGGGGTATTTTTGTTTCTTTCCCATTTCTTTTTTTTACAAATTATTTTTCCAAATTTTTTTTCCTGATTTGCACCTTTATTGCCAAGTCTAATTTGTGTTCTAGCATTATTAGTATTCAGTTCTGCTTTATTTGTTCGAAGTAATGGTATGTACTTGAAATAAGGTAAGCACATCTCTCTTAAGCATTAGAACCCTGTTAAAACCAATGTATCTGAAAGAATCCTAAGAGTTTAGTTGTACTTTCCTCTTTTACTCTGTGTCATACATAATTTTTTTTTTTTTGATGCTCTAACTAACTAGACCTATTGTTTCATTTCAGTTTGGAAGACGTTACATTGAAGACCTTTTTAATGATTTTCGAGATGGACGAAGACTTCTGGAGCTCCTGGAATACCTTACAGGCCAAAAAATTGTATGTGTTTTTTAACACATTGACTGTATATTGAAGCCCTGATGTTATGATAAGTGTAGTAGGTGATATTCATTAATTTCTGCCATTGATGAGGACCCATGGAAACTATTTTTAGGGATCTGAATGTGTTTGACTTCCTTCTGAAATTGAGAAAACATTGTGACTGAGAGCCGTATTAGCCAGTAGCCCTTTGCTAGGCATATATTTGAAATGAAAATATTCTACTTTGTTCTTTGCACTTATTAAGGAAGTAGGGCAAAGAGAAACAAGACTGAGGCAAGGTTCATTTAAATATCTAGATTTTAGATGGAATAACATTTAATGTGTAGAATTAGAATGTTTTGTTAATAAATTTCATGCATACAGTCTATGTGTGGGAGTTGTACTTGCCTGAAAAGACAGAACAGCTTGCTCTTATCAACTTGGAAACTCTAAAATGACATGTCACACATATTTCTGAATCTCCTCTCTTGTGTTCCTGGTTGGACTTGGTAAGCTTAGCATCTTTCTCTGAAACTTTCTCATTAAAAAGTAGTGAAGCAGGCTGGAGTTTGAGAATTAAAATCCAGAGATAATATATTTGTAAATAAATATTAAACAGACTGATGATTATCTGTTTAGTTGCCATAGTAATGATCCTAAATTGCCATGCAGAATACAACTAATCATGATAAATAGAATCTGAAATTATCTGATTTTATATTCATTTCAATGATTCATTCACTGAAAATTGTCAAGGTACCAAATTACCTTCTAAATGTGGATCCAGTTTGTTTCACAATTAACTCTATTCCATGTTGGGAAGCTGCATAAGCCCAATGTATGGTAATCATGGCTAGGCTTCGTGAACGAAGATTTAGGAAGGCTCTATCCACTTTGTTACAAGCACGCTGGTGGTTAATAAGGCCAATGTGAGATAGACATGTCCGATTGCAAAAGGTACATTAGAAAGACTCCTTAGGAGGTATATTCTGCAAGACACGATTCTTTCTGCATTGTCTTTTCTCCTCAAAAGTGATCCTGCGTGCATTCTCAAAAGTATCAGCAGCGTTATAGATGGTGTGTCTCCAGGCCTCCCGATTGGAGGACAGAGGAGACCAGTTATGGTGATCAATATGGCCAAGGCTGAGATGTTGTTTCAGGGAGTCCTTGTATCTTTTCTTTGGGGCTCCTCTCTTGCAGCAGCTGGTGGCAAGTTCACCATAAAGCAAGATCTTAGGGAGGCGGTGGTCCTTCATCCTGGAGACGTACCCTGCCCATCGCAGCTGTGTTCTCATCAGCATGGCCTCAATACTTGTGACTGCTGCTTGTTCTAGAACAGATGTATTGGTCACATAATCTGACCAGTGAATGTTTAGGATTGTACGGAGGCAGCGTTGATGGAAGCGTTCTAAGAGATGCAGGTGACGGCAGAAGATGACCCATGATTCAGAACCATATAAAAGATTTGAGATACCTGTAATGTACTCGATTTTGATTTTGGACAGTCAAAGTTCTTTTACTTTCTTTGTAGGCAAAAGAAAAGGGCTCCACAAGAGTTCATGCTCTGAACAATGTCAACAAAGCACTCCAGGTTTTGCAGAGAAATAACGTAAGTATTCAGCCAGATAGGCTCAGAGCATCCTATAGACAGCATACAAAATATTTTGTAGATGTTAAATCAAATTTTGGTTTATAGTATACAAATACTGGAGTCAAGGCAGTTTTATTAATGTGACTTGGATACTTTGTCATTCGGCATCAGGGGTGAATGTATTTTAAAGAGTTTAAAATCCTCTTCCAGCAAATTTTGAATAATACATCTATAGTGGATGATACCTGAAGATAGATCAACATGCATGTTGCATTATGCTAATGCATGGTGTTTAAAATAGATTTTTAAAAGTTAATTACTAGAAGTCATCCATAACTGGTTACAAGGTGCTATCTATCAAAATCCCTACTCACAACCTCTGACACTTTTGAAGTCTGAAAAACCAAGGCTTTTATGAGAATAAATTTTTTTGGTAAATTTTCAGAGGTTCTTCATGGTTCAAAACATTAATCATATCAAACCCACTTTCAATTCTACTTTGTGAAGATTGACTTTTCAAGCCAGTATCCTGTGCATCATTATTGAATAAACATCCTCATAGTATCTTCCTTATGCCAGTATTCTAATGGACCCATAACTTCAGCAGACATTTCCAGTGACCAACTAATTTTATCATATATCCTTCTCAAGAATAAATTCAAATAAACTATAACACTCACTTAAACTTAACAGTAAGAGGTGACAGAACAAAGATAATGTATTCTGTGCTGCCTATTATATTGGATTTCTTGATAGCTGCAGTAGGTCACTAAACATGCTTGAGTTCAACTGCTGAATAAAGCTATTTACTTTATAAATCTAAGATAATCCATCTAAAGATTTGTGCATAAATGAAAGTGACCTTATAATATTGGCATAAAGACTCCCACTTGATTTTTCTTTTTATTTAGTGGAATTTCATGTAAATAAATGGAAGAAAAAGCTTCTAATTATTCAAAATCTGCAACATCTGACCTTATTGGGAAAAAATCATCAATGCATTATTTCACAGTATACAAGAAGGTGTTGACTGCATACCTGGTTACAAATGTTCACAGCAAATGCTTTTTGAAGTATTCAATACATACCGTCTAAGTCCATTAACGTGCTATTCATTCATTTTCTGGAACACAATAGTAGTCCCTCTCAAATATGGGAAGAAAACAGAGAGTATTCCAATTTTAGAAGATAGAAGAAAAAGTATCGTTTTAGAAAGTGAAGTGGTCATCCAGGGGCCATCATATTCATATAATAAAACCCTCATAAACTGCACACAATATAAAAAGTAGCATAGTATATGTAGAGATATACTTCATACTTATTATCATGAAGCCAAAAGTTTCCTTAACCTTCAAAAGCTTGATGAATGATTTCTATGGGACTTCAGGAAGGCAAAATCAATGGCTCTAAAGCTAATTAAAGCCTGTGAGTAATCTAGATTTTTTTTTGCTGGTATGTGCTATTCTTGCTCTGAGGTTCTGCTGTCATCCGGGTGGTAACACTGAAAAATGCTGCTGCTTCCACTAAACGTATTTTACAGGTTTTTTTGTTTCTATAGAAAGGTGAGAGTGTTGTGGGGGTAATGTAGGGGACATGGGGGTTGCCCCAATATAGGTTTAGGTTAAGTTCCTTAAGATCCATTTGGAAAATGTTCTAAGACACTGTTGGTTAGAATGAATTCCAGTCTCATATGTTTTTAGTACAAAATGTGCAATTCTTAAAGAAAAGAGCTCTAAGAGAGTTTTAGAGTTCTTGACAAAATATCTACCTGGTATGGATTCATAAAAATAACCTATACACAGATGTATTGAAATAATAATAATTAAAAAAAAAAAGGCAGCTTATTTTGGGGGTGCAAAATCTTAAGTGCAAAAGCAATCTACAGATACAACTTTGTAACTTCAAAAAACTTCATCAGCTCAGCAGAGATATGCAGATTGTAGTTTGTGAAGGAATGCGGTACTTTTCCATATAAACATCAGTTCTGACCATGAAAAATGGCTTCTGTGAAACAGCGAGGATGCAAATTTTAGAATCATAGTTCTATCCAAAAGTGCAGGACTTAGCTTATATTGTCTTGCACTCACATCCCTGGATTTGGCTTTTTTATTTAGATAGCATGAAAAATGGGGGAGAGTGAAGGATCATTTCAGATGTGCAGGAAAGAGTATTCTAGAGTGGTAGATGCATTATGAAACTGCAAATGCAGGATATAATTATGGAAAACAACATTACTGGATGAACTAATGTGTAAAAGACTTGCTTAGATGACGATCACTGTTTTATCTGTATTCCAGAACACAACCTGCCTTTCCTTATACTTTATAGATATTAATTAAGGACAATTTAAGTTCTATTTTAATCTAGATGTGTAGAACAATATCTTGAGTTTGTAGGTTCTTACTCTGTCTATATGTGTATGTGTGAATTTCAGAAAATTATATTATGTAAGGTAGCATGAAGTATAGTACAGGAGTTTTTCTGTCTCCCATCAGTTTTGTGATTTGTAGTTGTAGAGGCTTAATATAAAAGAGTTCAAGTTACTATTAACTGTTACTTTTAATTCTGTGTTTTCACAACATGCTATAACTGGAATAATTGGAACTCCAGATCACTGATGGCTTTTTTCCAGAACATTAATTGTGCCATTTGTAAAACACGAGTTTTATCTTTATGGAACAACAGAAGCCAAATGGAATGTTTACCCTAACCCATCCCTCCCTCTCCCTCCAACCTGTTATGCTTGTTATTTTTCTTATACAATTATTTTTGGTTTCTCTAATAGGTTGATTTGGTAAATATAGGGAGCTCAGACATTGTGGATGGAAATCATAAGCTGACCCTTGGTTTGATCTGGAATATAATCCTCCACTGGCAGGTGAGTGGCATTGCTCCTTACTTTCCATGAAGTACTTTTATTCCACTGATCTTGTTCCCATTATTACCCAGCAACAACTTACAAAGTAAACATAGACATTGCAATGTGCTAAATCAGCAAGTTTTATGGCAGTCTGTTTACATATCATCTAGGATATTAAGAATATTAAGAAGATAAAATAGTTTTTAGAGCATTAGCAGAAGCTCTTTTGACTGTAATTTCACCATCAGATATTGCAAAATTATATATATAACAGTTATCAAAAGAAAAAATGGATAGACAAAACCAATATAGCTTTCATAGTCACTTTTCTTTTTAGTATCTTAGAAAGAGTGACTTTTATATTTTAATAAAATAATCACATTTGTTGCTTTTTGCTGCTGACCCATCCTGCCAAGAATTATTTTTAGAACACTAAAAAGCTGCAAGGCTGCTAATTTATTGAAGCAGATGTGGCTCATTTAGCTTCCTTTGTCTTTAGAGAGAAAGGGGTGATTATGATGCGGATCTTGTAAAAAACATTATGGTAGACGAGGACACTTGAGTAAACAAATTCTGAGACAGCAGCAAAAACAAAATTCAAAAAGAACTAGCATCTAGATGCTTTGTGTCTGTATATATCTATGAATTTGGACTAAGAGTGTGTCCATTCATGTCCAAGCAATAAGCTACGAGTTTTTCATAGTATTACAAGAAAAGATGGCAGGAAACAAAGTCTAGAAGACTTTATATTAAAAATTAAACAATCCTATCAGAATCACACATACATCATTCATTGAAGAAGAGAATATTTTTATTCAAAATTTACGGGACATATAGTGAGAGCAACAAAGAAAAGCTGCAAATAGTTTACTGACTTTTTCCTTTGTCTCCCGTATTCCTAGTTTAATTGCATAAAACTCTTCTAAATTACTTATTAAGAGCAGATGGAATATGATACCTAGCTGTGCAACTTTTGCCAATAATCCTTCAATCACTGTGTTTCAATTTGCATGAATAATGAACTGACTGTTCATGTTCAAATTAATATTTTGATTTGTTCTTATTTTATCCTGAAGCAAACTGTTAAAGGTGTGCTTTAGTATTATCTGTGTACTTACTAATCTCTTTTCAGTTGTTCCCACCACTCCTCTTAACACACACACAGAAGACAATGTTTTGATGTAATTTGCTGAGCTTTTTGACAGCAGGCACGTGCTCTTGGAGTACCTTTTGCTTGCAGGGCACAGGTGGTTATTTTCAAACTTCCTCTTGAACCTAATGATAACTGTGACAGCATCTGTGATGGTACCCAAGGCTTCAGTCTGAACTAACCATGTATGAAAAGTCCAAGGATCTTATTTACAAAGCATCAGTTAAAACTGTGACACTTTCTCAGCGTAGTCATAATGATTCAGTCCGTGTTTCATCTAACTTTGAGTTTTGTGTTTCAGTTTATTTTTATTCATGGACTGCTGAAAGGAAGTGACCTGTATATTCTGGACTTCTCTTTTTATTCAAAATTTTGTAAATAAATTTTCTAATTTGTCTAGAATTAAATTTCAAATAATAACACCTGTTACTGTTGCATAATGGTGAATAATTAAAAAAAATAATATAAAGACAGATTTGTATTTGGGCTTTTCTCTCTTTTTTTTTTTTTTTTTTTTTTTTTTTTTTAAAAATGACACTTGGGAGATGCTTTGCTGCCTATTTCCCTCAAAGTATTGGAATGGTTCAAAGTAAATTTGTTTGTTTACAGCTCTGTGGAGAAAGACTGTTCTTTTCCAGGTTTTAAGTTTTGAAGTGATTTTCATAATCTAGAATATGTTTGTTATTGTCCTGTCCTGTTTACATACTGACAGCACTTCTGGTGAAACAAGGCTCTAAGTTTCTTAAGAAAGGGTGCTGATTCCTGTTGGTTCCAATTTGCCTATTGCAGATTTGCCCCTGGAAATAAGCAGCAGGAAGCACAATAAGATGTTCATAAAGACTCAGGGCCACCAAACTTATCTGCCAGTTGTCTACAGTTGAGTAAAATATCTCACTCTCAATAATAACTTATCAAGACAACTATGTTTATTTGTAGTCTGTAGAAGGCCTAAAAAAATTAGATAGTAGTACACAGCTTGATGTCATACATGCTACTGGTGTAGTTTGCATTTGATGGTGCAATCCTACTTTTACAGCTCTTCCACTTTCTGAGCTAGAGGAAGTTTATCTGCCTGCATGGAAAAAAAAGTTGTGTGGCAGTTATTTTGTTGCAGATAACAAGCAAGAAGCTTTTTTCCCCCCGTTTCACATTCTGCAGCCAACATCACATAAACTTTACTTATATATGACCACATGATGGTCTCTTACAAAAATGTCAACCACTTTGTGTAAAAATTAAAAAAAAAAAAAAAAAAGAAATGGCAGAAGAAAGGTGCATGGAGGGAATAATGAGTCAGTACCAGTCCAAGTGGATATCAGAAGTCCCATTGAGGAGAAGCAATAGTAGAGGGATCGCAGCAGACAAAACTCGACTCATTCTTGCCACTGTCATTTCTGTTCAGTAGAAATATCATGGCTTTCTATATCCCCTGTGGTGATTGTGTCCTTTCTTATCTAGCCTGTTTTTTTCAGATTATTATTAAAAGTCTCCCTGAAATTGAACCATCTTCTGAGTTGAGCACCTGCTGCCAAAGCTCTTTTTGCTACTGCATCCATCAGGCTTTCCATTTCCTTGAAGCTGCTGCCCTCTTTCTCACAGCTCTGTGATCCCAGCCTCACTGCAGCATTAGCATCTAAGTAAAAACAGAGCAAAACTATTAATTTCTGAACTGTTATATTTGACAAACTCTCTTAAGAGTGGAAAAAACATTCTCTATTGCAGTGTGTAAGTTCTTTTGTCATGTTTTTAAGAGCGAACTGATTTTCAGGTAAAGCATGAAAGAAAACCACTAGCAAAAGTCTTTGGCGAGAATCACGGCCCAAATCTTGACTTTCTTTAGAAAAAATAGCAAAAGAATAGATATATACAGAAGGTATATGTTTCAGAGACATGCATTTCAACAGTTTTTCAGCCTTGTTTGGAGACTTATTAAAAGCATCAGGGTTATTGTGCACTTGTTGCAGAATCAGTATTTTAAGAGGAGTTACCATTTCATTTTATTTTGAATTTTGATTTTGGAAATGAAATATTAGTGGTTCTGTCAATCCACTTTGAATCGATGAGCAAAGAATATCCTTTACTTTTGAAAGACATGACTTGAATATCTGTGAAAACATTCTTAAAAGTGTTCTTTCAAGTGTGCTTTGAAATACTTTAGTGGTTCTAGCTATAAAAGACGTAATCTATGCAGTCAGAATACCTGAAGCATAGCAAGTAAAAAATACTAAGTCATTCTATCAGGGAGCTATAAGGTTCCCATTTGATAGAGAAAAATGAAAAATTCTTGCTTTGAGAACAGTTTTCTTTTTAGATTATCTTTTTCCCTCCCACTGTTCTAGGGTCTGGCATCCTGAAGCCAAGTGCCAGTCTTACAAAATGTTACATGCCTAAGTGTTGGTTTTAAATTGAAAAGATGTAGTGAGACCCTTAGATCATGCTGTATTCCTGATCATCTGACACACAGAGCTACAAATGCACAGGCTCCAGGATGTGGTCCTGCAGTGGGAGGATCAGAGATCCACTGCTGCTGTGAGCCAGGGCTGGCTGTGCTGCTTTTAACTGTTTCTTAGTGCTGTGACAAGAATAGCAGTGCTCCCATTCCATTCACAGCTTTCCATTTGGCAGTTTGGCATTCCAGAAACCATCTTGGTGATGTCTGTGTTGCTCTTTTCAACCCTTCTATCAAAATTTAATCTTTTCTTATTGCCATAGCATATGCCCATTCCCCAGGAAGAGCAAGTATGTCTATTCTCTGGAAGTCAGAGTTTCCTACACTTTAGAGCTTTGTGTCCTGCCAGGATATATTACATTAGAAAGGAGAAGTAGCAGAGAAATGAGTATCAGAGGTCATCCCATCATCTGACAGCATGAGGCAGAGCCTACTAGACACTTTGAAATGGCTGTTTTTGAGCCTGGATGCTGAAAGAGTTTATCTTCCCAAAAGCTCTTCTGGCTGACATGAACACATCTCTGTGAACTACGTTCTCAACAGTACATCTTAACCAAGAAGCCTTCAAAAAGCTTCCTTCTCACCCAAATGTCAGCCAGCAGTTTTCTGCTCAAGTGCTGATCTTGCTTCTGCCTGAAGTCAGGAATGTGTCCCATAAAATTTAGAGAGGATCAATTTCTCCTCCCATCTTAGAAACTAATAACATATCAAGTAAACTTTATACTTAAGTCTCAAAAGGAAAACTGAAGACAGTGATACTTTCTGGTAGTATGCATCTGAGATGCAAACCCAAGATATTTTCAGTAATTCATATCTTTATGTAGTCAAATGACTAAATTAGTTACTGTGAAACTACCAAGCAACTTACCGATACACAATAAAATGGTATCTCTGTTTTCTCTACACTATCACAGTAATTAATTTTTGTTGTTGATGATTATTCTTTCAGATTACATCTTCTGCATGTAATCTTACAATTTTTACAATTTCAAAGTGGTCCATCCTTTATCATAAAGTAGCTTCTGCACTGCATGTTTTTCTTTGACTGACCGATACTGGCTGCAGAGGAATTCAAGGGAAGAATTATAATGAAATGCTATATTTCATAAGTGAATAAGCAACTTTATAGTTAAATTATATCTTAGGAAGTATTTTAAAGAGCTGCTAGTCTTTCAAAGATATATGGAGAAAGCAAAAGAAAAGAGAAAGAAAAGAAAAATAGAGTTCACTCTACAGGAAAATAATTCTGAATAGATGTTTTACGTGCTCTTGCACTAGTAAAGAAGTTGATAAGAAATATATGATCTACTGCATTATGTCAAACTCCAGGCTAATATTTTTAAAAACCCTTAGGCTTTTTGTAAAATAATAACTGTAGATTGGTAAGCTCTCTCTAGTGAAAGAAGAATATTAACTATTCATTAAAAAATAAAATTGAAACATATGCAATACTCTTTTAATGCAGGCAGTGAAATTCATTTTTCATCCAAGTGCATTTATGCAAATATAGTTTGCATATTTAAGTCAAAAACATTATCTACCGTGCACTGAGCACATTTATTTTGCCGTGGTACTATTTCAACTCCGTCAGTGAGAGAAGAATGCTTTTCATCCTATTATCAACTTTTGCTATAATGTATCATATTAACTAAGGATGTATTTCCAGAGCAAAGAAAACCACAAGAAGAAATACTGAGTTTGAATGAATTCTGTTCCCACAAATGGTGCAAACAAATGTGCGTTCTCTGTTCGTGCATGGAATGCTTCATGTGGCACAGGGATGAATGCACTGAATGCATCAGCAATAGTGACCAGCAAGTCAATATCCCTTGTCTTTAAGCATTCAGACTTGATTGCTGTCCTTATGTTGTGACTATGTTCTTTAATTACTTCGGAGTTTTCTTCTTAAAGGCTGAAATCTAGGCAGCTGAAGGATTTTTGTGTCCAAAAAAAAAAAAAAAGAAACAGTCAGCTTTTAATAAGTTCAATCATTGATCAAATTCTGTCTTTTATTGCAGGTCAAAGATGTAATGAAAAACATCATGGCTGGACTGCAGCAGACAAACAGTGAAATGATTCTGCTGAGCTGGGTCCGCCAATCGACTCGCAATTACCCACAGGTCAACGTTATCAATTTCACCACTAGCTGGTCTGATGGATTGGCTTTCAATGCACTCCTCCACAGCCACAGGTAGGAAAAATAACTTTTAATTATTTTACTAAGCTTGTAACAAATGGCTGTAACAGGACTGGAGGATGGTGTGTCCATTATGTGGGGGGTTTAGCTGCTTCGTGTGTGGGAGGCTCAGCGCTCTTTTAAATGGCTGTTTGCTTTGAACTGGCTGCTGTGTTTTGTGTCATAATCAATCCTCTCGTGGAGGGACGGGGTCTGAGCTTTTGACGGCACAACCAAATATACTCAGTTCAGATCCTTTTCTGGAATTTCAGTGTGTATACCCAGTAGACAGGAGTACAGATTTGGAAACTTTTGAGAAGAACAAAGAATAGATCCAAAACTATGCCTTTGAGGTTGTCCTAGAGGGAGAAAGACATTTTCCTGGGGGGACTTGGAGGGGGAAAATGTGGTGTTTGTAGAAAGCCTCTCACAGATGCTGAATTGAAAGTATGGATTTACCTCACAAGGACACAGCTGGAGAAGGTAGCCTTTGTTTTCAAAACCTTTCATGTCATTCCACCAGCTGATTTGAGTTCTTAGCCTCTCTCAGAAGTTGTCTTCTACTCTGTGCGTGCTTTATAAAACTCTACCTTTAGAGATTCAGAGGTCTCTAGTGGTTCTGTGTACTTGGCTTAAGGAAGATGTGCAAATAAATCTATCTAAAAGGCCTAGTTCTTGCAGCTACAGCCTTTAAAGCAATATTTCTTTTTTTGTTTTGTTGCATTAAAGGCTTAAAATAAAATAAGGCAAAATACATCTAAAAGCATAGTGTGAGACAATACATGCCTTCCAACTTAAGCAGCAAAGAACTGCAGATATTTCTTTCCAGAAGTTTTGCCTGCTCTTTTAATTTTTCTAAATGAAACTGTCAGATGAAGTCTACTGCTGCTCCAGTTGAACAGCTGTGAGTCCATTTTTCACACAGTATATGCCTGGGAACCTTAGAATCATGAAATCATTAAGGTTGGAAAGGACCTCCATGATGATCAAGTCCAACCTTGAACGAAATACCACCATGTCCACTAAACCATATTGTGAAGTGCCACATCTACTTATTTTTTGAACACTTTCAGGACTCCACCACTTCCCTGGGAACCCTGTTCCTATGCTTAACCCCTCTCTCAGTGAAGAAACTTTTCCTAATACCCAACCTCACCTCCCGTGGTGCAACTGGAGGTCATTTGCCCTTGTCCTGTTGCTAGTTGCCCAGGGAGAAGAGGCCAGCATCCACCTTACCACAACCTCCTTTCAGGTAGTTGTAAAGAGCAATAAGGTCTCCTGAGCCTCCTTTTTTTTTCAGATTAAAAAACCCCAGTACCCTCAGCCACTCCACAGAGTACTTGAATAGATCAAACTGAATTAAGATGCAGGAAGTTTCAATTGCAAGCGTTGTTTGCTTGTAATGTTAGGAATGAGGCATTATCTTAAGGAAGAAATATACTCTAAAAGGACTTCGTGTATGCCTTTCAGCTGCATTCAGTATTTACAGTGTTAACAACTGGCCTTCCCACCATCCTGCTAGTTACTCCACAGTGTGGGCATGAATACCTTTTTGTCTTCCTAAAACATCAGTTATATACACCTTATTAAATGCAAAATGCAGTTTTTAACTCAAACACCAAGTTGCTTAAGTCATACAGGAACTTCGTGATGCAAAAAGGATTGAGTGATTCCTACTACTTTTGGTGGTACAGTGCTACCTCTGTTGCATTGGATAGAGCTGGGAAAATAAAAAATAGATACACCTCAAAGGGAAAATACTTACTTTCAAAAATGCCAAAAAATGGTTATGCTGAAATGATATTGGATAACTACTTATTACTGTAGACTCAAAGCTAAACCCAATAGCACTCTATGGCACTGTAACTATCTTGAATTCATCTTCAGCAAATCAGTGCAGCAGAAGGTCTAGAGATATTGTCTCTAAGTAGAGACAATATCAGACTGCCTCTTTCCTGATTAGGGTATCTGATACTCAGATATTCAGATTGTGTGCTCCACAAGACCATGTAATATCATCTGGTGTCTGAAATCAGTAATCAGAAATTCCTTTTTGTCCCTCTCTGTAGGAATAGCTTCAGAAGTCTGAACACGGGCACTTATTCAGGAGCAGTCTGTGGTTGGGGAAGGCAGTTGCCTGCCTAAACCATTGGGATTGTCTAGACAAATCTCTGTGTCTGCATGCCAAATTTTATGCACTGCCGTGTTCAGTTCAGTGCAAAGTTCACCAGTTGTGAACATTCATTTCCTGCTTACTAGAATTTATGCACTTTATTCAGGCTTTGTAATTCAGGGCTGCAAAACTTAAGCTCACTTTTACTCTTCTTCTGTCTGCTGCCATAAATCTTGCACAGCTTTCTGCACAGTGAGCCTATTTTCAATAGAAGTGAAAAAGAATTACTCCACAGAAGTCTTGTCTCTTGCCCAGTAGTTAGTACACTTATCTGGGAAAAGGCAAGTGTGCATTCAGATTCTTCTAGACTTTAATCACAGTGTTGCTCTGCAAAAGTTTCAGAGGAAGAGCTAATGTTCTCTGAAGCAGTGAGTCAGTAATTTTTAAGATGAACCGATGAATGTTTTGGTGACCTTGCACATTGTGTTCAGTGTGTGGAAACACTGAACTGTCCTTCAAGATTCAAGATGCAATCAGTTAAATAGTTACACAAAGACACTCAGAGAGTTCAGGAGCTCCTAACTCTATCTTATAAAAACAAACACAAAAAAACCCCTTCTCTAAGAAGCCTAATTCAGTCACTCTAAAATGCAGGCACATTACATACTTGTTGGGTGTCAGTCTTGGATTTAGAACCTAAAGAAGACACTTTGAACATAAACTGAAGAAAAGTTGTTCAACAGTGGTTTACATGAATTCGCAGAGAAACCTAGTGTCTTGCACATCCTGTACTTTAAAAATATAACATATATAGAATGACAAGCCCTCTGAAGACAAACACTTTTAAATATAACCCTTCCGTTTTCCCTATTTCTCTACTTCTCCTGTTCCACTTCACTCTTGTCCATTTCTTTGTTCTCCATGAAGTTTTGTCCAGATGTTCTCTTCTTTTTCCTTTCATCCTCTGATTTTATTCCTCTGTATTTAGTTAATTCACTGTTTCCATTATCTTTTTTCCTTCTTCATTACTGTCCCTTTCTACATTACCTTTCAGTAATTCTCTTTCTTCTAGGAATTTTTATATTGAAATGTCTCATGAATAAAACGAGGACTTGTTGCTCTAATTGTCAGAACAACTATATGTGTCTGTGTGGTTACTTAGATAATAACCTAGTATATATATATAAAATACTTTAGTGGAATTTTTCTTTGTTAAACATTTAAAACTTATGTTCATCGTTCCTGAAACCTAAAAGACTTCAATGATTTAATTGTAAAAATAGTCTTTACTGCAAATAATACCTTCTCCTTTTGAGATTGAAGTCTTTGAGTTTAGCCCTTCCTTTAGGTGTGTTTCAGAGGTAAGCCATAAGCCTTCTGCATTGGCCTCAGGCTCTAATTTACATCCATAGGCTTCATCACATCTAGATATTCTCATGATTGGAAGCAGAGTTATTCAGAAAAAAACACTACCTATAGTTTGAAAATCAAGTGTGATAATGAACTCATATGGTGCAGCTGGTGCTCATGTGCGTAGTTTTTGCCAATTGTAGCACTATTCCTAGACTGCTAAAAAAGACCAAAACCAAATCAAAAAACCCAATCAACCAAACAAAAAACTCCAAACAAACAAAAACCCAGAAAACAACCAGACACTCAAAGAATCTTGAAAAATGCTACCCAAAATTTTTTCCATAGTATTTAGTCTCTGAAAGTGAGGGTAGATTTCTTGGTGGCATTAAAGCAATTTATTTTTCAAACCAATCCCTTACCTTTAGGGATTATGATATTTTCATTTCTCTTACGTAATTTTTTCAGTGCTGAGCAGGTAGCTTTTTGTTTTGTTTTGGTTTTTTTTTAAAGAAGTTCAGGAAGTAACATGAAATTTGTATCTGGATGAATATTCTAAGCACCTCCTTAAAGGGATTGAAATAAAGTAAGAGACTGTCACGAAACACTAACCACATAGTACACTGTAAGAGCAGTACTCTCTGTGGGAAGCTTTCTCTCTGATAGGCTTTTAGCTCACCAATCCCTTGCTTTCAGCTGCCTGTTTTGTTTTGATCAGATATTTCTAATGCTCTTTCTCCATCATTTTATAAAGGGGTTACTTTAAGTAGATATTCCCATCTTTCTAATCACCATCTCTCTGCAGATATTTGGGCTCCTTAGCAATTGCTTTCAATACTGAGTGCAAGGAGCAATGGAGCACAGGTTACTTGGCACACCTTCAAGGGCACATCAGTGTGAGAATTTTCAGAATATAAACTTTCCATAATGTTCCTTGAATGGCATGTTCTGCATTGAACTGAATAAAAACTGACTCTGGAATGGCACTGTCGCCCTAAGAATATACAGAAACTAAAACATTTTGCTAAGAAAGAGAGGTCAGTCTTGCTACAGGTGAAACTCTCCCTACTTCAGGCTGGAGATCATAGAGAGATTTTCTCCTTTACCTCTTGTAATCTTTTTCCTCCCAGACAGGTATCAGAGAAAGCTTTATGTTTTTCCTCTAACTTTGCTGAGGCTTTTTATATTTTTTTCCCCTACCCCTTTAATCAGGATTTTGAAGTAGGAACAGTTGGCATTCATTAGCTTCCTCCTTGCTTCTTTAAAATGCTTGAACTCAGTCCAGGTGACTACCTTAGAAAATGAGCACTTTAGTGCAGCTGTTCCCGCTTCAGGGTGACAGAGTGAGGAGGGAAGGAAAATGGCATTAAGACGACACACTGGATAGAATTAAAAAAAATTGTCTTCAGTAAGTTACAGGAAAAGTAGAAGTAAAAGCAATGGTATGAAGAGGTATGACAATAATTTTATTTTAGCAAGTCACATGTTAGCTACTGGCTCCTGGTCGTGAAAGTACTCAAGACATATACAAAATCTTCTTGTGTACAAAAGTTAGAGCAACAAACCCACAACTTTTCTTTTGAAAAGGAGATGGTCAATTTTATGATCTAAATGTGACTACTTTCTACCTACAGTGATAGAAAAATTTTGTGAATTAGAACAGTAAGTTTCTCTTTTGCTGAGTTGTTTTATCACATCAGAATATATGAGTTATACTTTAGCTATATTTTGATGCAGCTTAAGAAAATGGGTTAAAACACGTATGTTGTTTCTTCACGATATTTGCAATTATGTCTATGTAATTAATTTTTACTGAAAGTCACATAAGTTATAAAGGCTCCTGTTTTAAAGACTTGTGATACTTGAAGAAATGAAAACAATACATCACGTGATGTTAAAGTGTCTTCAAAATGTTTCACTTCCTTGAGAATTCTCCCTCAGGTATAAATGCTTTTTTTCTCTTAACTTTTCTTAAATCTACACCTTTGCAAAATTCATTACCTCTTTAGATTAGAATCCCATCTCAGAAAATCTGGTGTTTTTCTTTTCTTTGCTGCGTATACACTCTTAAAGGTGTTATATGGTTATAATATTTACATCTGCACTTGTGAAAATAAGCTTTCCATTTTTGGTAAGATTTAGAAGGTGTCTCTAAGAAAAATAAGAGGGGCTCAGCTTGGAACAGAGCACTGTGGTGGGTTGAAGTTACTATACATAGATACTTGCTGCCTCTGAGTTTTGTTTTGTTGCATACTTTAAATTGAATAGTAACCTATTGGCTTTGGTAGTAACCGTGGTTTCTGTTATCCGTGAATTTAATTTCTATGCAGAAATCTGTCTGGATTTGTTTAGCCTTAGTGTACTCCAGATTCAATTTTCTTACCCTGGCTGATATAGTTCTGTTGTACATTATGTAACTGGGGGCAGGTGAGGGGGGTGGGGAGCCCCTTTTATATCTTATGAAAAATTATTTTTCTTGGAAATATGTTTTGGAAAAGTTCTGACTTGTTTTCCTTTTGTCTTTATTCTTTTATTTTTATTTCCGCTGGTTATAGGAAAGAACTGTCAGTACAAAAATTACCTTGTATTAAATATAAATTTTGATTTTCACAATACAAACTTCTCCACTGAAGCCTTCAAGCCTTTCAGTTTTGGCTCTCAGTAATCTTGTCATAAACTAATACAAGATCAGTGCTGTTTGAGCTGATCCGTGTGTGGCTAGATGGAGTTCAGCATGTTCTACTTAATTCTCATTTCTTTGAGCATTCATGTGCTTGTATTGTCGAGGGAAAGGAATGAAGAAGACTAGTTATTTTTGCTTCAGTTTTCCCCCTGTCACACATGAACCAAGCTGCAGATACAAGAACAATTTTTGTCTCCATTTATACAGTTCAAAAAATTCAGGAAAACAAACAAAAGCAGAGAATCACTGTTCTGTTTTATTTCTTTCTTCTACTATTTCATAGCAGCCCGCTCCTGTATTTAAAACTCCTTAGAAAGCTAATAATAGTTGTTATTTGAAATTCTGTTTCAGTGTTGTTTCAGGGATTTTTAAAAGCTATTTGCCACATACCACAATTATTAACTTTCTAGACTGTAATATCTCCTGCAGTCAAACTTGGCAGTATTGCCTCATAAATATGCCCAATGAAACATCTAGACATGTAGCACTGAGAAGCTGATGCTTCAAGCTGATATTATGACGCTCTTATTCTAGTAATGGTGCTACTGAAATGTGGGTAGTCACGTATTCTGTCAACAAAGGGAAAAATGTGGAAATTTAAATTGCTTTTGGAGTAGGGAGAGTTTTTTGGTTTTGTTTTCTCTATTTAATTAAGTTGATGCTTGTCAGAGCTGAGTTGCAGTAGGTGGCTTTATACTTTTAAGTTGACTTGGAATCTGTGCTGTCTGCTACAATACTAAGAAAAGATTGATAAGAATCCTGTCACTGACTTACTAAGGCTTAATACTTCTCTTATTGCTGTGTCTAAGAGGGTTCAAATTTTGCCATCTGTAGTGAGTGTAAAAAGAGATGCTGTGTATGCTCTACACAGGCACATGCAGCACGCAAACTCAACCAAGGTATTGAAGACATGATGTTGTCTGAAACTTTATTAATGAAACTTTTGTGTTTGAGTTCTGGAGTTTAAAAAAAAGAAAAATCTGTGTCTTACATTGAGAATCCTCCCTTTACACAAGATGTCATGATAATAACTCTAGCCTATCTGGATACATTAACTTGAAAATGCCCTCCTGGATTATACAGTTGAGAAGCTGGATGAAATTTAACCCTCTAAGGTACTATTAATGATGACAGAGGTTTTTCAAGAACATTAAGAAAATATTGTGATGTTCTTCAATGAATAATCGTAAATATTCATTTTCTTTGCCAGTGGAGCCCTGAGTGGTTAGAAGAAAGTATGTTCCTGTATATAAAATTTTATATCACCAAACAAGTAATGATTGTGTGAAGATACTGTGCTGCTCTGAGCAGCACAGGTGTGGTTAGAACTTTAAACCAAATCCCTATGAAAATATTTGAGGGGGAGGAAATCCCTTCGATAGCATTCTTTCCTTTCCTTGTCCTAAAAACTTTTGTCACTAAATAACCTTTCTTTCCTTTCCTTGTCCTAAAAGCTTTTGTCACTAAATAATCTTTTTACACTCTAGTCTCTGTAGTATTTGTTCAATGCATCCTTGCCAAGCTTTTTAAGTCATAAAGATAGCTCTGTGATTACTACAGTGTTGGGTTTTTTGCTAAATTTGCTGCATGGGCTTGTGCATCCTATGCCAAGCATTACATTTGGAGAGAATAAGGAATTGAAGAATATCCGTATGCTTGCAGAGTAAGATGTAGATGTAGAAGTGCAGTGGGTTGACCCCAGTCAGCAACTGAGCAGCCACACAGCCACTTGTTTGCTTCTCCCTCTGTTGCCTTTAGAGCAGGGAAGAGAACAGGGGAAGGGAAGGTAAGAAAACTCCTGAGTCAAAATAGACTGTTTCAATAAATAAGTGAAAGAAGAACAGGTAAAGAAGTGATGCAAAGGCAGTAACTGATGCCTGGCTGGTCTTCAACTAGTAGACACCTTCCAAGACAAACACCCCCCACCCCACTCCCTTCCTTTACCCAGATATTTATTGCTGTTCAAGGTATATGGTATGGTTTGGGCCATCTGTCCTGGCTGTGTCCCCTTCGAGCTCTTTGACCATCACTATACTACTCACTTGGGCAAAGAAGAGTGGAGGGAAAAAGAGGTCTTGATCGTGTGTAAGCACACTTCAGCAATAGCCAGACAAATGGTTTGCTCTGGACACTCTTTCAACCATAAATCTAAAATATAGCATTGTATGGACTGCTATGAAGAATGTTAACTCACTATCCCTAGTAAAAGCAGGATGGCAAAAGTTATGCACACATAATCTGTATTGTGAATGCCTGTGTTTTAGTACACAAACCAATCTATGAGATAACAGACTTAATGCATTCAGGAGTAAAAACAGAGATTACTACCAAAGTTTCCTTTCCCTTCCTTGTAATGTCCCTAGCTAAATTTAGTATTTTGAAGTTATTCTGTATGTGGGAAGGAGAAAACTCTAATATTAACGAACCTCTGCACGGAGAAGCAAAATAACTTGGGAGTAACTTAATTGTTACTACGTAAATCACTCCCCTCTCAGAAAAAAATTGGACAGCAAAGGTACATAGCTGGGGAATTATTACTACATAAATGGCATTTTTCCTTTACTCTCTTGACATTATTACAGTATGATTTAGTGAATGTTTTTGCCATTTATTATAGGCTAGGAGACTATTTAAAATTAAATTTAAAAATTAATAAAAATGTAAGTAAATCTGTCATAACTAATTGCAACATTTTAATTTGTGCAAATAGCAAACTTGATTTATCTGCAGTTGAAATTATACATTTAAATGTTTTCTGATTTAGAACACTGTAACAAAATCGCAAATAGCATAGTTGCTTTGCTTCATATTATATGTATATTAATTACAAAATATGTAATTAAATTTTTTTTCAAGGTGCCTGATAACAAATTGTGGTCTCCTAATGGATAACTTTCAAATGAAGGGCCAAAGATCATGGTCTGTTAATGTTATTTATACTGCAAACAGTGCAACTGATAATACAAGGTCCCAGATTGTATATCTGAGCTATAATTCAGTTTTGCTTGTTCTGTCTTTTCCTACAAGAGGATGTAAATTGTGCTCTAGTGCTTTTGCACCAATCAGCTGAAAACCGTGACTGGACTACAGGTTTATACTCCTCTGAAAAGTGTAAGATGGTAAGCAAAGTGGCATGTGCAGCCATGCTGCATGTGTTCGTAAGTCACATCAATCCTTGGGATGACTGATTAAGGAATCACAAGCACAATGTTCTCTTCCAGTCTATTGGAGGTCTGGAGCGCAGGTCTGGTGAGGAGCAGCTGAGGCACCTGGGGTTGTTTAGCCTGGAGAAAAAAGGCTTTGGGGGAGACCTTGTCTCTGTCTACAACTACCTGAAAGGAGGTTGTAGCAAAGTGGGTGTCATTCAGATCTCCCAGGTAACTAGAAATAGGACTGGAGGAAATGGCCTCAAGTTGTGCCGGGGAGGTTTAGTGTGGATATTAGGAAAAAGCGTCTTCACTGCAGGTGTCATCGAGAATTGGAAAAGACTGCCCAGAGAAGTGAAGTATTTAAAAGATGTGTAGATGTAGTACTTATGGACCTGGATTAGTGGTGGACTTGGCAGTACTGGGGTAATGGTTGAACTCTGTTCTTAAAGGTGCTTCCCAACCCAAATGTTTCTATGATTCTATGATTTTTTTTTAACCTGTAGACTGACTTCAAACTTAACAGAGAGGTGGTAATCTCAGAAGTGATTACATTCTTAGAAATATCAAAAGAAGCGAAAAGCTGGTGGCTGGGGAAAGGGGGAAGGCTCCAAAATGGCCTCAGCAGTTCTGTCCTGCTTGCCACAAGCCAGTCCTAGTGTACATGGCCACAGCATGAGATCTTTCTCACACAGGAACTACTTGGGACTAGAATAAGGAGCAAACCCACTGTGGATATTTGAGCAGTGACAGGAACAGAATGCTATGGGTCAACACAGGTGATTTGGGGGAGTGAGGTAATAGGCTGTTGGGACTTGATGGAATATAAGAAACGTAGTTAATATGATTGTGGTGGACATGGATGAGAATAGGGTGCAATCCCATTAGAAGCCAAGCTTCATTAGTTCCATCACCAATCGAACAAGATCTTTGATTATGAAAATAAAAAAGCAGTAGCTGATGCTGATGGATAGCCTTAGAAATACATAAATAAATCTAAGACTGAAAAATAAGAAACTTACTCTTATTTTTGCTTTAGACCAGACCTATTTGATTGGAATGCTGTTGCTTCTCAGCCGTCACCTGTACAACGATTAGAACATGCATTCAACGTAGCCCGGCAACACCTGGGCATAGAGAAACTCCTTGATCCTGAAGGTAAGTAGAAATTATGAGGTTTTTTCCTCTAAGTGGAAAATAAGTTTTTCCATGTATTTGATACTAAAATTAATTTGATTTTTTTTTGTATGAGAATGTAACATTTTGCAAGATAAGTTATACACTAAAACAAAATTCTTTATCTTTTAATGTTATCTTTTTCCTTTATTGAAATAACATTAAATTGCCTGTATGTACATCCTCTAAAGCAACTTTATTTCAGCTTTGGGACCAGATTTCTAATGTGCATGCACTGAATTGAAAGTGTCTCAATAAGTTGTTGATTCCTGTTTCAAAGATTTAGAGCATCTGCAGCTTTTATATCTTCTCAAAAGATCTTAATTTTAAATTATGTTGTAATATATATCCATAATGTGAATTCAAACTCTAGATATTCATATGTTTTAAGTATGACTTATACATCTCTGTGTATTGAAATTTTATCAGGATGACATCTCATATCACTATTGTTTAATCTCACATGTCATGGAATTGCCTATTTTACCTTAACTCTATCTTTTATATGTCCTTGTGCAGTCATGTTTGAAAGGTTCCTTGTTTTTCACATGATATTTTTAATTTTGTCTATTTCTATATATTCTCTGCCATACTTCCTGTACTGCTGACAGCCTAAGTAATTTTCCCTCAGAGGAAATTTCTAAAAAATATTTTACTTTAAGGCAATGGGAACAGCTATTGTATTTCCTTTTTATAAATGCTTTTGTGTATATAAGTATATATAAAAATATTCTTTTTCCCCATACTGTGATCCATTTGCTGTATTTTTATAGAATTTCCTATTAAGCCACTAAAAATGCAGTTTTTTGTATGTTTGTCCTGTTCTCAGTGACTCATCTCATGAGTTTTTGATGGGAAGAACTAGAATTCAACAAAAAGTAAAAATGAATATAAAACAGAGCATTTAGTCTCTTAATATAACTTGCACCAGGAATGTGTGGGGTGTCTGTATCTGGCCCTGTGGAAGAAAAGCCCAGTAAAACCAGTACACCATTGCTTGTTAGTACACTGTCTTTCTTCTCTAGCACTGCGTTTTTGTGACCCATTGGAGGAAGAACAGGCTTTCTACATGCTAAAGCATGAGACTGAGCTTGTAAACTCTGAATGAGGTCGGAATTGAAAACTGAGTCGTGCAACTGAATGGGCAGTCACAGCCTTTTCTATAACTGGTTAAACTTTCTCCTTAAAACAGATTAGTGAAAAATCTATTTTCTGTATGCAGAAGTCACTTTTGATTAGACATTTTATTCTGGTTTTATACTTGTAGTTGTTTAGCCAACAACTGAAAAACTCTTAAACATTGGTGACTTTCTGAATGTCTGCTGTAAGTATTTGCTATTCAGTGTTGTAAATCACAGTGCTGACCACCTATTTTTTCCCGGCCCGTAAACTTTTCCAAAGGAAAGATAAATTCTGTACGTGTTTGAAAACATGAATTTTTGGAAGTAACATCTTTGTTCATGATAATAAATTTGTTCCAAGACTGACAAACAGAATTGCTGGTATATAAGTAAGTGAGAAATCTTATTTGATAAAGTTCTAGCATACTTTTTCTGTAATTTTACTTTTTATATCTATAACTCCTCTTGATTAGTTGCTCAAATAGCACTTTAACAGAATATTTGTAACAACACAACAATTGGAGTATGCAGTGGTGAAACATTATTTTCATGTAACTTAATACTTTTCAAAACAGTTCACGTGTAATTTGTGAACACTTTAAAATTTGTTTTAAATTTGTTTTAAAGGGTTTGTTACTTTAAATGTTTGATGTCTCAATGTTTTGAAAAAATTAAGTAGAAAGGAAGCCACTATTCAGTAAAGACCTACTCTTCTGCAGCCATGTATAATAGTCAAAAAAGAAAAGATTTGGGGGTTTTTGTCTTCTGAAGTTACTGGTGATTGAGATATGTTGAAACAGATGTCTAGGAAGTCTGTCTTAGCAATTAGATTTTGAAAATTAAATATTTATATTTTGCCAAACTTTGGTTCTCTAGGTTGTATATGAACTTTGTTTATTTCTGGGATTGCTGATATTTAAAGTCTGTTCTATGAGAGGCAGTCAGTTTATTTCTGAGGCTGTTGATATTTTAAGTCTACCCCATGAGCAGCCTTTAAAATGATGTTTCAGAATTGAATCTCCATTTCAATCACAGAAATGGTTAATATATAGCCTTTAAGTATTTCTTGTAAAAGCTATGTTATATAAGTTAAAGCTTTCATATTTTGATTCATGCAGAGATGATCATTCTTGTTATTGTCCTTACTTATATAGTTTACTAGAAATGCCTTTTTATATCAGTAGTGTATCTTAAAGAAGGTGCTTTAGTTTGGTTTTTAAGCAAGTAAACTTAACAAAACTTACCCAAGCAGATTGTATTTATACTAAGATGCTTGCATCTTAAAACACACTTGGCATCTCCAATAGAAATTTTTTCTGTGTCCTTCAATTATCTTAGAAAATTCTTTTTTTTTTTTTTTTTTTATATACAAGTCCTAAAGTAGTTTGACAACACTGTCTTGTTCCTGTTTTGATACACTGGCATTGTATCTTGTCTTTGAAGCTTGATGATGTCTTTACAGAGTATGTAACCTTACTAACTTTCCCTTAAAAATAGCAAGCAGTATGTCTTTCTGCTTATAGCTTTCCTTTAAGCAAAATTAGCTAAGGAAAGGTTGTGATTAATCAGGTGTTATCTGAAGATACAGTGTTTTTATATAAATTCCCAAAATAGGCAACATATGCGGTGTAGATTAAATTCTGCAAAGCTAATCTACAATCAGAATGTTCATAATATGAGGGGAGGGGGGAAGAAGCAAATAAACTTGTCTGCAAGAGTAGGATATGTGGTAGGAGCTGTATTCAAGCCTTTTTGCTTTCCTTTTCAGTCAGAAGATATGGGAAAGCTGACACCATTCAAGAGCAAATATTTTAAATATATGTTAGCTGTTGGTTCTTTGGTTTGATGTTGTTTGAGGGATTTTTTTCTCCTTGATGTTGAAAAAGTATGTAGAAAAGCAAAAGGGATGAGTTTCTTTCCTTTCTTCTTTCATGAAATAACAGTGGGAGATTGAGCTCTGTTTGGATGCAGGAGCTGAATGTATGTTAAGTTTGCTGATGACTCCAGTCTAGGAGGAGCTCTGAACTCCCTTGAGGGTAGAGAGGTCATACGGAAAGATCCAGACGAAAGAGGTGGGTATGAAATTTAACAAGAGAAAGTCCATGATTCTTTACCTGGGACAGGGTAATCATATAGGTGCAAATTGAGGGAAGAGAACCTCAAGAGCAGCAGTATAGAAAGAGATCTTGGGGTTGGGTTAAAGGCAAGTTGGACATAAGTGTGCCCTGGCAGCCAGAAGAGCCAACCATGTCCTGGGATGCATCAAGTATTTTGTTGTCCCATTCAGTTCTGTGCTGGTGCAGGTTCTGTGATTAGGAGAAGCTTCACACAGTGGGTGGTCAGACACTGGAACAGACTCCCCAGTGCCACTTGGTCATGGCACCAAGCCTGCCACAGTTCAAGGAGTGTCTGGACAACGCCCTTAGTCACATGGTTTAGTTTTAGGTAGTCCTGCAAGGAACACGGAATTGAGCTCAGTGATCTTTTTGGATCCCTTCCAACTCAACATATTCTATGGTCTTTTTGATTGAATCTTGTCAGTGAGTGAAATGTGAGCAGGTTTAAATGTCTATCTGGTGTTTGTTACCACAGTGTATGAAAGATAACAAGAGGAAAACGTAAGATTAGGCATGGAAAATTGGTGGATGTCAGCAGGCAGAATTCAAAGGAAAAACATGTAAATTGAACTTTTTAGGCTGAAGTATGCCTGCATGATTCACAGTGACTTTCTGTTGTAAGACATTTATGATTATTCAGCTAAGGTATTTCAAATCTTGATGATAATCTCTCTCTGGCCTCAAATCGGGAGGCCTGGAGACACACCATCTATAACGCAGCTGTCTCCTTTGAGAACACACGCAGGATCACTCTCAAGGAAAAAAGGCAACGCAGAAAGAACCGTGTCTTGCAGAATACACCATCTAAGGAGTCTTTCTGCTGTGCCTTTTGCAATCGGATATGTCTGTCACATATTGGCCTCATAAGCCACCAGCGTGCCTGTAGCAAATGTGGATAGAGCCTTCCCAAATCTTCGTTCGTGAAGCCCAGCCATGATGATGATGAATAATCTCTCTGATCCTTTCAAAGAATAAATAGTTATTGTGGTTTGCTCAAAACTAGTATTTGTTGCAAAATATTAGTTGCCAAAGCCAGGTAATTTTAATACTGATTTCTCTTCAGATTTGAATGGCAAAGCCAGTTTGTGGGTAAACTTCTATTGCAGTAATTTTATTTTTTTAATGTTAATTTATTTTCCTTTTTTAAAAAATAAAAAAAAACAATTACTCTTGATACAACTAAGAAAAATTTCGGACTGATTTTTTCACACTTTTCTGCTGCCTGTTGTGGTTTTCTGAATGTAAATTTCAGAAGATATACTGAAAGGTACTATGTTGATTGTTGTGTATCTGCTTTTTCAGAAGCATCTTTTTTAATTTCACTAAGCAAGGAATAGGACAAGCAAACAACAAGTGTTGTGGTCAGAAACACATTGTAGTTACATGCTATTGGCTGTATAATGGCTTTTACCCTTTACTTTGGGAATGATCTCTCAGAAACTGAATCTGGGAATACATCTGAGCTGTTCTCTTTCCCCTTACAACAAGTAGTGGGGTAGCAGCAGCAGCATAAGTGTCTCTGTGCTTCCTTCTAGCAACAAACATCTGATTCTTGATTTAATGAACTTGTCCCTGCTGTCATTTTGCTGGGTCTTGTGCTTGTTTGTGCTAGCCCGATAATAAATGGACTGTGAAGTTATATAATGGTATTTCTGCTGTCCTTTTCAGGTAAAGTAATTATCCAGTTTCTTATACTTTGTGTAGCCTGATAAAAAAACCCTCATTTAATCTGTCCCAGTCACATTTTCTGTATTTTTCCTTAATTTGCACTGATGACATGAGTTTTTGGCACAATTATTAAGTGATAATGAGACTCAGACAGTTTTCCATAACTTTTTTGTTTGATCTTCACTTCCTATACTTCTGTATCTCAAGAGTAATGAATTCTACCATATTGGAGCACAGAGAAGAGGGGAAAAAACTGTCAGCACTATAATTCTTGAAGTTGTTAACCTTGTCTGTACCCAGTCGTTCTATACAGTGATAATGCTGTTTTTCAGTTCACTTTACTACCCTTGCTGATATGGCTTATGTCAAGGGAGTACGAGAAGTTGGTTTTTTTCCTATTGTGCCCTAAAATTTAGAAATGTTTTGCCTTGTACAGTGCCAGCGTGGGGGAAAAAGATATTTTTTTTTAGGGCAGGAGGGAGACAAGTCACAGGGGCTATGTTTGATATCATGCTGCTGAGAAAAGTCAAGGAAAAATACTGGCTCAAGCTCAGAAATTATTATTTCAGTTTCACAAAAACTTTATAATGGTTAGAAAATAAAATGGAAAAGGATTGTTTTCTTAAGGCTCCTTTTGGTTCTCAAAACCAGGAATGCTTTTGATTAAATGAGAAGTCTACAGGATTCACATTAATAAGTACAGCAAAAAGTATCTTTGCTTTACTGTTTGTCAGTACAAATTACATCTGTAATACTGACATATCATCATGTACTTTGTCTTCAGCTGTTAGCACAGCTATGAAATGCAGAACAAGGGAAGGGCTGGGGAAATACCTTCAAAACTAACAGTAAAATATATAAATTTTTATATGAATGACATTGTAATACGTATAGGTTTTCCAAATGGTTGCTAGCTTGATCTATATTCCTGTTGTAATATTTTACTCTACAATTTCTTTTTAGAAATATTTGCCCCAAAAATTAAAATACATTTCTTCTTTAGCTACTGATGAGGTGAAAGTCCTGCCTTTTCTTTGCAGCTTTAAGCAAATACGAATAGTCAGTAAAAATGATAAATTCACTAGACTCCATCTAAACCCACTTTATCTTTCGTGTTTATTAATAGATTTATTACTACCTCTTTGACCTGTGAGCAATTGAATTACCAAGAGATGACTCAACAATCAGTAGCTTTTACAGATTTCCATGGAAATAAATGACTTGAAGGGTACTGTATTAAGAGACTCAAGGACAAAATAGGCCCTTCCACTTATGAGTGGGAAAATTTAAAATAACTGTGATTTAATTTGGAGTGGGGCACATATGCTACAAAAGAAATTATAAGATTTTCAATGACAATGGGTTTGCAGCTTATAATATAAATTGAAGTACTGAACTTGAATTGTAAAGAGCTCTGTAGTAACTTTGCATAGCAGCTGCTATTGTTAACAATTCAGCAGTGGTTAGGTATAAGGATTAGTATCCAGAAGGTCTGAAAGTATTTAGAAATGAAGATACACTTTTCTACCTCTGTTTTGACTAGGTAAGGAGTTCTGCCTATATTCTAAGGGGCTCCAGACCTCTCTTATCATTGATAGCATTAGGTCCTTGTTTTAATAAAACCCAGAGCACACAGCTATAGAAAAGACTTTAGAGCTGACAGTACACTACTGAGTAATCTGCACACTGTAAAATGTATGTGGCTCAGTGTATTTCTCAGCTGAAATGTGTTAAGGAATCTTTAACACAACAAATGCTTTTTCTGTTTGTCCTGTTATTGCTCTGTTTTGTGTGTTTTGTCAGTAAGAATGACCTCACCATAAGTGTCACATAAAGGCACATATGCCATCTTTTGAACTTCCAGTAATATTTCTCTGTTGAAAGCAAGGAAAACAAGGACTCTTGCAAAGAGCCATGTGTTAAGAAAACACATGTAAACAAAATTTCTTAGCCAGAAGTTAGGGTTTTTTCTGCTCTACAAATATATAGAGATCACATAAGGCAATAGTTATTAACTATTGTCATGCGTCAAAATGAAATGGGAAAATAACCCTTTCTCTGAGGACCTTATGACAAAGAGATTTGTTTCTGTACATATAAATAAAAAAGATTTAATTTTTTTTCTTCTCTGTTAAGGTAGGGAAAACCACTGATTTTTGTGATTGCTTGAAATTATGGAGAGCTAAGACTCAAGAAATACACAGGAGTTTTGGAGATTGTGTAGATTATATCAACACAAGTAAAAGTATTAGAAGGAAGAGGACTTACTTAACCTTTCATCTGGGATATAATGGCTTTCCACAGGATTTATCTTACCAATTTGTCCATCCTTGCACATGTTTTTTATATATCATACATCATCTGTACAATATATATAAATACTACAACTAAATACACAATCCAGCAAGGATAAACTAACAAATTAAGAAAACAAGCTCTTGATATAACACGAATTTGGATGCTGAGTACTTGTCTTATTACCCTTTTAATGTCTGACTGAATACTTCTGTAATATCATAGTAACACAAATAGCATAAAACTAAATTGTGTGTGTTTTTCCATAGGACCAAAAAAATGAAAGCTGCATTAAAACACATGAAAAATCTAGCAGCACTGATACTTGTAAAATGTTTTATGATTAAAAATAGGGGCTGTATTAGTATAATGAACAGGTATCCTCATAGTTACAGATAGAAGTCATATTCATCTTGGATTTTTAGTGATGGTGTAATTCAGGCATACGACTATACATTTCCTTAAAACTATGTCATAGTTTATAGCAATGTTGTTATTAAAATTGGTAAGCTTCAGTGACCACAGCTACTGTTCTTCATACGATGCTGAGAGCATAATGAATGAAGGTACTGTAAAAACTTTAGTCATTTTTCACCTAAATGTTCTGTCCAGCTCCTTCCAAGGTGAGGAGGAGCAGAGTAAATCTCTGCTGCTGAGCTACAGCAGGAATTGGAGTGGAAGGGAGAGATGGGCAGCAATATCAGTCTGCAGATTAGACCCGGTGGTGAAAACTGGGTGTTGCAGGTACTGCAAAGAACACAGGTGTTTGCACTGTGACCCTACTTTTGGTAATTTTTTTTTAAAGTTTCAGATTTAGGACACTTTACTACCTCATACCCCCAGGCCACACACATCAAAAAGAATGATATTCTAAATACTCCTGTACTTCACATCAAAATGCTACTTCTTTAAGTTACCTCCTGGTCCTGCTTAAGCAGACCATTTCTCTCTTTGGTGCATGGTCTTCTAGTTACCTGTGGTTTTACAGTTCTCTACCTTGCTTTGCTGGTTTTGGTTTTTTGTTTGGGGTTTTTTGGGTCATTCATTGGTTGGGTTTTCTTTTGGGAGTTTTTTTTTATTTTTATTTTTTACTATTCCAAAGTTCTTTATAATTTTTTGGGGTCTGTGTTAGTATTTTGCAATCACAGTGCTTCAGAACACTCTGGCAAATTGTAATAATTAGTTTACTCTGGCAAATAATCACATAGGTTTCCTTGCCACTATATCACAATGCATGTAGTTTTCTGTCTGTAACTACTAATACTGTGTTTTATCATTATTTTTTTCCTAAATAAATCTCTTCTGTAAGAGTGTTAAAATATTAATCCAGCTTCAATTTTGTGTTATTTCTTTGCCAAATTTCTTATGTAAATAGATTGTGTCTTCTACTGGGACTTGATATGTCCATAATCCATGCTTTAGGCTAAAATTGTGGAGTTTTTAACTCTGTACTTTAGTGAATGAAGTCCTTTGGAACTGTATATATAATTCTTAGTTGCTCAAAATAATCACTGATGGAAAACAACTGAGAAGAGATCAATTATACACAGAATTATATTGTTTGATGCATCAGGACAGAGAATGAAATAAGTATATCCAAGTCTTATAACCACAAAGGAAGAAGAAGGTTTGTTTAGGTAAATGTTCAGCACATAGTCTGAGAAGTTTCTGAGAATGCATAGCAATGCATATATCTTCTCTGGATATTTTGTCTCACGATAATTTAAAAATATGTAAAAGCATTGTATTTGCTCAGCCAACAAAAGTTCTATTACATTTTAAGTAAACTTCAATTGAAGTAAGCAGATTTATCTGTTAGAACAGGTTTTACTCTACTTATTATAAATCAAGTGTGATTCTTCAAACTAAGAATAGGCCCAGATCAAAACATGCTGCTTTGATCTTAGAATCCCAGTTCCTACAAAAACATTCCATGATCTGTACCTTCAGCACTGTAAT
Organism: Pipra filicauda; assembly: GCF_003945595.2. NCBI lineage: Eukaryota > Metazoa > Chordata > Aves > Passeriformes > Pipridae > Pipra > Pipra filicauda. Next base: position 753,575 of record NW_024104407.1, read on the forward strand.
ACATGTACAAATACATGTATAATTAAAAAAAGGCTTTTTGAAAACAGAGGTGGTTCATGTAAGGAGTTATGGAGTATCGAAGATGTCACTCGGAGGTTAACACTCTATGAAAATGTAGATGACGACTTTGGTTTAAAATTAAACCCCCCTATTTGTATCTTAATATTCTTCAATTTTTTTTTGATAACTGAAAGAATTTACTCTATTTAGGATATAGCCCATATTGCACTGTGAAGATACTGTTATCTGCCTGTCTTTTATTGATCTGAAAAGTTCCTAAAAAGATTACCTAATTTGAAAGAAGAACTCATACGGGTATCTTGAGACTTCTGAACTTTTGATTTTGTCACAAATGGAATCGTGATTAGTTCCTGCTAGGAATGAATAATGTTAATTGGTGATGTTTCAAATCTCTGGATTTGAAATAGGAGATACTTCCTTTGAGGCAGGCTATTCCCACTACCCCTCTAAATACAACAGAGCACAATTTTGGCCAAACAAGGAAATATAATGAAATGAAAGATTAACCAGCTCCTAAAACCTGGTAATAGGTCAGAAGTTTGAGCCAAGTCAGCCAACATGTCAGGCCTTGTACTGGGAACAAAACATTAATTTATGTACAGACATAATCTACTTAGCCTGAACATAAATACCATATAAAGACAGTTGTTACATATTGGGATTGGAACTTTTGAGTGTTTTGGTTTTGCTACCACAATTTAAAAATGGTAAAGAAAAAAAAAAAGGGGAGGGAGGTGGTTTTCCAAATTTGCAAGTTACCATTTAGTTCCTGTGCAGAGAGGGAGGTTGCACAGCCCCTTCTCTGTACAGTAAAGAAACATTTGTGGGTGCAGCAAATACTAATAATCTGGTTTGTTTGTCATGCAAGGTCTTCTAAAAAGGAATAAGATTCTGTTCTTCCAGTGGCAGACAAATAGAAAGCCCATAATTTCTAAAACACACTGATTCCTCTTTAGAGTCAAACTGCTTGTGTGTTTTCCAGTTGATGTTTGTTGTGTGTTTTTTCAATGCTAATAATTTTCATAGGCAGAAAAAGTCTCTTGTGCATTAGGAGAGCTATATGAAATCTTAGTAAATCATTGAGCCCCAAGTGGAAATGCTGGGCTTTCTCCTCCTGGTGCTTGTTATCAGAAGGTCATTTGAAACATATTTGTTGAACAGGTGATGGAAGACACAGATTTGAGTTGAAGCCTCTAGAAAAGAAATGGAAGGAAGAAATTCATCGAAATCTTAATCTTTTGGGTAGAATGAATGTAATTGAATTTTAATCTCTAGACCAGAATTTGACATCTAAATTGGTTTCTTAGACTCTACAGTCATAGAAGATCCACATTTTTGAGTCATCTTAGGTGTATCTTTTGGCCTTGACTCTGAGCTAGTTTGTGTGTATAAGTGCAACTTTGTGAGTTGTATCACAGCCTTTAAGCATGACTGTCCTGAGGTAAAAATTTTTAAAAAGACCATAAGAGATGTAATTCTCTCTGTAGTGATTTTCATCTTCAGTTGACATTCTTCCATAACAAGGCAGCGTATCTAAAGCCTAAATTAATTTCCTTATCACCTCAGTGTGTCTGTGTTAATCCAGCAGACAAGACATTCTGGGCACTGTAATGGCTTTCGTGTACAGAAATCTGATAAGAAAAAAAACACCTTGAGAGAGGAATTTTCTCTTTTCCATACAATAAGTATTATTTTCTACTGATTTCAAAGAGAACACGTGGTAATGCTTGAAATGATTGAATCTTGAAATAGAAAAAAGAATCATCTATCCTCAGGCACTTCTTGCATTCTTAATATATTAAAATGAAAGTGTATGGAAAGCAGGACTACAGAAATTTGAAAGAGAAACTTCCTTAGTTTTTCTCAGTTATTTTCCAAATTTTTCTAGCTTTGAAGTTCACTTTTAAAAGAGGAAGAAACTGTATTATCATAATCTTCATAGAAGGTGGGGTTATTCATTTTCTGGTCTTTCTGGGGATAATTTGCTTTGCAAATAAGGAAAAAAAGCTGTTTCTAAATTGCTGTAAAACTCTAGTCTATTGTTGTGGATGATTTTCAGTGGCTTCACTGAAACAATGTAGCTTGAATAACCTTGATTCAGTCATAGATATTGAAGTTCAAAGGATTTATGTGAAGTTCTCAGGCATTCAAATGGCAAATAGCAGTCACTGATGGGGCACTTGCAAAAAAAAAAAGGAAGAAAGAATAAATACATTAAAAAAATAAATGAGCAAGTATTTAGGGGATCTTACTTTGTTATCCTCTAACTTTTTTTTTTTCTATTAGTTTTTAAACTGATGGCTTAATGAACAGTGGCTTTCTTGGCAGTTACTTTTTGGAAGGTTGGTGTAAAGAAACAGACTGAAATGAACGTCACAAGAGAATCTTGAAATAAAAATTAGAACATACGTGTGTTTTTTGGTAGGTATAGGAAGTAATTGTTTTATGACACGATTACAGGGTAACTTCTGTCACAATTGCCAGCTGGAGTCCAACCAAGAGGGTGATATTTGTTGTTAGAGTAATCATGGATTCACTTCCAAAGAAGGTGTTTTGGAACTTAAATTTTTACATTTTCCTTGTAGTTTGCTTCAATTTGTCAGGAGATTTTTCTTTTGTATAGCATCTTGCAGGAAGTAGGTGGTAGATCATCTTCTGCTAGTTCTAATTGCTCTACTTGTCATTAAATTCACTGATACATTAGTTAGTGCACCAATATCAGTAGAAAAAGATATTGTTATGAATTAATGAGGTTTATACTCTCTGTGAACAATATTTTTGAGATGTGACCTTTAGAGATTACTCTACCAAACAGCTGAAGGGGGTCCACAAAAAATCAGCCCGAAATAAGGAGAAGCTGCTTGAACCATAACTAAAGCAATCCTCTGAATGTGAGTGGAGGGGCAGAATTAAAGACAGGGTTTTTTTTAGTAACTCATGTTTTAAAAGGATACGGTGATCAGCAGAGACAAAATGGTGTGTATCAGTTGTAGTGCTTGAAATGAAGTGACTTAGGGGCAAATGGAGTGATGCTCCTGAAATTACTTCTTAGTCACCAAGAAGCAAGGGAATGGTATAGGACAAGGATAATGGCTCTCTGATATCTGTTATGGCTGTTTTTTGCCTTTCATGGAAATAGTACTTTTTTACATTCTGGAAACGTGCTTGACTGGGACTATGACTTGACTATGCTATGACTACCTAGTTTTCCTTAAATAAATAGGAAACTTTCAAGAATTTTCAAAGAAGTTATAAATATTTAATATTTCTACTTCAATATTTTGAAATTATTAAGACTTCAGGATTGAAACCAATGATGTGTCTTAAAAGTCACTTAAATGTAATGGTAGCTTAAATAAAAATACCCGTATCAATGGGCAAAATGGAATATCATCAGTCATGTTGAATTTGAATACATTAAGGCCATAAAAAGTGGTTCTTGGTATTTTTTTATTCAAAGCCTACACGCAGCTCTGAACTTGATGAAAAATCACCTCTACTCTTGCATATTTGGTGAATGACTTCTCCAGGAATCACTGTCTAATGATGGATGAAAACCCATTCAAGTTTCTACATTTCTCACTGTTGTAATACTTAAACAATTTAAATGAAAGGAATTTAAATCTCTCAGTATTGTGGTGTTGTTTTGCTATGACAGCCTCCCTGACTTTTGCACAACACTGTAAATTATTACTCTGTCTTCAGAGCTGCCATAGAAAAGCAGCAGTCAGTGCTCTGCCTCCCTGCATGGTTGTATAACATTGTTCATGCTCAATGCAAGGCAACTAAAGCTACAGGAGACTGTAATTTACTGCCCATTTTCTTAATTTTTCCAGCCAGAAATCATCATGGGTCTTTTCTGTTCTCTGTAGTCAGATTTCACGTGTAAATGCACACAGGTCGTCTTGTGACATGTAGCGTGGGGCCAGAGTATGTTCCTGGACCCAGATGCTGAAAAGCAGTCAGGAGAATAAAAATTTTGCAAACAACGACTCAGTTCTGGAAAATAGGGGACTGAAAATATTTTTCAGGGCTAACATGCCCTTTTTAGTAGGGGTTCTATATGATAGAGAAAACACAAAAATACCACCTGCTGCTAACTTAATTCTCATAAAAATATTGTATTTTTTGTCAGTTTCAGAACTCACAGTCAATAAATCTGAGGTGTAAATTATTTTTTTTTTAAAGAATAGCTTCTTTTCTAAATTTCTGCTTGTATTTTAATTTGCCTGAACTGAGAGATCACTAAACACTGACACTGACATCATGTGGTCCTCCTTGCCTCACTGAAGGGGCTGGGTGTAACTTGTGGCAATAACAAGGGAGAAGAGAAGTCTGGGATGAAAAAGGGAAGAACGGGAACAGGGGGAGGCAAGGCAAGGTGGTTGAAATGAAGTGAGCCTGGAAGAGAAGCTGGATCTGGCAAAGACATTTCTTGGGGAAACATGTTTTCCCCTAAGTATTTAGATGTCCTCTTTTGTTTCTCAATAATTAAATCAGTATTTAAATTTAGCTTTTGTTATGTGGCAATAAATGAACTCAAAAGCCCTAAGCTGAGACTGTTTTACCTGCAACAGTAACTGGTGAGTGATTTCCCTGTCTCTATTTTAAACTGTAAGTTTTCTCACCCTTGTTTTTTCTGTTTTCCCTCCTTATCCCATGGAGAGTGAGCAAGTTTATGGATGGGGCTTGTTTGCTAGCCACATCAACCCACAACCCTCAAACATATTAAATGGAACTAAACACAAATATAATCCAAATCAAAATAGATGTCAGCTGGTGCTCTATCCTTGACTCTTTTTTTTTTGAACTCTTTCACCATTCAGATGATAATTAAAGATTTCCTTGGCCTCTGAAAGATATAACAATCTTGTCTTCCTCTATCCTTGAAGAAAATTGGCTTAGAGCTGTGATGGCTGCCAGTGCCTTAGCTATTTGTAATTGACAGTGGCTTCCTAAGGTCAGGAAATATAAACCCAGCATTGTTGCACTTGGGACTAAAATCAGAAATACATTTATACTTCATTTTTGTATAACCGTGGAGGTGTTTGCTTAGAGTTTACTTTCTCAATACATGTGTGACCTACAAGGTCATGATAGAATAAGATCTTATATAAGTGAAATAAACTGAATATGATGAGGAAATGGTGCATGCGTGACCCTTGTTTACTCTCTTGATGTAACTTTTGTGCATTCTGTATTCCTGTGCTTCTCCTCTGTGACTACAAACACCAGTAGATTGCCTGCAGGGGAATAATTGTCCTTTAGAACACATGTCTAAAGATTGATATTTATAAACTGATGTATTAGACATTCCTGCTTGTAAAGAGTGAAAGGTGATTGCTGACAGGAACAAACTTTTAGAAAGATATATAGGCTAGTGTAATTCCACAAATTGTAGTCTGAGTATATCTAAAAGACTGTATAAAGCTCAGATGCACTGCTGCTCTATGGACTCCATTGTAACTGCGTAATCATTCCCCTGGTGTCACTAATTGATAGTGTTTTATCAACCAAGGGGGGGTTGCTTGTTTATTAAAAAAAAAGATTCAGTTGTGAAATGAAAAGTAAAATTTAATAGATTTTTTTTTTTAAGGAGAAATCATGTGCAAAAGAAACACACAGCATTAGAATATTAATATGCATTGAATTCTACTCAGTCATAAGTGTTTATCACATAGAAAATATCCGGGATGGCACAGCAGAATTCCATCATGCTTTTCCCAGCTTGCATGTGCTACTTTTAGCACTGTTTTTTGTCTGTAGCTTGTTCTATGAATATTTTTCACTGTATGCATAAATGAATGTTATACTTTTTCTGCACTTAATATTCTATGCTTTTGATTATTTTTCTATAACTTAGCACTGCACTTGTCTTAAAACAGCCCCTGGGAATTAAATATTAGGAATGGAGAAAAGATAAGGAATATTCTAAATGTACCTATTGTGTGTTCTTATGTACTTTGGCATTCATATTTAGAATTAATTCATAAAAACCGTTTAAAATAAGTATTTGGCATGTTTAACCTCTGAAATTCAGATTGATCTCATCTCTTTTGACCTTCACTGTTATGTGAACTGTATATTTATGTAGGTGAAGCCTTATTGAACAATGGCTTTAGTTCAATGAGCTGAGACAAGTATTTCTTCTGCATTAGGAATGCACAATTTACCTTTTAACTTTAGGAAACACCAATCTTTCAAATAGTGCAAAGAAAACTGGGATTTTTTGCATGAGGGGCCTTTTATTTTTCTCTCTCTTGCACATGATGTGGCCAAATGCAAAGAGGTATTGCACATGATGTGGCCAAATGCAAAGAGGTATTGTTCTAGTTTTCAAATTGCTAGCTAGAAAATTCCTACATCTAAACTGGAGCAGTCTTGGATGCTAAGTGGGGCTACATGTGTAAAAAATATGTTGATGAAAAACTCATTGGCAGGTGTGAAGCTTTCTTTATTCTTTGGCAGTAATCTTTTCCATTTAAAATTGATAGATAAAACTTTTTTTTTTTTTTTTCAAAAAGTAATGCCGGGAGGCAGCAATTTTAATAAAATTGTAGATGGGTAATAAGAAGTACTAGTACTTACCCTAAAAAAAAAATATTGAAATTAAAGTCTCATGGAATTGCCTCTGAAAGTGTTTTTCTAGCAAAAGATCCTTCACGAGCTGAGTCTATCCACGAAATTTATGCAGAAGAGTGTTGTTTTCCAAGGAGAACTGAGAAATACTCAATATCACATTTCCTTTCTTCAGTTCACTGTTAGCACTTTAAAGAGTTACAGTATGCTTCTGAAGTACATCAGCAATAAAAGGAATTGGTATTCCAGTGGTCAATGAGGCAGGAGAGTAAAGGCTACAGGAAAGAATGAGATGATGCTGCTTTCGCCTCAGGTTTTACTGGCATGGTTTACTCAACTCTCCCTGATGTCATGGCAGAGTCTGCAGGAGTTAAATATTACCTGCACTAGAAGATCAAGTCAGGGATCATATAAGCTAAATGAATATGCAAAAGGCCGTGGGACTAGGTGTAATGTCACCAAGGCTGCTGAGGGTGTGGAGAGATGTCACTGTGACACCGGACTCTAACACCTTCAAAAGGTCATGGCATTTGGGGGAAGTTCCCAATAACTGAAAAAACTGTCTTCAGAAAGGACAGGAAAGATGATCGAGGAAAACGCAGTCTTCTCTGGCTCTACTCTGTCATCAGGAAGATTATGGAGCCAGTCCTTCCAGAAATTCTGTCCAGCTACATGAAGAATAAAAATGTGATTGGAAGCAGCCAACATGTTTTAGATAGGGCACACTATGCCTGGCCATCCTTCTCTGATCAAATGGATAGGAGTGGGGATAAGAAGAAATCAATGAATATTTTTCACCTTGATTCTAGCAAGACCTTTCACAGAACCCTCATAGCCAAAACCATGAGATGTGGGTAGAAAAATGACTAGACTGGTCTCAAAAGGTTGTGATCAGTGGTACATGATCCAACAGGTGGCTAGTGTTCCTAGGTGGATAGAGGGCCTGATTATGTGTTAATGTCTTAATGTCTGGGAGGAGCTACATTGCAACAAGTGAGCAGATAATTCCAAGCTGAACATGAGTCAGCAGGTCCCACTTAGAGCAGTGAAGTCCAAGTACATACTCAGCTGTAGGAGTGAGAATGTTGAGGGAAGTTATTCCTCACTTCTGTTTAGAACTTGATACCCATTCTAGAGACTGCTTGTTCTAGCTGGTCACTGTCTCAGGCTATTTCAGCATGGGAAACTGCACTGAATACAAATTTAAATAAGTAACTTGGATTCTCAGCAGTTGCCTTGTTGTTTTTTCATGCTCCTGTTGTGCTGTCCTTTCATTCAGCAAAGCCTCTAGGAGGGATCGTGCTCTGGAGAACTTGAGGGAAGATTTATTACTAGTTCTCATATGTTTTGCTAGTTCCTTCTGGGCCAGTCTTTGTGTTTTTCACATTGAGCCTGTCAGAATTTATTATCCTTTCTGTTTTCTCCATTTGGATATATGAGCTTCTTGAATGATACTTCTAGTAACTGCTCTTCCTGGCTTGCTTTTATTTAAGTCTTCATTTCTCCCTTTCATCTCTGCTTTCCAAGGTGATACTGCCTGCTTCCTTGTGATTAAACCCTTAACCACTTCTGGATTTTTTCTCTTGAATCTCAATCTTGCAAGTGATAAATGGGCACTGTGCTGCCTGTGTGACAGGAGTTATGATCTGGAAGGAAACATTTAACTTCCTTTGTTTGTTTAGAAGTTGTCCTTTGTAGTCCCAGCTACTGATTCTTCTACAGTAATTTTTTTCTCTCTCTTTCTGAATGGAACTCTTCCCTTGCCTCTCTTCTGCTTGCTAGCCCAGTGAGACTCAGTGATTAATGTTTTCTCCCTCTCAAATATTCTTTTTAATCTATTCCTTTTGTGTGATTTTTTTCAATATGTTTTTAAAGAAGTCTAATAGTACCTAGTCACCTAAAATGCAGAAATTGTGTTTGTTTCACAATCTTTCTGGATTAAAATTTGTGAGAACAATGATAGATAGCTAAGGACAGACTGATTTTTGCTGCCTGTCTTGTCTTCAACTACAGTCTCTGTAGATAATAGTTTTTTTCATTTTTCCCTGAGCCACTGAAAATATACTTTAAATTTCTTTAGGGGGAAATTTGCTTCTTTATCCTTTATGAAGAAGTATTGAGAAATACTCAGTATTTAACCCTGAGATTAGCTCAGTTGGTTAGAGCATGGGGCTAATAACACCAATGTTGGTCATTCACTTAAGAGCTGGACTTATTCCAACTCAGAATATTCTTCGAAATTTCTGTGAAATATTTAGTTGTATTTTTAGCTCTTCTTGCTTTTCTCCTTATGACATTATTCATCTACTTCTAATATGACGTATACAATGAATACTATTACATGTTAGCGTGACACCGCTTCTCAATTTATACAAACACCCCTGCTGCTCACATGATGTTATGCAGCACTGAAATTGAGGTGGCAGGAAATAAAACCCAAATTTTTTTATTATTCATTAAGCCAAATAAATTGGAAAATAATTTGGAGTTTCTGATGTAATAATAGAGTTTCAATGTCACTCTAATGTCCTTAAATTGACAGATCCTTCTTTCAGTAGTTTAGTATCTTCAACTACAATCATAAAATCCCTGACACTTTTCATAGTTGTGTTTTTTATGTTTTGGAAGTTGTTTGTTGGTTAAGATGTGTTATCTCCATGCTGAATGGACAAATTCTTTCTTTGAAACTTTCTTTTGAATCCACTAATGTCTGTGTTACAAGGTAGTACTCCACAAATTGGAATGGAAAATACTCTAAAAGGATGGCTGACAACAGGATTAAAAAGAAAGAGCATGCTTGGCATTAAATTGGTAAATGTTGCATACTACGTGTTCTGTTGCCTGTAATTTATAAAGTAATCATCCTAAATTGATGTAATAGAACTAAACAGAATATTGCCAGAATTAAAAAGAGCCCAAGCTCCAGTTAATGTGTTGGAAGATTGGCACCATGTGCTGAGAGTTAGGAAATCACCATGGATTTATACTTCATTAGCACAAGATTTTGTGCTGCCATGCGCTGATTAAAAATCAGATGGGGGGGAAATCCTCTTTCTGTCATTTATTACAGTGTTGGAAGTCTGAGTTGCTCTTCACTAGTAATTTCTAACATCAGTGAAAAGCTGAATGCAGATCCAAGTGCCAGGCCACAGCACTTCAAACAGCAATAACCTCATCCTCACCTACTGCACACCCTGAAGAGACCGCAGCCATCAGTCAATATTTATGCAACGTGAAGTAGATTAGATGCAGTGCTAGTTGGAGGAAGCAGATTGGAAGATCTTGTTCATAGCATGACAGTCTTGGATCAGGTGTCTTATACCAGCTGGGCAGGTGGAATTTCTCAGCTTGCAAGCATCATTCTTTCAAATCCAGTGTTCTCTTGAGGTCAGTTCTGACAAAAAACTCTGATTTTTACCAGTCCTACTGAAGGTAATAAGTTCCTTTCTGGTATAGATGGAATTGAGGGAGTACTCCTGCTCTGAAGTCAAGAACACAGTTTTTCTTCTGTTGAGCAGAAAGTTGAGTGAGGACTCACGGCTTTGGGAAAGACCCGTGACTAGGCCTGACTTCTAGGTTATAAATTATGCCTGAAAACTTAAGGAAAGATACTTTCAAACGTCCAAAGTGCTGAAAGTTGTTTTAAACCCATCAGAATGCAGAAAACAGTGGAATTTTTATTAAAAGCTGCAATTTAACTATTACACAGGGTTTAAGCATGTAATTTTATAATCTTATTCCTTCTAAGTAATCATATTGCAATTATTGTTTCTTGGTTTTGTTGTGAAGTACTCTACTTTTCCTAAATTAAATGAATGAGCTGTGCTCTTATTGAGTATTTCATCTACAAAACATATTAAAATATTAATTAAACTTCACAGAAATCCCTGTGAGGACTGTACACAAGCATTATCATTCTTTCACAGATGGTAAATGCAGTTAACATTTCTCCAGTAGTGCTAGGGAGAACTTTTGTATCCAGGAGCTCATCCAGTTCTGTCAATTTGTTTTTACAGCTAAAACGTATCATTACTGAGATAGCTGTGAAGTGGAAAAAAACATTCTGGATTTTAATAGGCAGTTATATCTCCATACCTCCAACTTTGTTTCACATTTGCGTAATGTGTTGCTTTGAATTCAATATGATTTATTTAAAACTTCAGAGTAGTTTAGTTTTGGTCATGGATGAGCTAGTTGAAATCCAATTGCTAGTTTTGTGAACATGGGCTGTTGTTTAGCCATACTGAATCAAATTGCTTGATACATGATTTAATAAAATAGTAGAGTCGTGTTTGATGCAGTCAGCCATCCTCTGAATTAAAGTTGTTACTTAAAATTGCTTAGAAAGAAGTATCAGAGGATTGAAAACTTTTATCATTTAAAATGGAAAACGTTCTTTGATACTCGTTCTTGAAATAAGTCTAAGTAATTTGAAAATGAACTTCAAATTATGTAATTCTCATGTGAAAGTTACTACGTAATCTATGATCAAGCAATTTATTCTTTTGCTTTTGTATTGCTTGGAATCAGGATCTTCAGAATGTTTCTTAAATGTGGACAGAATTTCAATTTGGAGATTGATTTACATTGTATCTGATTCTGTGTGCATATTATAGTAATGTGTTAACAGAGGTGTGTCTTACTCTGTGTGGTAATGACAAATATAGTAAACCAACCATGATAAGGCAACAGTACATGGTCATTTAGTTCTTGTTCTGAAACTCTTGTTTAGGAACTCCTTAATACTTTTTAAGATGTAGCCCTTTAATCTACTGAATGGCTTCAGTTAGTGTTAAATATAGATAATAATCACTATTACCTAAGTTAAGTTGCTCTGCACCTATTGGAGGAAGGTCTTTTATAACTAGAGCTTTGCATGTTGTTTGAGGGTGCTCAGCATCACTGAAAGCCAACTTTAACTCCTACAGTTTGGGTCCTTTAGCTGTATTTGAGTGGTGTGTAATAAGAGCTGCTCCAGTTGCTCACAGACCATTCAGGTCTGCTCATCTCATTCTGTTCCTCTCCTGGTACTCAGCATGAAAAAAAGGGTGGGATCTGTCTCTGTTACCTCTCCTTGGACGTACACTTGTAATGTATTGTATTAGGTAGAACATATATTTAATTTCTGCTGCAGTGTGGAGCTCAAGAAAGCAAAGCTCTCTGTCAAATGTATCCTGCTCTCAATGAGCAGATGATCGCTCTGTATTGAGGAAAGGTGGCCCTTTTTGGAAGATACTCCAGGCTGCTCTGAAGTGTCAGATGTAAGTGGAAAATCAATGAGTACAGGCTACTCCCTGAAGGCTCTCATCTCTCTTGGTTGTACAGGCTCTGAACATGGCATGGGAAAGCATCCATCCTCTTAAATATAGACTGACAGTAGTAGCAAGGTTACTGTAGTTAATTTGCTACCAGATATATCAAAGTTCATATACATTTGCTTGTGCCATGTTTTTTTATTACAAGTATTCTACTGGGAAATGTTGGATAAAATTGGTATTGGATACTTCGCTGTGATAAATTAAAACACGAAACTGCAGAATTACTCTGCCATGAGCTATAGTGACTGGGGTGATTTTTAAATCTTTCCTTCACAGAATGCTCATCACCTTTCTCCAGTACATTTTTCCTGTATAATCAGCTATCACTCCCCTGACAAGTGTTAGTCTGTTAGAAACTTATCATAGGCTGACAAGTGCCAGAATTCACTCTCCTGTTTCTGTTACTGGAGCAAACAGACAGTTGGCTTTAGGGGTTGAAATAGTGTATGACACATTCTTCTGACCTACAGCTTGACATGGAAATTGTTTTTAATCATTCAATTTCAAATCAACATGTAGTTATGACTCTTGGTGAGGTTTCCTTATGTTGACTATTGTGTTTAAAAAAGAATAACAATAATCAAGTTCTGTGCAACTCAATGCTAATGCTAAGGGAATGTTCTAAGTATCTGCCTGTTTTGTTTCAAGCCAAACAACAGCCTGGAGTAAGTAAACTAAATTAATTTTTAACAAAAGCTTAACCAATTGTGTAAGCATAATATTCAGTGTGCGACTGTATGTTAATAGTTTGGGAAAATGCTGACCATTAGCTATATATAGCTTACATAACTTATTATATGTGTAAGACTTACAAAGAAGATATATTTACAGAATGCTTTCCCAGCAGAGATGCATATTGTCAGAACATAAAAGGACAGTTTCCAAATTCATTTCCCATTATTTGTACCATTCTGGAGAATTCTTCCATAATTCCCTTTCTAAGCCTTTAGAGATAGCAAGATAAAGATGACAAACTGCTTAAGTTATTATTTGGAAAAAATCAAACACATTTCTGATATTATTTGTTAAAGCTTTATTGTTTGGAGGGTGACTGTCAAACCTTGTTTTATGTATTTTTAAATATCTGTACTTACATCCTAAATTTTATTATTTAAAAGGAAAACAAGGGAAATTGTACAGTTGTGCCATTGTAATGTATGCAATGGCGCATTACTTCACAGTTACATTCTTGCTTTTTTTGGTGATTATTACAATATTACAAGTCTACATTCAAAATGGAAGAAAAGCTTAAATTATTAATTTTTTTATTAGCATTTTACGCAGCTCCATGATGTGTGACTTGGCTCCTTGGACTAAAATTAGAATATAAAACTAAAAGAGATTCAATTCTTTAAGGTCATGGAGCAGTCTGTGCCTAGAGAGCCATAACACATACCTTTATAATGGCTATTTGAGCAGAGCCTAATAAAGGAAAAAATTGCACCTAGGCTCTTATGCCAGGAGTCTCCAGTTTGCTGAATATAAATAGACGTTTTACCTATTGAACTACAGCAGCAGAAATGCTCAAGTAAGAAGTTGACTTTTTCCAAAGGCTTTTAGTCTGTGTGGAACCCGTTCCTTGTGTGGCATAGGTGGCTTTGTGAGTCAATAGGTTTCCACGTCTGAGAGCTGTTTAAAAATGCAAGATGTAGTACCTCTCTGAAAAAGCTAAAGTCAACGTTTTTTGGAACTATGTTGCCTGAAAAATTAAGAAATTAAATAATAAACATAGCATAAGAATACGTTTTAAGAAAATAATATAATTTCATTCTAGAAGTATTTAAGTGTTAATGGGGTCTTTTCTTTTGTTGGATTGAAGTCACATTGTGCTGGTGTTGTGTCCATGGGACTTGTTTGTACCTGATGTGTTTTGCAATCAAGGCAGATGTCTTTGACAGACACTTTTTTTTTTTTAATGTGTTTGTGCCAAAGTCTACAAACCAATTATGGAAATAATTAAATAAGGAAAGCTACATGATAAGATCCTAAACACCAGGTTTTTGATGTACGTCTATTTTTACTACCATGCAAAACCAGAAGACACAACTAGATAACTTGTAAAAGAGAATACAGAAGTATTGCTGAGTGAGGAGAAATGGAAATGTTGGGTCCTTGAGATAGGTTCTTTCTCATGCTTGCTCTCTGACCATCAATTTTTAGTGCCTTTCTGGGTTGTAGTGAGCTCTTCGCTATCCTTCTTTGGTCTTTGGGAAAAATATCTCTCATCAATATTTCTGAGGCTTTTGTTAAGGTCTGTTTGTTTTCTCTGAAATCCCTCTCTTGATTTCAGATGCAGGCTCACAGCTTGCTGTCCTGACTCCACCATGCGCTCGAGAAACACCTCTAGATGTTGTTAGTTACTTCTACAGAAGGAACAAACTTCTCTCTCTCCAGCGCATTCCACCTCATCCAAACTGTTTCTGCCAGAGCAAAATGAACAGTTTTCCCATTTGAAGAGCTGATTGCATCTCCTTTTGGTAGATGCATGACTATACATGCATGTAGTACAATACATATTATAGGTTCTGTATATTATGTATAGCAACATATAACATGCAGCAACTTTATGTAGAAGTATGTACTCTAAATAAGCTGTATTTCAAAAAATTTTTAAATTGATATTTTGGAAAGGCTGGGGTATATTATGTGAGATAGTGTTGACTTCTTTTTTTTTTTTTAATCAATAAATACATGCAAAGTGCTGACTAGAGCAGCATTTTTTGCCATTAATATAACTAAATTCTTTATTAACCTGGCCTTTTAGAACTGTGCTTACTTTTTTTGTTTTCTAATAACTTTGTTATGATATTAGTAAGTATGTGAATATCAGATTTCTTAAAACTTCCTTGACGCTGTGGTTCTGGATAGAAGAAAATGTTTCCACTGCACAGTGGGGATTGTGGTTCCAAGCAGGCACAGATACCAGTGCTTTGTAGTGGAGGGGAATGGTAGTCCATAGTTGTATATGCAACACCACTCCCTTTATTTATTTACCAAGAGACTTGCTTGTTGATTCCAAGGAAATGAAGAAAAATTAAGCTACTTGCTCCAACAGAGCAGTTAATGTACTGCAGAGTGTAATGGTTTACTTTTCCTCTCTTCCAGAAGTCTGTATGTCCTTCGGTTTCAGTTACATTATTTTAATTTGCTGTATTGTGAAATTAGGAGAGAGTGTTACTTCAACAACGAGTAGTTATTCTTTTAGAATGCTTTATAAGTCTGTAGAAGATTATTAAGCTCAGAGCAGTACTGATTTTGAGGCTGTTTAACTGAGCAAATTAGCTTTAGTGCATAAATCCTTAGGGGTGTATACCCCTTATCACAAGCCGGGATGGAAGAAACAAGAACTTAGTATGTTAATTTATTGAAGGCAACCACTTTTCACAGAGCGTGAGAAAACTGCAGTGCTGAAATCCCTTTAGAACAGTTCTTCCACATTCCTGCTTGTTATAAATAATTATGAAACAGGTCCACCAGGTGCCATTTTAAAATATCAGCATCTGCCATCAAAAGTGTTTACAGTAATTTAGCACTTGACTGTGTTTAAATAGTTGCATTCATAGTCACTCACGCAGAACTGCAATAGAAATAGTGCACAATGAAATGCAGAAAAAAAAATGGTGAAGCACTGAAAGAGGAAATAAAATCTTCGTCTGATACCTAAAAAATGAGAGTATGCTCCTATCTGGTAACTTCAGTCTGTCACAGCATTTCTGTGGTGTGTTTGGAGACAAGACGAACTCAGAAAACTTTATTTGAATAACAGTAATTTTTCTGAAATGCTTGTTTTAGGGAAAATACACCTTTTAAAAAAATTCTTTTATTTGATCAGTAACTTAATGATAGGTGGTTTTAATTTCTGATAGTTTGCTATTACAGAAGTGGAATCACAAGTGTAATTTTCTGCTTTTAATCTGGTTTAATGCTAGCCTTATTTTAGCTAGAAACTGGGCAGTGGTGGTGCAGCCATAGGGAGGGTTTCACAGCATTTAAGCCAGTCAGTTCTGTAATGATCTCTTCTTTTCCTCCTGCACTGTTCCTCCCTATTATTCCACGGTGAAATGGTTCAGAAAGCTAAATGGGTTTGTAAATATTTATTTTAGTTTTGTTTTGGGTTTTATTTTACATTGGTTTTATTATGGCTTAACTATATAATTTGCTTTTTATGAACCAAGATAAATGCTAATGTCTTCTCAAAGAAGAGTGTTAGGATCATTAGTGTAACATTTAAAAGGTAGGAGTTGCAAAAACCGTCCTGGCTTCATTCATTAAGCTAAGGTTTAAGACTAAAACTGTTTTGAAACTGCATGCTGAGTTTAAAAATTACCACTGTCAGTTTAGTTCCCAGAGAGAACTACAGATGGTTTCTTTCTCAGAATGAAAGCTGTAGATTAAAAGAAAAATCTTTTTTTGACTACTTATTCTGTTGCAGGAGTGCTTACTGATATCCACAAGTCAATGCATGACTTATTTGCTGTTAATTCCTTATATCATAGGGAGAAACTGTCGACAAAAGAGTGCTTTATTGCTCTTTATTTTTCCTCTTAAATATATTATAGCAGGAACTTGTTAGAATAGAGTCAGTGTTATTGACCACTATATCAATGTATAATGCACAGAATAATAATAGAGACGCTTTGGTATTTTCATTGATTTTAATGTTTTATCCATATTGGCAATATGCTGAAATGTTGGTGTTTTATTTCACTGCAGTTAGTTTGTAGATTCATAGATCATGGGGCCAAACTGAAATGTTATGTTCACATGCTCTGACCTTGTATGTGCTGTAGATAAAAGAACTTTATTTGGTAATTTACTATTAAGCCCAACTTTTGACTGGACTTATGGCTTGTGTTTTAGGAGACCTGTCACCTGCTTAAGTATAGGTTCCTCTGGAACCTTATTAGAAAACTTCACTGGGTGGTGAATTTTCTCTGCTAAATAGTTATGGATTAATCTGTTTTATGGAGACTAGTGTAATTTTATGTAATACTTCAGTTTCTCAAAATATTCAGAATTAAACCAGATGCTGTTAAAGCTGTGAATGAATTTTAATGTTTGTAAGGAGCATTATCAATGTACTCTCAGGTACACATTATATGTTTGGGTAATGTTTCATAGTGTTCATTAGTGTACACTCTGATTATTCATCTAAGAGGGAATTTACTGTTCCCTAATTATTTTTTTATGACTCTTAAATTCTTCTGAAGTAGTTTGGATAGTGTTGTGACTCTTTGGGCTGCCTCTGTTTATTGTGCTCTTGCCCACTTGCAGTTGAATTGGTGCTTGATGCTCCCTGATCAGCAGTTCTAGAGAAGATGTTTAGGGGCTAACAGGTTGCAGTCAGCCTCTGGCTGCTCTTTTGGAACTGACAGAAGCAAAAACCTGCAGCAGAGGTTAGCATAAGCTAACCCACACCAGTTCCCAGATGATCTCTGAGAAAGTTATCCCCTGGAGAAGAGCCCAGGAGAGTTAACTCCTGGAGAAGAGGTGAGGAAGACGACTTCTTGTCATAGGAGTCATCAGAGGCAGGTGCACCTTAGCCAAAGTGAAGAAGAAAAGGAGGGTGATAGTTCCTGGAGATTGTCTCCCCTAGGAGGTGGAGGCATTCCTCTGTGAACCTGACTGTGTCTTGGGAGGTTTGTTGCTTGTCAGGCACTTGGATCCAAGAGGCTGCAGAGTCTCCCTCAGGCTACTACCTCTTGTTGTTCATTCGTTTGGGCACTAGTAAATGTGACCTGGAGTGTATAAAGAGGGACTACAGAGTTCTGGTGAGGATGAAGGGCATGGTGCCCACAAGGTGCTCTCCTCTGTCCTGCTGGTAAAGAGGAAAGCTCAAGGAGGACTAGGCAAATTTTCAGATCAACATTTGACTGCAGATCTGGTGTCAGAGCCAGGGATTTTGGCTTTTTTCACTGGGGGGGTCCTCTTTGAGGAACAAGGCCTGCTGAACAGGAACAGGATTGTTGAAGTGGGACAAGAACACTGACAACAAGCTTCTAACCTTGTGACAGGGCTTTAAGCTAATTATGTCAGAGAAGGGGTGCAATAATCAGGAGAAGGGCAGGCACATGGGACAGTGAAGAAGTGTTTAGAGAACACTTCTATGTTGAGGCATCTCTCATCTTCCCCATGTAAAAATCAGTACACAAATGCATATGAAATGGAAAACATGGACTTGGAAGTCTGTGCACAGTTGCAAAGCTGGGACCTCACTGGGAATCCCAAGACTGGGGACTGCTTGCATGACTGATGTGCTGTAGGAAAGATGGACCAAGAAGGTGGGGAAGAGAGGTTGTGCCCCATGCAAAATAGGGGCTGGAGAAAACACTGGGAAGGGAATGAGAAGACCAGCCATTGTGTTTTCAACAACTGAAATAGAACATTATCACTGGGTGTGTTAATAAATTAACTTTGTGAACTGTTATGAAAGCCAAGATTGCCAGTTCATCTTCGTATTGTGTATGGAACATAATTTCCATATACAACCTGGGGAGGTTTTAACATTGGTGTGAATCACCATTTCTCTATATCCATGTTTTTCTCTGCTGAGATTCCCTTTAAGAGTGATGGATTGGAACTTTAGAACTTTTTTTTTATGTACTCCACTAGGAATTGAACTGACACT
Source organism: Pipra filicauda (assembly GCF_003945595.2). Taxonomy (NCBI): domain Eukaryota; kingdom Metazoa; phylum Chordata; class Aves; order Passeriformes; family Pipridae; genus Pipra; species Pipra filicauda. The sequence continues at coordinate 772,121 of NW_024104407.1, forward strand.
ACTGCATATTGCATATTGGCTACCAAACAGACATGAGATGTTCAGATGGTAGTGATTTTCCATTCTTAACTGCTTGGGTTTTATTCAAAGAGATGACCTAGAGGTGAGACACCTCACTGTGTATCCCAGAGTTATCTGATGTTTTCTGAAAGGTTTAGGGCACTATGACTACCTTATTTGACTACTCTGGTCACATACAAGAAGCAGAAAACTTACAAGCTTTTATGAATATCTAATTCTCATCAAACTAGTATCTGTATAATGTTCCACTCCTGAATTCCTCCTGAATAACATGTGGTGCAATGCCCAATGAAACACTAAGAACAGAAACAATTAATACTTCAAAAAATTTAACTCTGTCTTAAATCAATAGCTCTCTGTTGGGTAACTTCCTAAGGCTGGGACATTTTTATGAGGAAATATCACTGTCTATGGCATATTAACATTTTATAAAAGAGAGGCAATAAAAATACATGTGTAAAAACTATTTGTTTTAAAAGATTACACACAGATACTGATCCGCCTCTTGCCTGTTTTCTCTAGCATGATCTTCAGAAAGCTGTAACATTTGGGTAGACCTTAAGATTTAATGATAGAACACAAACATGAACATGCTTCAGTAACAATACACTATCAATTGTCACTATTGATTGTATGCCAGGAGCACACAGACACTATAGAAAATACGAATTTGTAAGTATTTTACTTTGATTCTGCTTGTTTTATCCTCCTCTACTTTTCTTGATGTAGGGTGTTTCATGTTATGTTACTTGCATATTTAGTACCTTTTTTACAAGTTGCAGTGTTAAATGGTATCTTTGTTAACCTCGAAGTTTCAGTGAAAGTCATAACAAATTGCACAGGTAGTAAGGACCTATGTATAGTGCAGTTGCATCCCTTTGAATTGAATACAATCCTTTAGGTGAGGCTTAATCATACCTTATTAACAGGATAATATACTCAGCCATCTGGGCTTTCAGAAATACAGTCAAATTCTGGACACTAGGAACTTGCTCACTACGTAGTGTTTGCAATGCCACGGCTACAGTGTTCTAGCTTTGATGTCGCTTACCTGAGCAGTCTGACTGGAAGGAAGAGTCTAATTATACTAGAACATTTTGGGAGGTGTAACTTTGTTGTTTGTCTGTTGGTGTCCTACCTGAGTCCTGCAGGCTCATTTTTAGTGTAATTACTACCCTTTTGTGGAGTTGGGCTAAATTCTTAGAGTGCTGGGCCAGCTTGCACATCTGCTTGAGGAACATTGTTGCACAGTGAGAACCAAAGATATTTCAGGATTTACGCTGTCAAAATAAGGGCCCAGAGTAAATACTACCTAAGGAGAATTAGGGCCATCTTATGTTTATTTGAGGATTTTTAGTAGTAGATTATTTGTAAAAGAAGAAAGTATATTATATGTTAGTATATTTTTGTTTGTTTGCTTTTTTAAATCAGTGGAAACAAGCTGATGAGAGAAGATACTGTAAACTTTGTTTTGTAATCTGTTTGTAATTTACTACAAGATTGTACTTTGCTTAAAGACTGAAAATTTCCCAGTTGTTTTGGACATGTATTTCATTTATTTAGATGTTATAGACCCTGTTTCGAAGCCTAATCTTAGGTCTTCAGAACATTCTTAGTTTTTTGCCAAGGCTACTCTTCTGCATAATATTTAGATTATCTATGTTTTCTTAGTTAATAACCACTAAACCCTCTCTTTATATCTGGGCTAAAATCAATCTCGCTAATACTGGGTAATTAAAGAAAGACTTGAAAAATAGTGTTGGCCTCCACTGCTGTCATAATCCCAGATTCTGCTCCCATTTACTGTAATCATGATAGTTGCTTATTCTCATCATGGCTCTGTTTGAGCCCTGTGCCTGTAGCATTGCTTGTTTGTTTAATTGTTCAGCCGGAGAAGTCAATTCTAAAACCAAACATGTGGAACTTTTCAAACATGTCTTCTAACAACCTTTTTTTTTTCTCTGTGATGCTAATAAAATTTGTATTTAAGTTGCTTTGATTTCAAAAATGTATTTTGTTGCAAAAGCAAAGACTAAGACCTAGCATGACATAACCTCTTTAGCAATCGATAATTAACTGTCAGGAGAAGATCTGAAACTGCTTCAAAAGAGGCAAAATAAAACTACTGAGTAGCTTGACCTCAGGCTAAAATGTCTGCAGTTAGTTCTGTCATTGCTAGAAATTAATTCATAAAGAATTTTAGGGATAATGGAAAAAAAGGTTTACCATTCTTCCAAATCTGAGTTGAAAGGAATAAATAAAGGTGGGAGGGAGGTGAGGAGAAAGAGGCAAGAAAAAGGAGGAATAGCACTGTGCTGTAATAGATTTCTATTAGTGAGTTGCAAGGTCCCGATTAAAAAAAAACAAAACAACAACATAACACAATAGTGGGGAGTTATCCAGTTGACTTTGAGAAAGAGAAGTGAGTTTAAGTAGATATTCAGATGAAAATTCAAAGTTCATGTAGTTTCTTCCATTTTAAAAGGAGATAATTCAGGAAATTAGAATTAATACTGGTAAGTTAAAAATCAAGGGATAAGATTATTGGTGGAATTAGCAGTTCTGCAATCTCTCTCCCTGAGTATATATTTTCTTAAACTTTTACACGTTCTTTGTTGTTATTCTTAGCCCCCTTATTTACAAATACTTCTGCTTCTTAAAATACTAACCAACTAATATTTAGATTTAACCTGGTCAATTTTTATTGCTTCATAGTCCTATCTAAACATATTTTTTCCTTCATTAACATAATGTGTGATAAATATGTAATAAAATTGATTGTTGTTCTAATGCATTCCTAACTCCTATTTATTTTATATTGACTGCACTAATTAATCTCCATCATTGTTTCACATGCTCTGTTGATGTACTATTAGTTGTTAACTATGTATATGTATGCTATATATGCAAAAGTACTTTCATATCTTTAGTGTAATGCTTTATGAGATTTTCTAAGAATAGTCAGACACAACACATTATTTTTATTGTTATTTTGGCTAGGTTATTGCATGTACGTATTTCTCCATAATTGAATAATTAAAAAAAAAAACACCTCAAGGGATTAGAATTCATAGAAAGAAAAACATGAAACTAACTATAGCAGTAGTTTGCATTAAAAATGTTTAGCTCAAAAATACGTAGCATTAACTATAACGTAACAGAAAGGGAGGAACAGAACATGAGGGACCTGATGATTCATTGAGATCTGTTACCTGCAATTTCAGGTAAATGTCTCATTACAATGGTTTTATTAAATTCCTCAAGTTCTGTTGTAGTCAGTTGGATACTTTGCTTCTGTTCCTTCACCTTGATCAGAACCTCACCTTCTGAAGGTTGTAAATTTTTCTGCATTTTTAGACTATATTTCTTCAGGTTTATTTTGCTCTGTTTTGTTCTTGTGCTAACACTGTCCTTGAGCTTGATGTTTTTTGCTCTGATTGCTTTTACCCCATGATATATTTATAAAGAGCACTCATATACCTGCCCTCAACCTTTGACTAAACTTTCAATAGGTTTACATTTCTCTCTACATTCTCTAGTTAACACTTAACAAATTTTTTCTGTTTCACTTGTGATTTATCATTCTTGAACATGTCTGATCAGAAGACAGAATTCCAAATCACATCTTATTAATGCTTTATGCAATAAAATTAATATTATATTTCTTGAAGATGAATTTGATTTATCTTTCAAAACTGATATTTGGATTAAAAAAATAGTCCTCCATTTCAAGACTGTTCTCTATCTGTTCCTTGAATGCTCAGAAGTATGAAGTATATACTGTTGTAAGTATAATATATATTTGACATAGTTGCAGCTATTCTAGAAAGTTTGATAAGCATAATTTTGCAAGTATCACAGTGAGAATGATCTGATTCTGATCTTGTGTACTTTGTCTGTATTCACTGAACGTAGCCAGACATACAACACTAGAACCTTAAAAGAAGCTGTGCTTTATTTGGACATGTAATCTGAAGTGTGGTTACATTCAGTGTATCCCAAAATTGATATCTGTTCTAGAAACGCTTAAAAGAGTAAATTACCATTTCTTAGCTTTCCATCCCTGTGTACAAGTTGGCCCTGTAGCATTAGCATTTAAAGCATTAAAACCATAAGTTTGTTAGAGCTATTGAATAAAGCCATCCATGAAAATACTGGGATTCTTTCCTAGTGCTCCTATGCTGCTATTGTCATAAAACATTCCTGGAATTAATATCTGAGTAGTGAAATTATGCTATCCGTTTGTTTCTGTGAGAGAAGACCATAGAGGAAATGATTTCAGGTATCCCATGTATGCCCTTCCTTAAAATTTGCCTTTCTGATACAGTACTAAGAAGTATTTCCTTTTTCCAGGCGTAGAGTAAAGCATTAAAATGCTGCTATTATGCTGGCCACTAGACTGTAATTGTTATAATGTTTTAATATTTATGGCTTTCTTTTAATATATTAAATAATGTATTGCACATTTGAAATTTGCTGTATTTATTTTAATGTTTGATACACACATAATATACCATCTGGCATCCCAGTCACATCTGGCTGCTGTTGTTGCATATTTACAACTATTCCAGCTTGCAGGGAACTTTTGAAGTAAGTGTTGTAGAGATAATGTCCTCAAAGCCAGTCTGATTCCACCAATTTCTGTAGCACTTTCTTCTCTTTAGAGTCTCACCTGCTCATCAGCATCTACATATACTTATGTTTAATCAGGCTGAGGCTTGCATTGACTAGAAAAGGCAAGACACCTTCTGCTGCCTGTTTAAATAGGGGTCACTAAAATGTTGATTTCTTGGTCTGTACAGTATATGTTACTTACTAGACATCTTGCTTTGCCCTTGAGTTATTTCTCTGCTTCTCCAACACTAACCATGTATATAATTGTTGAAAAGTGAATGGAAGCTTACATTTATGCAAAACATGGGCAGGGTTTCCAGCCGAAAAAGTATTAAATGCCTTAGAGCGTGGGCTTAAGAAGTTCTGACTGTCCAGTTATCTTCCTCAGATAATTGCATTTAAGGTTTTTCTTCTTAAATTACATAACAGCTATGTTTAAATAACTTGCTGGAAGATAGAAAACATGCAGTAAGCAAGCCTTTGGTCAAAGCTTGCATTTTCAAGAAGTATTGGCATAACACATTTTAGACTGGTTTTCCTCATGATCAGCCTAAGGAAAAAGATCAGCACATTAGTCTGTTTGCTGAGTTCTTGGTGAAATAATCCTTGAAAAGTTAGAAATCTGTCCCCTACAGCATTTACAAGAATTGGTCTAACCTATTTTCTTATCATTTGAATGTAGGAATAATCACGGTTGTATATAAAATCTAAACACCTGGGTTTCAACTTTTTTAAGACGTATGTGTATTTTTTAAAAATAAATTTTAGTGAGGATAGCCTTTTCCTATCTGCTACAGTTACCCTACAGTTCTTAAAGCCTTCATTTTTCATTTTGATACAGTTTTTGTGCCATACATATAGAAGCCAATATTAACTAGGTAATTGGTCTCTTCATTTAGATGCAGGAGTAACACATGCAGTGAGAAAATTCAAGATGTATTGCCAGGGGACTGAGCAAGAAACCTCTTCTTTGAATTTAAAACTGACACATCGAATCACTTTGTGCAGATTAATTCCTGACAGGGATTCTTTTTGTTAGATATTCCATATGTAACTGACCCTTAATAGGTATAAAGTTCCCCAGTCTCTTGTAATAATATTGAAAGATTGTCTGGGTTTTTGTTAGTTGTTATTAATCAAACTTGCATACCCTGTGGAAGTGTGGTCTATTGAATATAAAAATTGATATCTGTTGTATCAGCAAAGAATACTCTGGCCTAAATTAGTGAAAAATGGGAATTATCCTTGAAAGTACTATTGTACAATAAATGTTGTAGTTTTTAATGGAATCTACAAGTAATTTTATACCTGAAGTTTACTTAAAGTTAAGATTATTTTTTTTCTGCATAGAAATTAAGCTACGTCCCTTAAACTTTCTGCTATTTTTAAATAAATGTAAACAAACCAAGAACAGTTTAATTTTGGTTTACATACGAATAAGTCTATTTTGAACATCTTCTTGTTTAGGTGCGGTTTTTTTCAACGTTTTGATTTTCTCAGATTTGATAGTTGTCCATGAGGTTCTAGAGGGGAAGAGTACAAGCTGCATGTGCATGCACCATTCTGTTGTGTCAGTTTTGGAACACATTAACTTGCCTCAGTGTCAGAAATAGCGCATTTCAGATGGCACTAAAAGGAAGGTATATACCATAGAAACAGAATGCCTGTACTTCTCAGTACTATCTCAGAAGAATGCCATGTTTCCAGTGCTTTTCTGAGTACATTTGAAGAAATACTACCTTCTCTAAGTGTTGAATCACCCGTTCAGTATGCATACTGATCTCTGTATTGTCTATTCAGAATTGGCTATTTAGCTTTCTATTGCCCTTTTTAATTCACCTTGTATCATTTTATCTTTATGAAAGGTATTACAATGAAATAGAAGTAATGAATTTGTCTCCATAAGAAGTTATAAAATCTTTAGTTACTGGAGTTGAGTCTCTAATTTTTTTTGTAGTTACCTGTGCAATTTTTCTAGGTGAAATACTTATAAAAGTAAAGTGGAAAATGCACAGTATTTTGAAATATCATCCCATTCACTTTCTCAAATATTAGCCTGTTTACAGATATCTCAGATATTCTTAGCAAAATTACTGGGTTTGTGCCTGCTAATGTTACCATTTTTGAACACTGTTCTTGACTCTAGATATCAGAGACTGTAACTCTTTTGATCTGTCTTTATTTGCAGGCTCTTCAGTAGGACGTAGGTGGTAGAGTGTATTTTAGTTTTGTTTCCTGTGGCCCTTTCCCCCCATCCTTTACCCCTCACTGCGTTTGTGGGTTTTGAACAATTGAACTGCAGCTTTCAGTAATATCTATCATTTTTTTGAGTAAATTAAAGGTTGCCTTTTATTTGTTATTTCAGCAAATTGATGAGAATCATGCTCAATGACAAAAATATAAATATACAACATTGTGATAAAAATGCTAACATTTGCACCACCACTTTTTAAAACGAGCATTTTATTCCACTGCCATTTTCACTTCATTTCTTTCTATCTCTGTCTTTGCTTCTAAGATGCTTATGTTAGGCCTAGCTTAAGGTGCAAAGGTTGTTGTGGTATTGAATCAATGTTTAATTGTAAGGAAACTGAGGAAGAATAAGGAAAATCTTTACTGTTCTGCAGAGGTATTAAGTCTGATTTTGCAGATTTGAAAACCAGAGATAGTGTCAAGTTCATTTAACCAGGATAGTACTGGCCTATTAGTCCAAGACTCCTTCACACTCATGCAGCAAATCAGAACAAACATTCAGATTTTAAGGTATTTTCTGCCACCAGATTTCTTAATACCAAATACACTTGAATCCTGTAGCACTTAAATTCCAAAAATCCTGACCCGTCTTGGTAATTCTGAAAGGTAAACACAAATGAGGTAATCTTCTGAAGATATTTTCTTCATGCTGATGTTGTGACCTTATTCATCACAGCCTACAAAAGATGGCTGTGGTCAGCATTTTGAAGGTATTTAGTAGTTCTTAACCATAAGGTTTAAAACATTTGTTTTCTTAAGGAAAACTGTTGAAAAATCAGTGACATTTTCCTCTATGTGTTTCATACTGGTTTAGGTGTGTGGGTATTCATATCTACAGAAAAGAAGAAAAAAGAACAGTGCCACTACCTGTGTAGATCACCACTGGGCTGTCCTCCAGGTTTCCACTCTCACTTAATTATCTTTATGTAATTTCTACCTTTTGCTAGCAGTTAATTTTTTAAAATGTTTTATTCTGCAAAAAAAATAGATTGTGATCACCATGCTTGTTTGTGTAGGCCACTGAATGGCCTTCCAAAAATTTTGACTTTGCTTTGTCTTTGTTAAAGAATTTTCATTTTAAATTTCCACCCCATATCTATATTTACAGTTATGCAGTATTTAATAAATTATTTTTCTGCAAGTCCAGTGGTGTCCTTTGAAATTACTTCCAAAAGTTTCTTTCATATTAAATTTAACATGCAATCTACTGATGGAGTGGAAAAAACAAAAAGGCAGAAAATAATTACAAGTTTTAAAAAAAAGTGGAAAAGGTCAATAATTGCAGAGTAGACGCTGCAGTTACTGGCTGACCTTTCAGAGACCCACTGTTTCTCTTTCTTTGAGGTCTTACTGGCAGCAGTGAGTTTCAGTAGAGTAAACCATTGCAACTTCTGTTGTTCCTGCTATTATCATACCATTTGTATAGTGTTAATGTAAACGTAGTTTGTAGAAAAATATCATTTTGAGACTGGGTGGGAACTGAGGGACAAGTTTGTATACATTTAAGAAAAACAGTTTGTAGTCTTTGCCTGATACTCTTGCTTGTTTCGTGGTGTTTAAATAAGAACAAACTGTGTTTAGTCTCATGTTTCCACAATCAGGAAGTTAAGTCACCAGTAAGAGCAAATCAAAGACAGGCCTCGAAATTCTGTCACAGCTTAATGTCTGTAAATAGACTTCTTAGTAAATGACCTAAAATATATGTTTGGAGTAGAAATCACCAAGTTCAAAATTTTCCCCCCTTTTATTTCTTTCACCACCACCACCCCACTTGCCCTAGCTTTAGGGCTAGTGTTTTGAAGATACTTTTACCTAGGGTTCTAATATATCCATTTGGGAATAAAATCTTACTTGTTTTTCTTGCTATTTAAAAACAAGAAGTTTCATTTTACTAGTGCAGTCTCATACACTTTCATACAATTTCAATTGCAGATTTAGGTTCATCCAAGTCAAAACGTAATCAAAATATATGACTTGGGTTTTATGGAAACTCTTTCAAAGTGTTTTGGTGAGCTTTGTCAGACAGATTGCCACAGGCATTCGAACACGTTTTGAAAAGTTCACCCTTGTCCTTGAGGCTAAAAGAGAAAATAAATAAAAAAAACATATGAGTTATGGTTGTACATTTTTAAATGCTTCTACTTTGCCTTCACCTTAGTTACTGCAGTTGAGGTTGGTGCCACACTAGCACTTGCTTTACAAACATTGAAATCTCTCCTGTGATGAGTTTACATTGTAGAAAGTAATCATTTATGTATCACTAGATTCTGTTTTAACAATCTGAGAGCTTCTGCTCTCGAAACAGATGCATTTGGAAATAGCAGTAAGATTTTTTTCAGGAATCGTAATAAATATTCATATTGCATTAGTATCACTAATAAGTCTTTAAAAAAACTCAAACCCCAACTTTCATAGAAGAAATAACAATAACCTCCATTTATCAGGGAAAAAACCCCCCATAATCTCTGAAAATTCAAATCAGCTTTGAGAATCTCAAATTTATTGTGGGAGGGATTTTTTTTTTTTTTTAAATGTTATTTTTTAAAAACTCATTTGGAACATTTAAAACCTGTTGTCATAGAAGTTGGCAGTATTAGGTGAGGTATAGGATTTAGAACTTAGTTTGCTGTGTTTTCCACTTTGTGAATCTGTGAAAAATCCTAGCTCCTTCTGTTGAGGACAAAGAATTTCTTGTATTTTTAGGGCTCAAGTCTTATCTTGCTTCTCAGAACTCTATAAGGTAAAGTATGTTTCTGAATTTGACTGTCAATGTAAAGAAACCACATCAGCAATTTATGTACAGAAATATAATCTTTCTGGCAATGCAGAAGGAATTTAAGCTTTCCTCTTTCAAAGTTACTTTGCTACTAGTTTGATATAAAGAGTAAGTGGAATCAGCACAAATTCTGACAAACAGAACTGTTATTTGGTCAAAGCTTGGAGACAGCAAAATATTATTAAAAAGGAATGGCTATATTATAAGCAGACATTTATTTAAAAATTGGAAGAAACCTTTCCATAAACACTTATAACTTGCACTCTGTGTGTGGCTGTGTGTAAGTAATGTAACACTGTGTAGCAAAATGCTGGATTTTTTTCGTTTTGCTAGACCTGTAGAATTTTTTTTAGTATGGAACTTATTTTATATCATCCTCATTTTCACTCATCTCTTAAAAAGGCATCTTTCTGCCAGGAAGAGCCTGGAAAAAAGACTTTTGAGAGACAGACTGATATTCCAGGCTTTGCAAATATGGTTGTTTAGATTTTGTTGTGATTAAATAATTAAATCTTTTCCTGTTTGCCAGTGGATTTTGACAACTGCGCATGTACCTTTTATTTGTCAAATGGGATGGGTAAACAATTTTTGGCAAGTATAGTCTTTGCTAAATATTCCTTTTATTCTATTCTGTGAGATATTTGTGTAGATAAATGATATTTGCCCATTTGAATACCAGAACATTTTGGAAAGCAAAATAATGAACAAACAACAGAAAAGTCACAGCTGACATTGATGTCTGTTCATTCAGTGTGCACTATTCCCTGTATATAGGCATGGGTATTCTTGTAAACATCAATTACTAGTGGACACTGAGTATAACAAAATGATATTCTAATATTAACAAGACAACAAAATGCTGTGGTGATAGCAAAACACAGCATGGAAGTGGGAATCTTGTAGGGAATGTGCCATTTTTCCAGCCATTGCTAAGTAGAACTAAACCTTCAGCTCTCTTTCATAACTTATCGAGCAAAGGTATGGATATGGGTCAGAAATCCAAATCAAAATTATTGATAGGATTTCTTTTCTTTATTTCCAAATATATATGGACTTTTTAATGCTTCCCTCTTATATTCTGCATTGTAAGATGAGAGAATGAGATACCACCTTGTAGCATTATTGATTCCTTTTTTTTTTATTATTTTTATGAACTCAAATCTTAGCTAAGCCAGGATTGATCTAGGACAGTAAAAACTCATAGTTCTTGGCTTTCTGCCAGCAGTCATGTTAAAACACTTATGGAATTAATGATAAATTTCTTGTACAACAGTGCTTTTACATTTTGATTCACGAGATTGAGTGTAGGAAGTAAATGTCAATGGCAAATAACAAAGTGACTATTTCAAAGAGCTGCCACATGCCTTCACATTTTTACAAATTGTTATTGACTTGAAAGGCTGAGTCAGAGAAACCACTTTTACTGCTGATGTATAACATGGCTATGTGCAAAACCTGAAATCGTCTTTGTGTTCATGCAAAGTTTCTTGTACTTCCTGCTAAGGTCCATAGAGATTTTTTTATACAGTTATTCTCTTATGTAGTTTAATGCCTTGTGAGTACCATGATCCTTTGGTGCTCTACAGACTTCACAAAAAGTATAAGACTAAGTAGAATGTAAAGGCTTGTAGCTATATTGTAGTTTGCCTTCAACAGTTGGTTTTTATGAACCCATTCACTAGAAAAACCTGTAAATATTTTTTTCCTTACATCATTGTTGCTATTAATTGTTAAATAATATGAAGAGAATGTACAAGGAACGACTTGGAAAATGAGGTTGTCCTTATTTTTTATAACTGCAGTATTTATTCAACACAAGCAAATATACCTTTTCCTATGTCTAGTCCTGCTTAATGAGGATCACAGTGTCAAATTGTATACTGTGTGTATTTTAACTCAAGAAATATAGATGGAAAGTTCATGCTGAATGAGGTGACATTAACTTTATAACCTTTGGCTCCTTCTCATTGATATGCACGTTTGGTCTGCAGTTTTGGAACTGATGGTAAGGTTCTAATTAGTCTCTAGAGAGTTCATGTGGACAACAGATTACTCATTAGTCTATCAACTTTGAATGAAGTTAATTGGCTGTTTCTTCTGTGTAATGTGAAAACCGAAATGACATGTTATTTTGCCTTCCAGATGTTGCAACTGCCTGTCCAGATAAGAAGTCCATCTTAATGTATGTGACTTCACTATTCCAAGTTCTGCCCCAGAAAGTCACCATGGAAGCCATCAGGGAGGTGGAGATGCTGCCACGACACACAAGGGTCACTAGAGAAGAGCACATAGAAGTACATGAACAGCATTTTTCACAAGAAGTGAGTTTCACTTTTCTGCTTTCATCTTGCTGCTCTAAAGTGGTTGTTTCCCCACCTACCTACCCCATGAGTTTGATGTTACATGGCCAGTGGAAGGCAAAAAACCCATGGGCATAATGGGCAAAGTCTCTTTGCTCCAGGCAAGTCAAGTGTACTTTAATACTGATTTTTATCTTGCACCAGGCTGTTTTGAAAGTAACTATTCAGCAAATAAGTGCTTTGCACATCTCTTGTGCAGCACTGAGTGTTTTAATTGCGGTAGGGCACCTAAAGGAAGAACAAAGGAACTAGGGAGGCTTTACATTTAAAAATAAACATGGAGATATATTTGTATCTTTTCTAGAGAATAGCAATTGACATTTCTACATATTCATGATACATTTCTAATTTTTTTAACATTTTTTCTACAGGCTTGTATTTTAAGATAATCTCAGTTTACAGTTGGCCTCTCAAAATCTCATGTAATACTGGGAATTAATTTGCGATTGCCAATGTTGGTTATGTTTTTGACTGAAATAATCAGATAATCTCTGTTGAAGTGTTTAGTGAATTTTAGGCCTGGTGTACTTGCCTGAATTTAATCTGATGTATGTTAGTTTTGGAATGCTCACTCTCTTTTGGAGTACTGAGCAGATAAGTATTGGCTCTGTTTATTCAAGATGTGCCACAAGATACTTGCCTTTGCTTGCAAATTATAAAGAAGCTTTAATTTACATTGATATTCTGCTGGTATTGAGTCATGACAGTTTGTTGCTTTTGGTAAGCATGTCAGATTAAATGAGAGCTTTCCTTAGTACCATCCCAATTTTGCCTTCTGAATACAAACATTGTCCTTGAAAAATAACAGTGGTGATGACCTTGCTGCCTGTTTTTCTTCAGTTCCTCTTAAAATCAATACTTCTATAATCCATGCTCCTACCCATGTGTCCATTCTGCCTCTAATTTATTTGTAGATCACAGTCAGTGTACCCCAGGGACCTTCGCCTTCTCCTAAACCGCGGTTCAAAAGTTATGCATATGCACAAGCTGTCTATGTCACATCCCCTGACCAAAAAAGGAGGCAGGTTCCTCCACAGGTCTGTCAATATTGTAATTTTTTTAAAAACCTGCTTTATTAAGCTTGTGCTTGGAGTGAAAGAGCTTGTGCATTTTGCTTACACCTTGATCTTGATGCCCTGCTTTTTCCAGGATTTTTTTTTTCTGTCGAGTGGTTACTTTTTACTGTGTATTTCTGCATGGCTGGCAATAGATGTTATGCTGATTGTTAGGGCTGAATAACATGCAAGCACAGCTGTTATAAAATAATAAACTGCTTCCTTTGTAAAGTTATTTTTCAAAATAGTACATACATTGCCTTAAAAAAGTATTACAGGAACAAATCAAAGCTGTATTTGGCATCTAATTATTATATTTCTGTTTCTGGTTTAGTTATAGAAAAACAAGAGCCATTGGTTTTCTCTTTCTTCTCCTAATCTTTCTTATGTAAGAAAATAGCAAGTGATGGCATTTCTTAGAAGGTTATTGTAGTTGAGAAAAAAAAGATAAAAAGAACATTAAATTTAATATTCTTTATATGACTTGTATTATTAGATTACAACAGTTGGTAATTTTTATCATAAATGGAACCATGCCAGCATTCAGCTTAGGGGGTTAGGTTTTTAAGGTTGGTTTTGTTTTTTTTTTATTATTATTGTTTAGTAGCTGTGGTGGTTTAATAAAACTTGTATAAGCAATCCTTATAATGAGCATTTCAGTAGTTGAATTTTTATAACTTTAGACAAGTGTGGGAGCCAAGGTCATATTGTGTACTGCAATGTGCTTTCCTTTCATTACTTTGGGAAAAAAAGATCTGCATGTATTTGGCAATACAATTTGAGTTCATTTCTGGATACTTAATTCTGTCTAACTTATAAAAAATTATTGCAAAATTATGCTTCAATTCAACACTGTGTTTACGAATCTACACTGTGTCAGGTTTTTTACTGAATAGTGACTTTCTTTAAATGCTCCAGAACAGAAATCCCGTGTGCATAAGCATGAGCCTTGCTACATTATACTAACATCAAAGGGGTTCTAGTGATGATTCATACACCTTTTAAACAAGATGTTTAAAACTGTTATAATTGTTTCGTCCTACCATAATATTAAAAATCTACCAATTTGGCAGAATCTGAAGACCTAACCAGAACTGGCCGTATTGTGCTACAGCTGTAACAGATATTAACTTTTTACTTAAAGAGTACTCATAAACTCATGCAGATCCTGGTATAGGAATCCACTTCTCAAATCTGAATCCTTGAATTCCCTGTATTAACATTAATTAAGGCCCAACAGAAAATGTTTCTGTTGACATGTTTCAGATGGCAGTTACTGTTTAGCAATTACAGAAGGCTTGCCTGGCTTTCCAGCTCTGTATTTTTTTTTGTGTGCACTCTCTGTAATAAGACAGTCTGTCTGGCTTCATTTAGAAGAAACAAATCTTCAAGTTAATTTTCTGGGACATTTCAAAATTCTCATTTAAAATTAGCCTTTCACTTCTGTTTTCTATTTATGAAAGCATTGAGTTTTGTTTTTATGATTCATCTCATTGAACACCTGACCAAAAAGAGTACTGGGTTTACTTTCTATTTTGTTTTATCAGAGCAGTTCCTTATATTGATCCCAGGCAAAACTCTTACCTCACTGCTTCATTTTTTACTTGCTATGTGCCACCTCCATAGGACATAAAGCATACAACCTTAAATGAATTCAAGACAAAAAATAACATTGTAAAACACTGACGTACCTAGAAAAGAAACTTTTTATGATATAGAATCATAGAATCATTTAGTTTGGAAAAGACACTTAAGAACATTGAGTCCAACTTACCCTAATGATGCCAAGATTCCTTCAGGGATGGTGACTCCACCACTTCCCTGGGCGGACTGTTCCAGTGTCACCCTTTCAGTGGCAATTTTTTTCCCAATATCTACTCTGAACCTCCCCTTGCACAACTTGAGGCCATTTCCTCTTTTTCTATCACTTGGGAGAAGAGACTGATCCCCACTTTGCTACAACCTCTCTTCAAGTAGTTGTAGAGAGAAATAAGGTCTCCCTTCAGCTTCTTTGTCTCCAGGCTAAACCCTCCTCCAGCTCCTTCAGCTGCTTGTCATAGACTTGTGCTCCAGACCCTTCACCAGCTCTGTTGCCCTTCTCTGGACACACTCCAGCACCTCAATGTCTTTCTGGTAGTGAAGGCCCCAAAACAGAACATAGAATTTGATTTGTGGCCTCAGCAGTGCCAAGTACAAGGGGACAATCACTTCCTTGGTCCTACTGGCCACAGTATTTCTAACACAAACCATAATGCCATTGGCCCTCTTGACCACCCGGACACACATTTGGTCCTGTTCAGCCAGCTGTCCAGGCCCTTTTCAGCTGGGCAGCTTTCCAGTGCTTCTACCCCAAGCCTGGAGACTTACCTGGAGTTGGTGTGACCCAAATGCAGAACTCGGCACTTTGCCTTGTTGAACCTCATACAATTGGCCTTGGCCCACCAATTCAGGCTGTCCAGATCTCTCTTGCAGAGCCTTCCTACCCTCCAGCAGATCAACACTCCCACCCAACTTGGTGTTGCCTGCAAATTGAGTGAGGGTACCCTTCATACCCTGTTGGGAAAACAGTGCTGAAAATGTAAGCGATGAAAAAAATTGGGATGAACAAAGTCTATGTATATTTTGAGACTGGTACTTCTGTAAATAAGCTTTTGACAAGCCTGTCTAAAAGGTCAAATGTGAGTCTGGCTACCTTTAATTATCAATTCTTCAAAATCAAGCCCATTCATCTCTATCATTGCAGATTTTTGTTCTTTTGACAGGAGTTATGTATTCTACATTGTGTTATATGAAATACAGAGCTTGTGTGCAGAATTATTCTTAACACTTAAACTGACTTCAGTATATTTGAATTGAAATAAATTGAGATGCACCAGTGGTAAATGAGGACAGTGTTCACTGGCACATGATGATTTGATTTGGGACTTAAGAATTAAAGGCTTCACCTCAGGCCTCACCCTCGTCATTAGTTTGTGGGAATTTCCTAATCCTCCAGTCATTACTGTTGTTTTACAGAAGTATTGTAATGCATTTTTGCTCATGTTCTCTGAGGTTTTTAATATGGATTTTACAAAGTTGCTGTACCAGTCTTTCTCATGTACATAACTATAGTAATTAACTTGGAAAGTCACTAAAAACCCATTACAAAATTAAACTGAACTTATTCACACAATACAGGATCCTTCTGGCAGTCTTGCTCTTTTGATTTTGGGTTTTCTAGACCCTTAATTTGCCACGCTCTTGGTCTTCTGCTGGCAATTTAACTTCTTTAAAAGTGTTGCAAGACCTTCTCTCTGAGACCCTTCAGGGTTCATCTGTGCCAAACACTTCAGTGGTACAGCATCACAGAATTGCTGTATTACTTTCCTTTGAACTAAACCAGACCTTTCTTTTACCTAGAGGCTGTGATCCGAATATGTCCTGATTGCCTTGTGGTAAAGTGCTCTTTGGAGAGGCATCGGAAGACAGCTCTCATAAAGTACAACCAGACAGAAATTTAGTTTAACTTCTTGGTAGTGTTTCTAATGTAAGGTATTCATCACAGAAAATATCCCATTGCCAGCATTGGGGGGATTTGTGGAATAATTTAAAGTAGAAGTAAGGAAACTTAAGAAATACTGAATTATCTGCACATTTAATCACAAGGTCATGAAGGATATAATTTGGACAACAAGTATAATCCCAACTGTTAGCTTAGGTGTTCTCATTTAAATAGAAACTTGTTCCATTCAGAAAGCTAGAAACTGTTTCTACAGAGCTAAGTAAAATCCCTAAGATTTAGACTAACCATAATAAAATAGCAAAAACTGCTACAGAGGACAAAACAAGGAAATGAAGAAGTGGAAAAATGAAGCTAAGTACAAGTCTTCTGGATTTCTTAGGGAGCTCCCCTGAATGCCATGTCTTCAAGGAACAGTTTGCAAAATGATGAAGCAAACAGTTTCAAGTGTATTTCATATTTTCAGTAACAGTCTAGCAAATTGATGGCTTCTTCTCCAAACCTGCAGGGTTGTCAGCACGCCAGTTGTTTCCTGTCACTGCTTTGTGTATAGACTCCAGCAGCAGTTCTAAGTTTTGAGGGATTTTTTTTTATTTGAATGTACACTGTAGACTCATTTTTCAAGAGCTTTTGTTGTCAAAAATATTAGTAGTCTCATGGGTTAGTGACAACCCATAGTGAATCTGGATCCTGATATTGAAGAATCCAGCGAGATCAGAGCTTTTAGTCCCCTTGTTTATTCACACACTGACTCATTTGGTTCTCTCCATAGCTAAGTCCTTGAGGTCTCAACTTTCCCCTCTCCACTTACCCAGGCAGAGGTTGCTGCTGGTCCAGGTAGGCCAGGCAGAAAGTTGTATCAGCTTGAGCTGTGTCACTGCCTGCATTTAGAGGTGTTGGACATCCCTGGCCAAGATCCCTAGGCATCCCCTGCTACTTGTCTCCACATATCTCTCTGTTGACTGGCAACAGGTCATGAGGAAATGCAATGGAACTGTCTCAGGGAAAGTTCAGACTGGACATTAAAGAAAGGTTCTTCACTGAGAGAGGATGGTCAGTGAATGAAACAGGTTCCCCAGTGAAGTAGCATAGTACCAAGACTATAAGAGTTCAAGGAGGGTCTGGAATTTACTCTTAGTCATGATCTAGTTTTAGGTAGTCCTGTGAGGAGCAGGGAGATGGACTCGATCCTTGTAGGCCCCTTCCAACTGGAGATATTTTATGATTCTTTGATCTACAGGGTCTCCTCTCACTTCCAGGATCTTTCTTCTAGGCAGCATCTTTTCAATCTTATTTCCAAATCCTATTCTCTTTCCTGGCAGGTATTTTTCTTTTCAGAATGTCTCTTTTCATCAGTAGGTCTTCTTTGCATAACCATGTTGTCCCTGCCTAAACAGTCTGGGCAGAAGCACAACTCATGATCAGCCTCATAATTAGTGCTTCTGTCTTACGCCTCTTCAATAATGGGAGGATTCAGAGCGTACTCCTTTTGTCTAGAGCATTTGTTAGCAAAACTTAGAATGGCTGGGAGCTGGCAAGTAGGAGGAATCAGTCATGGAGTTCAGAAGTGAAATTTCAGAATCATGCCTGGAGCTGAGAAGTGAAACTTATCTGCTCCCTGTACATTTGCCTGTTCACAATCACTAATGGAGTGGGGGTTTTTCCATCTCCAATAGGTAATGACAAGTCTTTAGTTTGACGTAAAAACGAGTTACTTGCTGACCTTTCCATCCCCTTTTAACTTTCCCTTGTAATTGACCTTATAAAAACACATATGAGAGAATCTTTTATTTTTTTATGTAAGACTTCTTCAACTAACATTTCTTACTTAAAATATAATTGTGTTTAAACAAAGGAACGCTAGAAATGCAATGTGGTGCATCCTATATTAATTGTGTTCATTACTGACTGATAAGGAAGGGTAATATGTTATTCACAAAGTATAAATTCCTAGATAAAATATATTTTCATATGCTGTACATTCAGATTGAATTTAATAACTCTGAATAAATTAATAATATTATTAATAATATTAATATTGTATTATTAATATTATATTATTAATAATAATATAATAATCACAAGTGTACCTATAGGTGGTTGGAAATATCTAAGAACAAAACCACTTTTTGGTAGGTGAACTTGATTTGCATTACTTTTAAAGTGGAGAGGGCTTGGTTGTTTTTTTTTTCTTTTTAACTATTAGAAACATGGAAATGTTATACCAGTCATTTCCTGATTACATTATTGGTGAATGTATTTTTGAACAGAGAACTGTACGTACTTTGAATAACACATTTATACCCTGATTATTTTTTACCTATAGTTTATTTTTAGGTCCTTTTAACTAGCTTCAGTGTTATTTTAAGTTTCACCTATATTTTTTTTTGAAAAGCACACTTAGCAAGAGATTCATAATTTCATAGCTGAGCTGTGACATAACTGCTTCTTTTTTTGTTAAGTCTGTTATACAAGTTCTAACCTGTGGTATAAATCTGTTACTGCTAAATTCAACACCTTGTTAATATGAGTGAGAGCATTCATCTTTAAAAAAAAAATTGAATTTTGAAGTTTCAAGTGTTTTTTCCTCTCTTGTTTTGAAAAGAAACCCATTTTCTATGCGTTTTAAATAATTATCAAGGAATACAATAAGATATAAAGGAGACATAACATTTAAAAGTATTCTTTTAAGTTGTTTTTTGCCACTGAGTCTCTTGAACATATTTTATGTGTATGGTATGTTAAAAACGGAACTAGATACAGCAAATAAGGACATATACTCATATACTGGAAACAGGTTGTTATATCCATAACATGTTAATTAACAAATTTAATCCCCCTCCTGACCTCTAGAGTTGTAGAATTGCTTGTACCAGCAGCGGATTTGATGCAAGGAAGAGCTAGATGAAATGTAGGAGACAATGTTAATGAAAATCCTTACTGGTAGACAGACTAGTGTTCATTTTTTCCTGATTTCAGAACTGAAATGGAAAGAACTTGAGGGTACAATCTGAAGTCATTATGCATCCCTGTTTCA
Source organism: Pipra filicauda (assembly GCF_003945595.2). Lineage (NCBI taxonomy): Eukaryota > Metazoa > Chordata > Aves > Passeriformes > Pipridae > Pipra > Pipra filicauda. The sequence continues at coordinate 791,736 of NW_024104407.1, forward strand.
AACCCTTAGGAAAGGCCTTTCAGTTTATGCACACAGGAAAAGTGAATTTAGTCTGAGACTGAGAAAGCAAGCAATTAATTCTTTGCACTCTTTCATTACACCCAGTAAAACCTTTGAAATACAGAAGAAATAAAGACTGAACTCATATCTTTTGGAAAACTGTCAAATCAACAGGACAATTTACCACACAAATGCAACTTAAAGTGTTTGTCCAGAGATAAAATTGTGGCATAATTCTAAATAGCAGTATTATTAGATTTTTACTCATCTGTGTATATCAGGTGAACTTCTCAATAGTATGATACAATTTTGCTTCATAGTTTTAGATAACATTATTTTAAAATTTAATGTAGCAGCAGCAACATATTTTGTTACTTCTGATGAGTGTTAATTGCTCTACTTTGTATAATTCAACCAAATTTTCTGTCTTACTTTACACCATCCTGTGGTTGAATTCTATTTGGCTAAAGTAAAACTGAAAAGTGTTTTTAATTAAGATAGCTTAAAAAATGGGGGTAGGATATGCATTGTGCCCTTGAAATACCTGTAGCTGTAACTTTGAGGAAAGAGCTTCATGTTTTACTCTATCAGAAAACATTAAGGCTTCTGTGGAGAAAACCTTTGTGCCCTCAATTGCATATAATACTCTTCATGGTAAAATCTAAAATATTTCTGGTGCATGACAAATGGTCCTATGTTGAAAGTGCAAAAGTTGGACTTTGAGAAGTGAATGAACAGTTAATTGCTTGAGTCAGTGGGAGGTTCTGTTTTCTGAATGTCCTTTTGCCCAAATGATTACTCTGTGGGAAAATGGATAACCATTTTTTCCTCCTGTATTTGATTGATATTTTGCAGGATCAAGCTAGAGTTGTAGGTCTGTAGGAAATGCCATGAATGGTTTGTTAGCTCAGATTTGTACAGCAGGCAGGTCTGCATGTTTACCTGAAGTAGTGACCTTTGAAAAGGACACATTGTTAATGTCTACTGATCATGAAAGTCCTGGTTGCTTTCTTTCTCACACTGATTTTGATGCAATAGAAACTGCATTTTAATGTTTGTGTAGATGACACAGTCTAAGATGCTGCCACATGCACTTTGTGGTTTTGGTGTGCAGGTGCAGACTTCAGATAGAAGTATACTGAAGAAAGTATAGATTTTCCATGTTCATTTCAGGCAGCAAAGGCTTCTGTTTCTATGTAAAATAGTATTAAGGAATTTTGCTTTATAGGTTTCTGAGATTTACAAGTATTCTAATATTATTCTTAATATTTTAATAGTTAATAGTTAATATTTATCTAATATTATTAATACAGGTGTGTTAGCCTGTGGTGATCAGTGAGCTAAGGGAAGAGGTAGGAAGGAATAATACCTTTTAAAAGAACAATACATTTAGAATGGAAGGTAGCAAACGATTTTTTAGGTGTTCAAACTTTCTTCAGAAATTCTAACCCTGAAAGCATAATACAACAGTAAACTAAGAACTTCAATACCAGAAAAAACTGTATGGAACAATATGGTGTTTAGACAGAAAGGTGGTGGGGTTTTTTTTGTGGGGTTTTTTTTGTTTGTTTTTTTTTAGAACTTAGTTTAGCTGTAATAAAGAAATAATATATATATATTTTGATGGAATAAATAATTCTTAAAAATGAAAAAGGAAATTTTAGTTACCCCATACCGATGTCATTACAGAAACAGTAGTTTAAATAAACTCTGGATGATGTAGTGAGGCATCAAATTTGAAAAAACAGACATATATTTTAAAGGGGTACAAAATGGAACTTTGCTTAAAAATCAAAGTTATTAATAGAATACAGTAGCACTCTCTTATGGAATTACTTCTGCTAAGGGTTTTGCAAGTTATTTGGAAAATATTTTTAAATAAAGTTTTTTTACTTCCCAAGCACAAATAAGAAAAGAATAAAGATCTTATTTTGTATGTCATTGTTCAAGAGACTGGTTTAACTTTAAAGCATAGCTCCCACTAATATATATAGAATTGGCATGTGTGTTTAGAGAAAATCAAGGTGAAAATATGATATCCAAGTTTCTTGTTTGATATTTATATAGACAGTCTTCCAGGTTTATATTTTTCTACCTTCTTTATTTCTTCTATAATCTTTCAGATTTGTTTCTCTCTTTGGTATTTAGCATCCTACCTAATGTTACAATATTTGCACCTTCTACCAAAAGTGCTTTTTATCTTCATTTGAAAAAAATGACAGTTGACTTATGAACTGTTGGTCCAGTATATTGCTTGTGTCAGCTTCTGAATTGCCAATTCTTACATGCAAAGGTTGATATTTCTTCACTCTAGAAGTATATAAAGCATTTTCCTAACTTTCTTTTTGAGAGAAGATCTTCTGTCTGTTAGTTTGAAATATTTTTTTTCTTGTACTTTCTTCAATGGAGAACACATCTGAGTTTCAGTTCTATCTTTTTTGCACAAATAAACCAAATCTAATATTGATTTGTCTTCATTTTATGTTCTGATACTTTGCTTCTGGAGCATTAACAAAGGAATTTTAAAAATAATATTATTGTCTGTCAGAAGCAAACAAAAAATATAAACCAGAAAAGGGAGAAGTGGGGGGGGGAGAGCAAGATAGCGAGAGAGAGCAGAGATAAGAAGCTCTAAAGATTTCTATAAAAAATAAGAAAAACATCATGCAAACATTGATTGTGTCAGGGGCATCACATAGAGAGAGCAGCAGCTTCAGATGCAGAGACTATCAGTGAGACAAGGGGAGGATGGGATGAAAAATAAATTGACATTCTGTTCTGGGATTTATAGAGGTGGCCTGTTTCCTGTGTGCATCCTGTGCTGCTTTGTAGTTCGTGTGAGGTATTTTTCTGTTCAGCATAACCTATTTCATACACTTAACAAGTGAGCTTCATTGTTGAGGTGTTATACATATAAAAAGAGATTAACAGTTTTGTGATTAATTTTGATTTTCACTTTTTATATTGACTAAGGAAAAGAGCTTGGGGATTTTTTCTTTTTGTATTTTTGGGGAAATACAATGTTCCTGTAATCAGGATTGTTTTTGTAATTCCTGATTGTTGAGTTTGAATTTGAAAGTAACATCCAAAAATAGAGGTTCTACAACATTGTGTTAATTTTAAAAGGTATTGAGGTGTGATAACAATAAATGTCTACATGGTTACATAGGTTTTCCCGCTTGAATTACACTGCAAAATGAATAAGAAATTAATTCCACAGCACAGTATGTGTTGTATGTTACTGCAGCCCCTCTGTGTCATTAGCATTGTTCAGTATGATAACCTTTCTAAAAATGTTCTCTAGTCTGTTTATAATTGACTGTTCCTTTTCAGAATATATTCAGTTTCTGTCCAGTATCTGTGGTCTTAAAAATTCACTTGGTTATTTCTCTGACTTCTTTTATTTTTATTCACATTCTTAATCACAATGATCTTGAATCTTCTCTATGTCACCAAGCAAATACTTTCTCTGTTATGCCATGCCATGTCTTGCTCCTTCTAGTGTTTTCCTGTCTCTCCTTTCTCTTTTAAATTCAGTCTCAAAGTCACTTTCTGCTGCATTGGTGGCTTTTAAACAAAGTTTTAACAATTCATTCATGTTTAACCTCCTAATTTTCCCAGTTTTAACTTTACCTTTCACTGTTTAGCCTTTTTTCTGGCTTTTTTTTCTTTTCTTTGAATGTGCATGATGGCTACTGCAATGGATATGCAATTTAATAGCTATAGTTTATAGTCATGTGTTATATTTTAGAAAATATGAGTACATGTCTACAGGATACGGGGAAGGATAATATTGCTTGGCAGAATTTCACCTGTAAAGCACCTGCAATTCTTTTCTGCCACATAAGCAATGTCAGGCAAAAGTATCTGATAAAATATTTACAGATTCTTTTTCAACATTCTGATACTCATTTGAAGAGCAAAAATAGTTCTAGGAGAATGTACCGTGGATAAATAAGTAAACCTAAACATGTCTCCAATTCCAGAAGTAAGAAATTTCTTTTTTTGCTAAATCTCAACTGGAAAGGGGAAAAGAGAAAGATGAATAACAACTGTCGAGAAAGAAAGAGTAATGGTAAGGAAGAATATGGCTACAAAAGAGTATATTTATAATGTATATTTTAAACTGACAATTTTAGAATTACTAGTGTCTGTTAAGAATTTAGCAGCTACAAAGTTACACATCAGTTGTATATTGTCTCTGTAATGAGAATTTAGAAACTTATAAGTCATTGTTCTTTAAGTATGTTTTCATATGTACCTCATTAGTACTTGTATCTGAGTACATCTGTATATTCTCACTTACTCAGCCTCCACCGATTTGTGGCTCAGCAATTTCCTGAGCCGGAAACTGCATCTTTATGTTTAAAAGTCCTCACTGGATTTTTATCCTGTTCTTCCATCAAGTTGCTGCTCTCTGTGAACATTTAGGAAAGCTTTCTATATAATTTTCAGTGTGTTCAGAAGTACTTTTTGGTAGTTCCTGCTCTTATTACCATTTGGAAGTATTTTTATATTTTCTGTATTATTATCCAATTTATAAACCTGAGACTCTGCGGTCAGAAGAGGAGGAAAACCCTATTACGAGATGACTGGTTATCATTTTGACTGATTCACAGCTTTTGATTTACTATTCAGGGCATGTAGCTACAAGCAAGGTAGTCACACTACAGAATTTGAAAAGAAAAAAAAAACATTAAATTGCTTGAACCTGTTCTGCAACAGCCTTTTGGTTAGTTTTTAATTTTAAATTGGAAATGTATTCATCATAGTAGCTTCCACTGAAGAAGGAGAACCTCTTTAATAGAAGCTAAAATACATTTAGGAAAAGATTAAATATAATACAGATAAATCACATAAGAACCATGAATGGGATATTCAGCCTATTCAAGCAAATTTCACTATTTAGGATTTTAGATGACTTTGCAAAATCACTTTTTAATAATTCCTTCCAACTCTAATAGCACATCATGTTGAATACTCTGAAATCTTCAGGACCTCAACCTCAACTTCACAGAAACTGATTAATATGTCCACTAATTGGCCCTTGTCCCAGAGTCTTTATTTCTCAAAAGAAAAATTCGTACTGTAGATATATCTTATTATAGTTAAATGCTCTTGCTGTTGATGCTTTTGAAGGCATTTTGATATTGTATTGTGTGGAATACATAAAAAGAGTTTTGGAGTTAAAGTTCTTATTGAGAAGGCTAGAGGGTCTTTTGTGCTATGGGATAACAAGATTTTGCTGACAGCAGTGGCAGAAGAGAGAGAATTAAAAAAAAAAAAAAAGGAAAGGAAGAGATAGCAACAACTGAACAGGACGCTGAAAAGAGAAGGCTACTTTTTCTTCCAGAATGATGGAACCATATATACATATTTTCATAGTGTTTTTTTTTAACTATAAGGCTGTAGAGTTCACAGTTAAGTATATATGAAAATGAAAAAAAAAGCCCTTGATTTTTGAGGGAGAGGTTTCAGTTTTTACTCTTGGCCTGCATTTCTGTAATCTTAATCTTGAAATCTCTGTTCATATTTTAGCAGGATATCCTTTGATGTTTGTTTCTTGATTTGTCTGTCATCAGAGAGAAAGGGAGTACAGTCTATATTTTTGTCTCAATCTCCTGTATGACATGCTAAAAAAATAGTTTAGTATGTTTTTGCATAATCCTTTTGCTTTTCTTTTGGCTAAGACATAATTCAACGGTCTCTATTCATTTTTTCTCTTCGTAGACTTAGTAGTTTTTCTGCTCATGAGGATTTTTAGAATACAGTTTAAAACAGAAAATTTCATAGAACGGTTTGGGTAAGAAGGGATATTAAAGACCTTTAAAATGTCTTTGTCAGAGCAATCTACTTCAAAATGGGTGTTACTTGAGCCTTATTACATTTAAAATTTGCATTTTAAAAATTAAAATTAAATAAATGTGACCATTTTCTATCCCATCTTGAGTATTTCTCATGCTACTGAAATTGTGATCACAATTGAAATTTTGCGCTAGTCTGATCATCAGTGGCTAAAATTAACTTTTCCATTTTTTCGTGTATGTGACAGCATAAAACACAATGGACATTTCTCAAATAAGCTGAATCTGCTGACCTGGAGTTACCTTGCTGCTAACCCTATTGGGAAAAGACCCCAGGCTTCTTGACCTGTGAGAGACTTTCATTAGGACCCTGTTACCATTTACTACTGGAGAGTTCTGTGAAGAGTCATTGTTTAATACTGAAAACTTATCCTGGGGTGAAAACTTCACCTTTCTTTATGTGGAGAGTACCCTTATTTATTTATTATGTAGAGCCCAAATGATTTCAGTCTACTGCATGACATGACAGCACCTGAAATATGCATCCCCTTAAAGTGTGCCTTGGTCTTGCATCACAAAAGGGAAGGTTTGAAGAATGGTTGGTAGACCAGCCATTTCAGCAGGAAGAAATCATAATTTTGTTGTAGGTGTACGATGAAAGTAATTTCATTCAGTCATAGACAGTTGATTTACACATCCACATCAAGTCATATTACTGTCTGGAGCCATGATTCTTAATTGCTTGAATAAGAAGTGCCTTCCTTAGAGAGGTAAGTGTCTCCTGTCATCAGCAATGCCAGAAACAGCAGTACATTTTAAATTCAGAGCAAAAACCTCGATATAATTGAAACCCTTAAATAAATATAGGCTGAAAATTTTCCCTGGAGACTTTATAAAAGCAGTATGTTTTGATACACTTTTTATCAATCAGCTACTAACCAAAACCTGCTTTGATATTTTTCCAAGTACAGGTGCATTGAAGAAAGCAAGCTAAGTAGAAAATCTTTTTGTGAATCACTGACTTACCATGTATGCAAAATGAAACAGTTTTAAATTCTTAGAAAATTTTTGATCATTATAGGCAACCTTGATTCCTGTCCCTTAAGTCTTTGTACTATTTTACCTGTCCTTGCAGTTCTCAGTCTTAGTCTCTTTCCCAAGCCAATTTATTCCAGTTTTCTTCACTGGCTTTCATCTGTCTTAAGACAACTGCTACACTCCAGATCCCAAGGTGCAAACTTTTGCTGTAATGCCAATAAATTCTTTTTTTGTCTCTTTCAGTCTTTATTTGTACAAGCTGTTCCTAATAACGTAGTTGAAGAGATTCATTTTCCTTTACCCCTTTCCTGTCAATAGTTCCAACATTTTCCTTCCTTTATAATGAATGTACTTTCATCAATACTGCCTTGCTCTGGCTTTTTTTCTTCTCAGCATGTATATTGCCTAAGCTCCATTGATTTTTAATGACCTAATAATTTGCTGCATCTCAAAACTGCAGTTGCAAGGACAGGTCAGTTCCTCCAGGTGGAAACATATGCAGTACAAATGTAACCACCGAGAAAATCAGGTACTAAAAATATAACTTGTCTCAACTGAGCAAGCAAAACCTGCATTTTTTCAGGCAAAACCTGTGTGGATTTTCAGATGAATGATAAAAAAAAAAAATAAAATAAAAAAAAAAGTCTTCTTAACCTAAGATTCATTCACAGAGGCATTTTAAATACTTAATAAAAAGAAAGTGCTTGCCTCATTTAGAACAAGGAAATAGTTAAGATTATAATAACAAGCAGCCTGACCAATTTATCTTACGAGTTTTATTACCAGAAATGACTGAACTATTCTGTCTGAAGTCATCTGTTGAGGAAACATAGTCTTGATTATTGAAAAGATTATTTTATCATTTAACATTTTAGCAGTTATAATTTTGAAATACAAAGATACATAAAATAGGATTTTGTAATGAGAGGCTTGGGGGAACCAAAAGAATAAGCAGTGGTGTCATTCTTACATGATAAGAGGCATATTTAGGGAGTGAATTATGTGTGCTATTTTCTGAGGCTGTAATCCCGCAAAGGGAGTTTTCAAAATGAGAAACATATTCTGAACTTAAATTTGCCTTTACCAAAAAATGTTTCTTTAAAATTTTATGCCTCTGAGTTTAAAAGCTCTAAATGTCTAGAACCACATTCTTTATCTTTCAGTGGGACAAGCAGTTTCTTAATGAAGGAAATATATAACATAAATAAGAGTGGAACAAACCCTAAATTTTTACTGTAAAACTACTTTCTAAAACTGCCCAACGAATTTCTAAAACTCAGAAACAGTCTCTATGAATTAAAAGGAAGCTTCTTGGAGAATTTACTAACACACAACTAATCCTTCCCTTTAGGAACATAATGCAATAGCAGGTGAGGAACACTATGTCCCCTCACTTGCTTACCTTGAAAGAGCTACAAGATCATAGTTTAAATTCTGTGAATTAATTCATACAGCTGCCAGGAACACTTCATTTTTTCCAGGCTTCTGAAGGTCAAAGGATTTTTATTTTCACTTCTCATACTTTAAATTAAATCTTCAGAGTCCTTGGGGTCTTTCAGCCCCCACACCCCAGCAGAAGGTGGTGAAGTGTGTAGAAATTAAAACTCCCATCTTTTCATCTAGATATAATTCTTCCATGTGCAAGAGCAAAGGAAAAAAGATAGTCTAGCGGACAACTTATGGGTCCAAAGCATTTTTTCCTTCTACATCAGTCCCTAAGAACAACCAGAACTGTGTTACATGCAAAAATGGTTGACCATTTTCCAAAACAGTCTGCAGGATGACTTCCTAACTAATTCCTAGCTAGATGTGATGCAGTGTTCATCAAACATCCGAATTTTTCATGTCAGTTCAATTGGTGTTCATCTGTGATCCCCCAAGTATAGCAAATTTGAGAGTTCTGTGGCTCTGAGAGGTCCCACTCAGAGGGAAATTGTTGGCCACACCCCGCTGTGGTCTGGGAGAGCCAGGGACTTAGGACCGCTGCTTATAGGGTCACAAGAGAATTGGCTTTAGTCATAGTAATTTTCCATCCTGGCCACAATTAGGGTCAGTACCTTTCTTTAAAAGTTCAATAATACAAATGTTCCACTCAGGTTGTTTTTCAGGAAACAACCTGAGTGGAACAAAGTAAGTCTCCAAGGCTGTTGGTTTAAAAAGACAGAAGCTCATTAGTCAATGTATGTTCCTGGAAGCAGATAATGTTTCTGATAAACTCAAGGCCAAGGCCCAGGAGCATTTCTGAGATCATAGTGGAGACCAAGGAGGAGAGAGGGATGTACCACTACAATGTGTTCTTATTCAGGTTTTTATTCAGTAAATTAGTCAGTAAATGTTTTGCTTTGACTGCACCCAATCAAGTTTGTGTTGCATAATCATTAAATACTTTATTAAGAATAGCTTTTGATTCAAGAATGAAACTGTATGCATACTTAGGCAGCTTTTTTTTCCTAAGAATGAGGCAGTATTCTATGTACAATCTAGAGAAAGAATGGTTTTTAGATGAAGAACTTTCAAAAGGAATGATAACATAGATAATCACAGATCTTTACAAACATGATATCCGTAGTCTCACTCAACTGTTAGGACAATTTTTTTTTTCTACAGTATATCCCATGCAGTATTGTTATAAAAAGAAAAAAAAAATTACATGTGAAAATCGGGATCAAATTATCCCTTTCCACAGTGGACTGTATACTGCAAAAAATTATCTTGCTGCAGAAATGTGATGTGGTTGGGTGTAATTTCTTACTGCATTTTATAACATTTAAAATCTAGAGTTACTCACAATTCAAATACTCATTTGTGCAGTGGGAATATATGTCAACCGTTTTCTGTGCTTCAGTGTTTATATTTCTGTAAGATAGTACTTTCTTTTAATAAAAAAGCAAAAAATCAAACTATAAAGTTCATCAGATTTTGAAGCCTGCTTTTCTGAGGAGGATTCAGTTACTGAACATCGTTTTTCACATGTTAAGTGCTGACGAATTTATGACTGGTGTTTTAGGTAGCTATACAATTCAGAATGAAGTTGTCGTAAAGATGAAGATTGAAAATTTTATTTTACATGATTAGATTACATCCATTATGCTTCTTGCTTATGGTTCTAGGGATAAACTTTGACTTTCAGTTCTAAACTGCAATGAAAGGCTTTGGAAGCTGCTTTGAATGTTTTATTGGAACAAGGTTGTCAGTAGAGACAATTTCTGACAACTATAAAAGCATTAAGTACCTTGGTATCATTTTTATAAAAGTATAAGCATATTTTTATGTAAAGAGTTTGTTTTTAAATTAATTCTCTAACAATAGCTGAACTTGTTCAGAACTTTTTGAAAAAATTATCAGATGGCATCTTCTGTAGCAAACGTGTATTTCTTGCTTCTATTCTGTTCTTCTACTATTATACTAATCAATAAATACTTGTTGATTTCTCTTGACTTGAAGCAGTAGAACAGAAATGTGAATTCTATGCTTATAACAGTCACCTGGCTTCTAAGGAATGAATATAAGGGTGATCTTTGTGGAAAAGATAAATCAACAGTAACGCACTTCTGCTTGGTTTTAAAAAGTTATGATTTCACATGAGTTTTCTGAGCTTTTCCAACCTCTGGAATGGTTTTCACAAAATGTGTGTCTGTGGATTGCTCAAACACGGCATTGCATGTAGTGTAAAGGTTTGTTGCATTTGGGTTTTTTAAATATCATGTTTTCCATTCTGCAATGTCAGCATGTAACTTGCTGCTTTTTTGAGTATATTATTTTACTAGCTGCTGTAGAAAATAAATATCTCTCATTTCCAAGAGAAAATAGTTAAATAAGAAATAGTAAAGTAGAAATGAAAAAGCAGAATATTTAATGAAAGACATGTATAACTGCGCTCTACAGGTATAATTATTTACTATTTGGAATGCTTGGTAGGAATTTTGAATTCCAGCATAAAATATGTGATTTATAATAATGAATTTAATATGATTTTTTTTTTATTTTGCTCCATCTTAACTGATCTTGGTCAGTAAACTGATTTTATACTACTAAGTACTTCCATACATTAGCCACATCATTTTCTTTGCTTGTTTTATAAACAGGTGAAGTTTTTATAGAAAACAATGATGTTCCATTTTTTCCTTTGTAGAACTGTCTGACCAGATGCCATTTTCATTGCACTTAAAATTTTGGTTTTGATCAGTTTTCAGAAACTGTTGAACAAAAGACATTTAGCACCACGCGGATGGGATCTGAAATGGATCTTGAAAACTACCAAACTGCTTTAGAAGAAGTACTCACGTGGCTTCTCTCTGCTGAAGATGCATTACAAGCACAAGGAGATATATCCAATGATGTAGAAGTTGTTAAAGAACAGTTTCACACACATGAGGTAAATGTTTATACTAATCTTTCAGTAGTTGCTTATATGCTTTTATCCCATATTAAGGTCAAAAACACAAACTAAAAATATGTCTAGTTTATTTTATTCCTTTTTCCTTTCTTTTTTTGATGTGTTTTGTTTGTTTGTTTGGTTGGTTGGTTGGTTTTGTTGTGGGTTTTTGTTTGGGGTTTTTTTTTATTGGTTTGGTTATTGGTTTGTTTGGGGTTTTTTGTTTGTTTGGCTTTGGTTTTTTGTTTTGTTTTTTATTTTGTTCTGGAGAATTTAAACATCATACTGGAGACTGTGCCCTAGGATCACAGAATTATTTAGGTTGGAAAAGACCCTTAATATCATCAAGCCCAACCGTTAATCTAGCACTGCCAAGTCCACCACTAAACTATGTCCCTAAGGGCTGCATGTACACGTCCAAGGACTCAACCACTTCCCTGGGCAGCCTGTTCCAATGCTTGAAAACATTCAGTGTTTTCAAAAACAAACCTTTTTTCCTAATATCCAGTGTAAACCTCCCCTGGTGCAACTGGAGGACATTTCCTCTCATCCTATCTTTTGTTACTACACCCACCTCATTACAACCTTTTTTCAGCAGTTACTGAGATCAATAAGGTCGCCCTTCAGCCTCCAGGTTACTTTTTGCTCTATGAAGAAAGTGAAAGTGTTTGTTTCTGGTTCATGTTACAAGGTTTGGGTTAGGTTTGAAAAAAATAAAAGCAAAGTTAAAAATCAGGCTCGCAAAATGATGGAATTCTGTTCTTTCCTTCCAAAGAATTCAACTTAAAAGTAGATATATATATATTTTTTTTTTTTATTGTCAGGGTTTTATGATGGAGTTAACAGCTCATCAAGGACGTGTTGGTAATGTTTTGCAAGTTGGAAGTCAACTTTTAACAGCGGGAAAACTTTCAGATGATGAAGAGAATGAAATCCAAGAACAAATGAATCTACTTAATTCTCGATGGGAAAGTCTCAGGGTAGCAAGTATGGAAAAACAAAGCAAGTAAGTAACATGTCAGATAAAATAATATATATTGACTTTGACTGAAACAATCCTGAACTTGACTAACAGTTGGGATTTTTCCTTCATTTCACTGTGAAAAAAACTCCATCTTTTATCTGTTTTAATCTGAAACTTGATGTGCAGTGATTTTGAAGCCTGCATGGTTTTCGAGCCTTGAAGCCCAGTAACACTTCAACCAAAATATATATAAACTTCCTCACATTCTTCCAATTGTTTCAACAAATATTGTATCACACATTGTACCTAGCTACAAAGAAGCGAATCTTTAGAAGAAATCAAAAGGAAAAGGGAAAGAAATCTTTAAGCCCTGTAAAACATGATCCCATAAAAAGAGTAAATGGGACCTTAGCTTTCCTGGAAATATTGTCATGGTTTTATCTGAGTACAAATTATACTATTCAAAAAATGGCAAGTCCTACAACTTGAAGTTGAAATACAGGTAAATGTAGAAAAATAATATGTTAAATAGTCACATTAGTCTTTGGAGCATTTTTAATATTATTATGTCTTATTTAGAAATTTTTATTTATATAGTACCATTTAGTATAAGAAACTTCATAAACAGAAGAGTTTATGTGCACTGTGACACTGTGATTGTGTCACAGTGAAGTAATTTGGTTTGCAGGATACAGAGATTCCAGGAAAGTTATGGAAGGTGATTTATGTGTGAGTTTCCTTCCTTATCTTAAGAAAATAACTGTTACCTGATTTTTCACATTTATTCTTCTCAACCTTTCTCTTTTTTTTTTTTTTTTTTTTTGTATTTTCCATTTTATGTTTATACTCTTAATATCTGTCTGACAGGATAACTCTGTGTCAAACTCATGTGACTGGGTCTTCCTTTGTCATGAGGAATTTTGTATACCTACTGGCCTTTCTGTAAGGGGATCACTGTGAAGTTTACCAACTGACATATTAAATCAAAGCAGTGGAAATTTTAAAATTAATTAAGTGTCATTAGGAGTTTCTTTATAGCCAAGTAGTATTAATTGTTGAAGACTATGGCTGTTCTCTGCAATAAAACCAGATTAATGCAGCGGCAAAAAAAAAAAAAACAAAAACAAAAACAAAAAGAATCTGAGATCCTTGGTGGTCTTTTAGGAACTTTAAGCTAGGTAGATTTTGTTAAAATCTCTCTGCTGAAGTCTTAATTTTTCTCTCAGAAAATCCCAATGAACATGTACTACGTGAGAAACTCTTCTATTTCTTTACTACAGCTGGAAAGTGACTCTTTTTGCAAATGTGATTTTAATACCAGCTAAATATCTCTAGCAGTGAGTCCAATGGTCTAGTCCAGCATCTTGACAGTAACAGAGCAAGTTGCACCAGGGGAGGTTTAGATTAGATATGAGGAATTTTATTTTTTTTTATGGAAAGGGTTGTAAAGCATTGGAACAGACCACCCAGGGACCTGGTAGAGTTACCATCCCTTAAAATACTCAAAAAATGTGTGGATATGGCACTTGAGAATATGGTTTAATGGTGAACAGAGGGTGGTGCTAACGCTGACTGTTGGACTTTGATTTCCAAACTTAATGATTCTATGAGTCTAACAAAAGGTTTAGGGGAGATACATGATCTCCTGAAACAGCATCTTATCATCTCCTTTTTCCATTGGTGGAGATGAAATATTGGTGTGCATGGGCCTGCTGCTCTGGAGAACAAATACTGGGCTGTGTGTCATCGGTCTGACCTAATAGAAATGTGTTATGTTATGAAGTTCTCTGTGGAACTACTCTGGCCTCCAGTTGTTTTCAGCTGAGGGTAACATTGAGGTGGAAGCAGTTTTGCATATTTGGTAATGTACTATGAATTTTATTTTTTTTTCTTTCATCTATTTATTCAATATCCTCTTGAATCTGTTAGTATTCATGGCATCCTTTGGCAGTGAATTCCAAAAGCTTCATACCCAATAAGTGCTACTTTTTTGAGGAATGACTTATTTTAGTTTATTTGTCACTGGTAGCTTAAGTGATTCCCTCAAGTAACTCTATTAGAAGTGAGAGTCAACAGTATATATTTTCTTACTCTCTTCATAAATATATATTGAATATATTTGGTTATTCATCTTGCTCCTCTTTGAGCTTTCTCCAGTTCTACCCTACCTTTTTGAAGTTGAGGAGTTTGTCCACAGTATTAAAAAGCAAACTGTGATTTTCAACAATTGCATGACATTACTCTCTTTTTTGCAGTATGTTCTTAGTAATTCCAAACATTGGTTTTCTTTTCAGCTTGCTACTGAGTAGTGAGATTGTTTTCTGCATTTCATCTTTCTTTGACAATAAAGAAAAGAGTTTCAGATGTTTCAACCTAACTTATTCTAGCTCTGTTATTTTCTTGGAAAGAAAAATCTATGATGCTTTGCTGTAGGGAGGTTTTATTGCCATATTTATTTTCGTTTAAATCAACACATGCTAGTAGCAACCTCACCTCTATGAGTGGTACTATGCCTACACACTCTACACAGTTAAAATGTCCTTTAACAGCAATTGTTCAGCTTATCTCCTAGATTCAGCTGTAGAACATTGCTTGGGGAATTGAGTAGTCTAGTATCTTTTGTCATGTTTGAGCAATATGAATTTGGTAGAAGACATAAAATGATATGGGCTTCACAGAGAATGTGATGCTACTATTTAATTTCTTATAGAAAAAAATTCTGTGATAAATTCAATGAAATTTGGCTAAGGGCAAGAGAAAATTTCTCTGGAGTGACATTGCTCGATATAGCTAATTTTGACCTATTGGTCAAACCCCTGTGATTCAAGCACCAGCTATAAGATGTCACAACATAATATATTTCTAGGTTATTATACATAATTTAAACTCTCAGGATCCATCTTCTACTTCAGTTTAAGGCACAATCTTCTGAGCACATTGCTATAATCTAGTCCCTAAGGCAACAGTGACATGTTTATCCAAAGAGGTGGTTTTTGTGAGGATGAGGCTGTCTGACCTCTTGTAATGGTAATAAGAAAAGTAACAAAAGGTACCACACTTTACAGCACAGAGAAAACAAAAGCAAACAATTGACAGGGGAGAGGAGAAAGATATTCTGATAAAGGGTACTATAAAAATGAAAGCGTCTTAGGAAAAGTGATTTAGTAGGTCAGAATGTCTGAGGAAGTTCGTAGCATAGCAATGCCTTTCTGTAAAAGCAGCCCAAATTGGATTTCCCACGTATTGACTGTGTATTGAAAGTATTTGACTCTTATAGCAATGCTGAAGGAAAATAGCCTGTTTTTTGGTGGGTTTTTTTGTTTGTTTTTTTTCTTAATTTCTTGCTCCTGGCAGTCCTCAAATAGAATTTTCTAAAGTAAAGCATCTCAGAATGATAAGTATACCACTGGAGGGGGAAACAGTGCAATTTATGGCTTTATAGAGAATTCTACAACTTTTAAAACACATTCAATTCAATGAAGTTGTATTTTTTTATTTGAAACCTATGAGAGGCATACCATAAACAGAGGTTTAGATAATCTCCTGAGGTATATAAGTATTAAAACTTCTATCAGATGTTTATAAAAGTAATTTGAAAACCAGGAAGTACCTGCAGAATGGTGAGAAAAGAGAAACATTCTTTTGCTTAAGAATAAAATGTGATTATTTAATTTTCAAGTTTATGCTTCTTGCTTCAGAATAAGATCATTAATCATATAATAAGTATTTCCTCATATCTTGGTTTTCTTAAGTTCTCTTTAACAGATTTTCTGTACTGTTTATTTAATTTATTACTAAGAGTATATGTCTAGGATGAAGCATTGTACTTTTTGCTTATAATAGCTTACTTTAGAACATCAAGTAAGACAATAAAATACTTCAAACTGAAGGACTGAGATGTGAGATCACTAATTCCTTGTGAACCATGGGCTATATTAAAGCAGGGTATCATCTTTCTATACTTTATCTATAAAGAAATAGAGAGATTAGAGTGGAAAAGACATCATATGAGTCTTCTGGTCATTTTGATCTATAATTAACACATGATTTCCAGTTAAAAAACACCTTGAAATCATAGTACATCACAAAGATCCATGACATTATGTTCTTAGGAAAAAAAAAACAACAGAGATAATACAGAGAAACATTACTGCTTGATATCTCCTGTTCAGAGATTTGGATTAATTCAGCCCTTCCCATTTCATGTTACCTTTTTTTTTTTTTTTTCTTCTCAAGTTATGTTGAAGTTCCAGTTTCTGCTTAAAGTTAGTTGTTTCTGTGATTTGTTTGCTTTGGTCCTTTGCTTCCAAGAGTTGTTAACTGGAGACTTTAAAAATTGTTACTTTCTCTAGAAAGTAACATAGCTTCACAGAGATCCAGATTTAACATCTGATGCTGCCATTTGGGACCAGAAACAGGTGTAACTAAAACCTTATTACAGAACAAACTTTATAAAAAATTTAAATTTGTTTGCAAGACTTTATTTCCATGAAGTTGGTTCATCTTGGTGTTTGTCTGCAAACAAGCACCCTTTTCTGTATCCACTGGTCTGCATTTGAAAGTATGAGGAGCAGCTGGGGTCACTTGGTCTGTTCAATCTGATGGAGGCTGAGGGGAGACCTCATTGCAGTTAAACCTTCCTTGGGAGGGGAAGAGGAGGGGAAGACACTGATCCCTTCTCTGTGGTGACCGGTGACAGGACCTGAGGGAATGGCCTGAAGATGTGTCAGGGAAGGTTTAGGTTGGATATTAGAAAGAGGTTTTTCACCCAGAGGGTGGTTGGGCATTGGAACAGGCTCCCCAGGGAAGTGGTCACAGCACCAAGCCTGACAGAGTATAACGTACAGTGACACTACATGCTGTAAAATATACTACAACATATACTAAACATATAGCCTGATACTATAACATATAATGGTTTTACCAACCTCAGTATGATTGAGGACAGTGACTTTTGTCTGTCAAATCTAAATTAAAAGTTGTATCTTATGTGAAAGATGGATAATACAAAATGCTGTTGTAATTCCATAGTTTACACATTAATTTAAAAATGCTTCTGATGAGATAAAGATTTCGTTTAGGAAAGTTTGGAGAATTTCTAAAGAAGCAAGTATAAGAAAAGGATTTGTGATGGATTTCTGGTCAGATCATTCTGGATCTATCAAAATACTTTGATTAGGCAAAACTGAAGTATTTCCTGTTTAATTCTTCAGAACTTTCTCCACTGAATAACTGAAAACTTACTATTTTTTTCTGTTTACTATCCTAAATTAGGGAAAGCATGGTAAGGTCAGCTGTCTGAGAGTTTTCAAAATAGTCATAGTAGGTAACACAAGCCTTAAAAAAACAGGTAGCAGAAATTTTGAATTCCAGCTCTAATAGAAATGCAACTGGAGGACAAAACTTAAGAGACAGAATATTGTATGCAGTATTCAGAGTCTAAAAAAAAAAGCTTCAAAACTGTTTGTCGAAATCAAAACTTTTTCAACAAACTTTCAGTTACCTCTTTCATGGAATCACAGAATATGTTGAGTTGGAAAGGAACCCATCAGGATCATCAAGTCCAGCTCCTGGTCCTGCACAGGACACCCCATGTGTCTGAGAGCGTTGTCCAAACATTTCTGGAACTCAGACAGGCTTGGTGCTTTGACCACTTCCCTTGGGAGCCTGTTCCTCTTTGAAAGTGTGTATTTTTATTCTACCTTCAAGTGTAACCTTGTGAAAATCAGTTGATATACAGGGCAGATGTTTCTTCCTGTTGTTTTCTTAACATATAAATTGTAATTATAATTTTTTTTGTTTTAAAGTTTACATAAAGTTCTAATGGATCTGCAGAATCAGCAGCTGGCCCAGTTAGCTGACTGGCTGACAAAAACAGAAGAAAGGACAAAGAAAATCGATTTGGAGCCCCTAGGTCCAGATCTAGAGGACCTAAAGCGTCAAGTAGAAGAGCATAAGGTATGTTATGGTGTGCTTCCAAGGGCATAAAAAACAAATTCAGTTTTTGACATTTTAAAACCTCTACTCTTGCCATTAGAGCATAACAAAGTAATATGGAATCTTGATTTAATATTTATTGTTCTCTACAGTTACAAGCTTTTGTAGAGTTATTTTATCACAACTCTGAGTTTTATTCTGATATTAAAAAAATTACTTCCTTTAAACATATAGACAATATACCAGAATATGTGAGGCAACTGTAACATCCTTTTATTATGTGGTACAATAAGAATATATCACATTTTTTAATACCTCTGTTGTCTTCTTTTTGCATGTTATTTTTTCCCTTTGCATGTTGTAATAATGATTATGTAGTGCTCAGACTGCATAATCTTGTTAGCACTCCTGGGACTCTGAATGTGTATTTGTACAGCACTACTTTCTAACTGTAGAAAATACTTTTTAGTAATGTATTTGATTAATGGAAAATAACAAACTCATAAATGGAATGTAAGAGAGAATTTGGCCAATTTTTTTCTACTTTCCATCAGGGTAATTTTTTAATTAGAAAAACTGAGATCTGAAAAGAAAGAGACTGTATCGTGTAATAACTTGGTTTCATTTACTGCATTAAATTTTCCTGCTTCATATTAATTTAAATTCTAAAATAAATTAAGATATGTATCCATAGCACATGGTGATGATAAGGAAACAGAAAAATAAGGAACAGAGATGATTTGCGAGGTCATGGAGATTTGATGTGATAACCTGTTAATGTTTCTACATAGAGGCTCGAAGCAGTTCATTTCCATAGTATCTTCAGAGATTTTAACACCTGATGCTTCATGGCCTGTGTCAGTGCTAGTCCAGGTTTTAGAGGGCAGATCATCTGAAAAACAATTCAAACTGAAATCAGCTTTTACAGTTCTTTTACAAAGAGGTCAAAAACTGCAAGACTTCATGATCCACCAGTGTGTTAAAGATGATTTCTTTGCATTCTGATTAAGGAGTGCTACTGAAGAAGAATACAAATTCTACAGCTCCTGCTGCTATTTGTGCTATCTGTCTTTGCCCTGTGAGGAGACAAAGTATTTCAGTACGTGGGTTTGCTAGCTAAGCACATATTCTGACATTAAATTTTCTTTTTTAAAAAAGACAGCAGGTAATTATAAAATGGTAATTAGGGAAAGAAACGTGAAGGATTTTGAATACATGAGTACTAAGACTTGAATAACTTTATTTCTATGCATTTTATGCTTGAATTTTAACATAAAATGTAATCCTTTTATTTATACAATCTCTTTATGCTGCTTCTTTCTAATAATGAGAAAAATGTGTGTTTAGCTTGTATTTGAAGATTCTGAGTGAAAACATTCATAAATCTCTCTTCCACATACTAGTTCTTCATTCTTGGTGTGTTGAGTTAGTCAACATTATTTATTTATGTGTATTACTTTTCAAATCTTTTTTTCTGTGCAAGAGACAATTTAGCTAGTATGCTGGAAAGAAAATGTTTGTGTTTAATTTTAATTACATTTGTATTAATTTATTGTTTGTCTTATTCAGTCAAAGTTTGTCTCATAAGTCAAAGAACAAGGTGTTTTCCATTCTTTCAATTATTGTGAGAAAGTTCATATCATTTTATTGTATGTTATATACAGCAAACCTACCTCCTATAACAAGGGTTAAAACAATGGAATTTTAGTAGCACAGATATTGCTTCATTACTAAATAAGCAAACAGAAAAGCAAAACCCAACACCCTTAATATTTCCTCTGACTCTCACCTGTCTCTGGATGTACCAGAAACAATGTTTTGCAAATTAATAGGAGGACCCAAAAGTTAGAAGATTTAAAAGGCAATGATGGTTTCAAATGAAACAGACTTCAGCAAAGGTGACAGGTTTGGTTTGTTGTTATCCTGTCTCTGTTTCCTCTTTACCTTTATAATTTTGACTTCCCCTCTTTACCTGTTCATTAGTAGCTACTTTTCACTCTGTTGATTTCATGTTATGTATCCCCCTTTGATTTATGACTTCCATACAGCTGATTTCTTTATTCTACTTTTTTCTCAATATTGTCAAAAAATATTGGTCTTGCATTCTTGTTTGACTGACACTTGAGTTTCTCTGCTGGGTCCCTATAACTAAAAAAAAAAAAAAAATCATTTAGTAATGTGTATTGGGAATGGTACCCAACACTCAGACCAGACAAAGAACACAACATTCTTTCACACTTTTCAGCATGCTGCTTAGTTCAGAAATATGTGAGCTTAATATTTTGACAGTACTGAAAATTTTCTGAATGGGCTGAATTAGTGGTGAGCTCTAGAAGATTTTATGTCATTAGCGAGGCACAGAGTTCTGGTGAGAAAGAAGTCTGTCGTAGTCAATATATTTTGGAATTGTAGTTAAACATTTCAGTAAAGAACTATTGGTTTTTTGCAGTAGTATTTTATGTATTTTTTCTCCTGTTGCAACTGTCCCTTCCTTATAATTCTATAAAGGGAGAAAGCTACTTTTCAATAAAAGTCTGAGGACTATTGAACTAAGTCAAATATTGTATTGGAAATGTGTTAATTAAGAAAAAGTGTGCTTTAAATTGAACTGATTTTCTTATTCCAAATTATTATTATACAATTTATAGTTAATAGATTTTAAAATTTCATTAAATTTCCAGAAACATCAACACTTTTTAATGCTAGGATTTTTAGTACTTCAAATTAATTGAAAATGTAAAATGAGATACTTCCTAAGTGTTCAAATAGGAGTGGATTTGTCTTTGGGTACTTGGATGACCTAGGTAGATATTTTTATTCGCTTTCAACTACATGAAGTTGGAGTTGTGTAAGTTTTTGTCTGATAGATAGGAATTAAAAGAAGTGTGGAGTTTTATGAGTTTCTGTTGTTGCTATCTCCATGAATCAACATTCATGTCCATCCTACTTTTAAAGTCCCTGAAAATTTGCTTTCTCTCTGACAAGCTCAGAAGAACTTGTTAGAAATTTCAATTTAAATTATTTGAACAGAGTTTGCTCTAGCCTTGAGATTGCCCTTCGTAAATTCCTGTTTCAACAAGATCCTGAATACAAACAATTTTCACCAATTAATTTCATGGTAAAAATAGACACTTGGGTTATAAAAACAGTCCTTTACCTCAGGGTAAATTGAATCTGTCTGAGGATTAGGTAATGACTCACCTTTCTGGTTCATCTGTTCCATGACTTCTCAAGTCTTTCACGATGTGTGTGACTCCCACTTCCAAAGTGCCATCCACTCCTGCGCTTGCAGAGCGTTGCTAACTCTGGTTTTCTTCTGGGATGCCATCTGTCAGATACTGACTAACCAGGAAATAAAAGTCACCTTGTCTCTTGCTGTAGGCTTGCAATGTATTTATTGTTGTATGGCTTAAACAGGGGATTAAACCTGGGGGAAGCGAGCTGTGTTATACACTCTGATCCATTAGTGCTCTTCCTTGATCAAGTGCTGGGTCATAAAATGTTGAGAAGTCTAAATTCCAGGGATGACTCTTAACAATTATGAGTGCTTCACAGTCCTTGAGAATTGTTTTATAGTCTAGCTCTCTGAAGAAAATGGTAATCACAGGCATGAAAGTCAGAAAAAGGAGGATTCTTATATTGCCTCAAAGGCTATGCCCATGAAGAAATTAACTCTGAAATATGTGGTAAGAAATGTACACCTTAAAAACAAAATAGTCTGTGAATTCCTTTCCTCTTGCTTATAACCACATTTTTTTTTTAATTTTTAACATTCAAATAAAATTAAGATGTTTTACCAAAGAGGTTTAGAATGCATGATCTTATCTTCAGAAAGGGCTTACTTTTCATACCTAAGTGAGCTACTCTACTTGAAAAAGCAGCGGAAAACAATGACATGGTGAAATTCAACATAGTTTGTAATACAGCCAAAATTTCTATTATGACAAGGCAAATGTAGTTAGCCATGTTATTTTTCAGACTGTAACTATCACACTATATATGTACTAATTCCTAGGATGCACTCAGCTAAGTATTCAGGCTGTAATCCAGGAGCTTGATTTCCCACATTCTTTTGTTGATTTGAAGCTAGAGACACCTAAAAAGTGTCAGGCAAGATACAGACCTGGATACCTCGGGCTTTTTTCAGGGGAGTGGTATGAGGGGTTCTGTCAAGTTTTATTTACACAACACAGAACCCAGTAATGTAAAAGAGTGGTTAACAATTGGAAGTTAAAAATGCACATTTGGGTTTTAATACGCAGTATTTTCTTACTTTGGAGCACATTTTCTAACACATATCCTTCAATTATAGGCATTTCAAGAAGATCTGGAACAGGAACAAGTCAAGGTGAATTCTCTAACCCATATGGTAGTGGTGGTTGATGAGAACAGTGGAGACAGAGCTACTGCTGCACTGGAAGAGCAGCTTCAGGTAATGACTAAATAACAAGACTTGTCTCAAAAACTTGAAATAAGAAATTTTAAAAATAAGCAAAACCAAATAGTGAATGTGTACAGAACCATAATTTTTAGACAATTAATGGTTATCAAGAAATATTAATATTATTCTGGTTTTTCTAAAACACTTGTTTTGGGAAAGTCATAATTTACTTCCCATTACTTTTCTCATGGACATGTTTCTTAGGAAATGCAGGGAACAATCTCAACCAGTTCTTAGTTTCATTTCTCTGTTTTAGTGTACATCCTTTTCAGTATTTATGTTTTTTACAATAGTTTGTCATTTGAATTTCTTATGAGAAGACTTTCTAGAGGACTGGAATAGGGAGAATTTAGAAATTACCAGCAACACCTGTACAATCCAAATCTATTCTAAACTGCATTTTGGCCCAAAGCCTAAAAACAGAGAAAACCTTCCATATATTTTATTTTCTAAATACAATTAATTGATTATCTTTAAAAGAATGACACATTGGAGATACATTTGTGATAAACCTAGAAAGATATTCTGAAAATTTAAATATTAACTTGCTTATAATAAAAGTTCAGTACTTCACTTGCATCTTTAAAAAGTTGGTATTACTGTATTATTTTTATTTCAATGCTCTTACTGTAACTTCTGAATGAAATTAAATGGATAATTAATGTTGAGATGCATTGAGGGAGGGTTCTCTTGTGTTGGTGGTCAGATCTTCAGGGACACTGCTCAAGAGGAATCACAGTGCTGCAACCAAGATTTCTTCTATTTTTGTCCTTCAGAAAGGAGAAAGTGCTTTTCCTTTATTTTGCCTCATTACCCAGGAAAATAAAAATGTTGTGGTTTTTGAGTCATTAGAACCCAAGCTTTCTCTAGAGAAGTTATCAATACATTCAGCAGGAAGGTAAAGCTGTAGCACAGATAGATATGTGTGCTATCTTAAATCTGGCTAATTTGGATACACAACCCAGCCAAGGTAACAATGCAGCCTCTACTGATCCATAATTATTACTTCCTTTTAACTTCACCTTAAGTGTTAGAACTTTGGTGTACCTGCTCAAGATATTCTTAACCTTCCAAAATTTCTTGCCAGCTCCTTGTATACTGTTCAGTGGAATAAAACAAATCTCTCGCAAGAACATGGCTCCAGAAGCTAAGCTAAACATGTAAAATGTCTTGAATGCTGGCAAACAGTATGTTCTTGCACAAAGACCTGGAGTAAAGTACAACAAAAAAAAAAAAAAAAAGAAAAAAGAAAATTACAGGTGGTATTTGATATTTATGGCACTTCATGAATTAAATGATGTACAAATGAGAATTTTTAATTGTGTGAAATACAAATGAAAGGTTAGTGGATTATTAGATATTTAATCTAATTCCACAACTTCAGAAAGACATCTGAAGAGTTAAGAGCACATCATGTGACACAACTGCATCACCTATTATTACCATGGTTGCAAAGGTACCATTATTATGCTGTGGAACTTCTACAGCTGACCCAGATTACAATACAACCTGAAATGGAACTCAGACATTACTGCAATACCTTAAAGAAATGTAATGAATGATGAGTGTAAATGGAACACAGTGGAAATACACCATTTGTAACTGTAATAGTGGAGAAGGCATCTAATATTGGGATGAAGCGTGCCCAGTTGTTCCTGTCTTTGAAAAAGTATATTCCTTGAAAGATGCTGGCAAGAAAATTGCTGAGGCCCCTCATCTGCAGCACATGCCTCCTCTGAGCAGAGCGTGGGGTGGTGTGTGACAGTCCATCTGCTGGTGTGTCCCCTCCTTGAATCACACTGTCTTACAGAAGAATCTTAGAGAAAAGCCCGATAATCTCATTGCTCTGGAAGTCAAAGAATATGTATCAAGATTGTAGATGTTAGTAAAACCCAAATACAGATATAAAACTGTGGGGTTTGGAGTGTTAGGGAGGTGTGGAAACTGTCATATTATAATGCCCAGGAGAACTGACTTACCATAGACCACCTACTTTCCTAGCAAAATATTACACCTCTTTTTTTGTGTACAGAAACTGTTTGGAATTCTTTTTTTCTTATCACTTGCAATCTGAATATAAGCACAGAAGATAGAACGTGTTGGCAGGCACGACCATTAGAGGGTTTGACAAAAAGCACAATGGAGCAAAGTTCAAAGCTTGATTATGTATCTGATTTGTAAAAGCAGAACAAAACAAGAGCATGCACTGTCAGACAAAAGAGCTTAATAAGGCTGGCTCACTGAGATACTGGTCAGGATCAGATTTGGAAGAAAGTGAATAGTTATTTCCATGTAATAGTCAAAGATGCATTTTCCAAGCAGGTGTAATTCAGTTATACCTTTCTTTTTGAGATGGTGATTCCTGAAGTATTTTCATATATATAAATATATATATTTTTGCAAGTGTCTCTATAAGAAAATGTTTAAAACCTAAAATGAACTTTTAGAGATTTTAAGTCTCAAAAAGGATGACAAGAATCTATACTGACCTCAAATGTACTGTATAGAAGTTCTTAAGTTTTATTACATATGCAAAAAAATATCTATTTAAGAGGCAGTTAATAGCATAGAAGCCAGAAGTGCCCCCTGAAAAAAATTATGCATAGAAAATTTAACCTTGCTTGGAAAAATAAAACACAGTTGCAGTGCTTCTGTTACAAACAGCTGTCGCCCCAAGGTACTTTGAGAGACTGCAGCTAGTCTAGGTGAGCGTGAATATTAAAACTACTTTTACATTACATTGCTTACTTAATATATCAGTATGTGACAAGTTGAGAGGCTCTGTTTATGCTGCTACTGAGAACTGACTATTTAGGCTTATAACTCTGAGATCCCAATTAAATTCAATCCAAAGATTTACCAAGGTAGCTGCTAAGTAAGACTCAAATCTGTATTTAGTGCTGCATAATCAAAGGACTGTACTAGCAAATCTGTTGCTGTAATCTGACTCATTTCCATAGGAAAAATATGGGAAATTATCTTCAGCGCAGAGAAATGGCTGGATAACGTACAGAAGCCATGAATGCAGGGAGATTTTTTCCTCTAATTATACCCAGCAGACAGCAGGTCCCTTAAGGACTCTTGTGGACTAGCTCAAATTGGAGGCTTCCCCAGGCTCCAGGGGTCAGGGTCTGTGCTAGAAAGAGATCTGCATTAAGTGTATCATATACTACTTGATGGCTTATTCCCCTGCTGAGGGAAAGGAGCTGAGAGTTTAATTTACACAATTACATATTCATATTATTCAGAGTACTATCCTTTAAATAAAGATGATGTATGGGTAGTTCTTGTAAAAATACAGCAAAATAAGTGAGAAATGTTAAAGAATGAATAGAGTATTTCAGTTGGTTCACTGAATATCTATGACAAGAAGTTATCTCCTACAAACTTTAGGGATTTCCAAGACCTGCTCATGCCTGGGAAGTTGAAATCCCACATAAGGATGAGGGCTACTGATCCAGAAATTTCTCTTAATTACCTATAGAATAACCCATCCTGGCTGGGCCATGAGTGGTATATACCCACTACCGCATCATTTTTTCCTTCCCCTCAATCCTCACCCAGAGGGTGTCCAGCACATCATCACTAAGTGCAAGGGCTGTGCAATCCAACCTCTTAAACCTCACCTGGCCTGCCTATCCCTTCTGAACAGTCTATAGTTCTCCATCCCAGAACTCCAACCATGGGACTCCTTCCACCACGTCTCACTATTACCAACGATATCACAGCCGTGGGACCTGACCAGTGCCTCCAGTTCATCCTGTTTGTTTCTCACACTGCATGTGTTGGTGTACAGGCATTTCAGAACTACACACATGGCTTATTGCTGCATGGTAGAAATTCTATGAATGGGCCAAATATTCTCTTTTAAATAATTATTTTTGGATATAGGCAAAAACATATTTCCACTTCTCATTACTTAAAAAGTGGATAGCCGTACCTGATTTGAAGAGCATCTTTCAAAAAACTCTTAGTTGCAGGCTTGAAGTATATTATTTGACTTTTTATACATTCACTCCAGCATTCCCAAGAGTTGTGTTGGTTTTATTCGTTTTCTCCT
Source organism: Pipra filicauda (assembly GCF_003945595.2). NCBI lineage: Eukaryota > Metazoa > Chordata > Aves > Passeriformes > Pipridae > Pipra > Pipra filicauda. Next base: position 818,355 of record NW_024104407.1, read on the forward strand.
GTTCTCGTGCTTCCTTACTTTGACCATTTAGCAGACTAGAAATATTTCTTCTGCTGCTTTTTGTAGTCATAACGAATGTTCTTTCAGAGACCTCTCAGTAGGAAAAAAAGTTTCTTTTGCACGCAGATTTCTCTGAAAATTTGTTAGGGTTGTAAAAAGAGGCCTTTCAAGGGAGCAGGAGGACATTTTACTTGTTAGTCTGGATTCAGTCAGTTTCTCTGGAGATTTGTTTTCCCAGGTTTCGGGAACAAAACATTTGTGTGCAGTCTGAGTTCCTGGGCATCACACAGGCCACTTGCAGCATTGACTACTATTTGATGTCAAGAGGGAGTTAAAGTTGAGCACCATATGATTTAGCAGTCAAATGCTACTTGATAAATAGACAGTCCTGACTTGATATTTCAGACTTGAAACTTCATGTCTTAAACCTCTTCAACTAAACAGTGTGTCTTGATCTGATGGTTGTTAAGACCTCTCATGAGAAAAATCAGCTCTAAGGCAGGTCACAATATCAAAACTTTTATCAGTGGTCATTTTACTTAATTAAAATAAAAGATCTTGTCAAATTATTGAGACCAAAAAAAATGTTTTGTGGCTTTGAAATCATATTCTGACAGTAGTATTTTGTATTGACTCAGGAAGACCTTTTTTGCCATGCTCATCAATTAAAGTAAATGCAGAGTCACATATTCGATCTTATACTCTTGAGGCTTTGGTGTTTTCTAGATAATAAAAAAATTATTTTTCAAGGTATATCATAGCAATAAAGGCAAGTTGATGAAGATATTAGTGCAGATGTTGAGAGCAAATTATATTTTTCATGCAGATTGTTAACAGAAGTCAGCTGCTTGAAAGTGAGATATTTAAAAATTACTCAGGTATGAGAATTTTTATAAATTAGCTATGAGGAAGGATATGGTTATGATTTTTGAGCTTAAAATTAGCAAGTTAAAAAAGATTGGTTGAATATGAAAAACTAAACAAGTGCTAGATATTGGAGATCTATCTCTTAAGTTGTCTTCTGGGCTTGGAGAAAAAGGAGGAAGGAAATGTTGAGGCTGTCTTGAGCTAAACTGGAAATCAAGTCAGATTCAGGACAAATAAAACTAAATGTAATACATCATTTTGTTACATTAAGACCTTTAGGTATTCAAATCAATGAAATAAGTCAAAGTATATTTTTTTCAGAAAAGACATTAGATGTTATGGTATACATATAATTTAACCTGTGAGGCTGATAAATACTCTTTATAAAATCGTGACATTTTTATAGAAGGAAAAAAAATAATTAAAAAAGGACAACTTAGAGTAGCTGTCTGAATAATTTCCTGCACTGTTCTCCGTCATAAATTTTTTCAATTTTATTTAATAATGAATGGGTAAAATAAATGAATAAAATGTGTTCTACTCTATTTCCTGATAAGTTGAGACCATAAATTTCATCAGCAAGTATTTGTTTCTGTTAGTATTGAAATTAGCTTCATGAAATATTCACATTCAAAACCTGAACTTTTTTGTGTTTGTTTGAATTAGTGATCTTTGATCACATTATGTTTAACGGAAAGCAAACACTAACATTAAAATTATGTGATTTTAATGTGAAATCACAATCTTAGATTTGCAAAATAGCTTGGTTCTGTCTGGATATAATTAGGAAAAAAAGTGATTTGTTCATTAGGTAAATCCATCCAGAATTTCAAAAATATACCAGAAGTGTGATGCCAATATTAAGACTAGAAAAGACAAAACAACTTGCTCAAAATCTACTTTGTATTTATGCAGTAACTGACTGAAAAGGAAGAGTTATCTATTACTGTGAAATATATTTGATCTGTTTAAGAATTAACGTGTTTTTAAATTAACGTTATTTTGCTAGTTGATTGGAGATAGTTTTCATTTTTCTAAATTGAGACAATATCTAATATGATATTACTCGATGGCATGGCAGCTGACTGTTTAGTCTGAAATATGGTTTTAGTGTCCACTCAATAAAAATGTTGTATCTGCTGACTTTTTATTTTGACGTAAAATTTTTAAAGCAAATTAAATTGGCTTTCTGAAATTTTACCTTTCATTTTCTAGAAAGTAAAAATAAAATGTTTTGTTACTGGTAGAAAATAGTAGTTAGTTTTAAAAATCCACCACTTTGATGCTGCATTTCTGCCAAAATAAAATTATAGTCTTTATGGAAAATATGTAAATATGAAAAGTATAGAATCATATAATATCTCAAGTTATAAGGGACCCATAAGAATCATAAAGTGATTAAATAAATAATAAATAAGGAAGAAAATATTATCCTTTTGTCCGGATGTCCTTTTGAAGTAGATGAAAAAATAAGTATGCAGTAGTATAGAATATCTTTCAGATTTTATAAGGGGGGGTTTTTGTTGTTTTTTGTTTGTTTGTTTCTTTTGGGGAAGCAGATGAATAATTTGCATATGATGCTCAGGGGAAATTAAGTCATTGTAAATCATTGCAATAAATGTTTCATATCCTGTTGCTCTATCACAGCAGTATTATATGTCCTCCTTCAACTTAAGCATCATTTAATAAAGGCTAGTAGGAATTTAAAAGGAAGTAATAATGTTTGATTTCAACTAAAATAAAGGAGAGAGAAGAAGGTAGTGTTTTGTGTAATTTTAAAATGTCATCATGGCTGGGCTTCACGAACGAAGATTTGGGAAGGCTCTATCCACATTTGTTACAGGCACGTTGGTGACTTATGAGGCCAATACGAGACAGACATATCCGATGGCAAAAGGCACTCCTTAGATGGTGTATTCTGCAAGACACGGTTCTTTCTGCGTTGCCTTTTCTCCTCGAGGGTGATCCTGCGTGTGTTCTCAAAGGAGACAGCTGCGTTATAGATGGTGTGTCTCCAGGCCTCCCGATTGGAGGCCAGAGTAGACCAGTTATGGTGATCAATATGGCCAAGGCTGAGATGTTGTTTCAGGGAGTCCTTGTGTCTTTTCTTCGGGGCTCCTCTCATGCGGCAGCCAGTGGCAAGTTCACCATAAAGCAAGATCTTAGCATATGCTACAAATACCTGGGGAACCTGAGTGATGGTGTGCTGGTGTTTTAGCCTATAAGTTGGGGGGTTCTCCACTGCAATATTGTAAAAGAGGTAGGAACTTTGATCAACTGCACTGATGGTGCAACTTAAAAACCAAATACTTTTTTGCTTTGACCACATCTTTGAACCATCATAATCATGTTTCAAGTTGTTATGTTTTGGGCATCATAAAGTTTTAAAACAGAGTGGAAGTGTGGTACTAGAGACTTAATAGAAAACTGTGTCTGTGGATTAGTGTGAAAACACTCTCATTTAGGATCTATTGTTTTCCTATTCTCTCCACTATGTTTTTTTTTTAAATAGTGCGAAGATCCATTTCACTTTGATATGCAACATATTTTAAGGGCATAAGAGTAAAAAAAAATGAATTAGGAAAGTGTTTTCTTAAAAAAAAATGAAGAGTTTGCCTTGCTTAGGGGAAAAAAAAATAAACCAATGCAAACTTTTCTTTTGTGTTTCTTTCTAGCACTTTGGAAAACGATGGGCAGTAATCTGCAGATGGACAGAAGACCGATGGGTCCTTCTGCAAGATATTCTTCGTAAATGGCAGCATTTTGCAGAAGAGCAGGTGAGTAGTTTTTTGCAGTTATAAATTGGAATGTTCTTCAAAATATTGCACTAAGAAAGGCCTGACTGAAGCTTTTTCTCTCCAATTGAATTTCAGTGCCTTTTTGATGCGTGGCTTACTGAGAAAGAGGATGCTGTGACCAAAATTCGTACAACTGGCTTTGAAGATCAAAATGAAATGCTGACCAATCTAAGCAAATTAGCTGTATGTATTTTTTGTTCTTCTATTTTATATTCAACTTTCTTAATCTGACTGTGAATGCACTTGGCTTTATCCCACTCTCAGACCATATGGTTTAACGGAACAGCTGTTTCATGCTATGGGAGTGGACATTGACTCTTGTGGATGGAATAGGTTGGTCCATAGCCTTGTTAATGAGGGAACCAACACATACAGATGTTTTTCTTGATTGCCTCTTAAGTCAAAATCTTATGAACTAAAATAGAATCTGGGTGTCTTAAAAAGATGTATACTTTTATACTGAAAGTTTCTTTGTTGATACTGTTGGTGTATATGTTGTGTGTGAGATGGAGTATATGTGCATATGTGCAAAGACATATGCATGAGTAAGTACTTATCATGAAACAAACCCTGTTATACGTTCCTTGAACTTGAAAAAACTAAAGGCTTGAAGTTGTGAGATGTTTAAATTAGTATTACTTCACAACTAGACCTCAACATCAGAAATCTAGTCCTCAACGTCCCTCCCTTTCTGGAGGGAATATAAGTCTGACTGGCTTAGAAAGATGCTGTGCTTGTAGAGGTGAAAAACTTGTCACAGCTTAGACTTGCCAATGGTTTTATAGCAGTAAGACATTTGTAAAGAAAATTATATGATATGTGCTATTTTTGCATGTAATGATGAATGTCTGTGCACTTATAGGAAAGGAAACAGTCATGTCAAAGCTTTGGTTAAAATAGGTAAATTATTATTGCTTTAAAAAGAAACATAATTGATAAACTTCTGTTCAAACAGAAATATTATTGTTTTTTTTTTCAAATGGGGGGAGAGGAGTATCCTAGACATTATTTCAAGACTTGTTTTTACAGCCTACTAGAATTTTTAAGGAATGAAGAATTCTCCATTTATTATTAATGACCTATTATTAATTGTTTGTTAATAATAATTATGTTAATAGAGTTATTAATAATTAATTATGTATTATAATTGACTATACCTATCTTGATTATGTATATCTAAGGCTCAAACTTAGATTTTCAAAAATTAATTTAGGATTTATGTCTTTCTCATCATTCTGTATTATAAGCAGAAACACTTGGGCTTTGGGTCAATAAAAATACCGTGATGTTTTTGAAGTTTAAGTGATATTTTTAAAATTTACTCTATTTTATTCTCTCATATACAAATGTATAAATTTTTAATAGAGTAATCTTATAGATTGAGTATTTAATTTCTAACTACATTCTGTCTGGTCCAGAATTCGCAGTAAATGATTGATTCATAGAATGACTAAGTAGAATGACTAAGTAGTTATTATTTGTTGATTTTTTTTCTCCAAAAGTCAAGACCCAAAAGATTGACTTTTAGCGTAATCTTAAGACACTGTAATTATACTACTACCTGTAGTATATATAATCTTTTCCCCCTCCCTTCTTTTTCCTTCTGCAACTCTTTAAGGATTAATAAAAATATGCATTTAGAAGTCCAGATGTGAATTTTGATTAAAGATTACTTAGGATTAAGTAAGCTTCTTTCTAAAGAAAGTTTAGAAAGTAGTCAGTTGTTGCCTTGGTGTATATACTTCTTGGAAATTCTAGGAATCTAACATGTAAGCAGTCTCAAAGTTGACCTCAAGCCAGGCTTTTACTAATGCATAACAAATTAGAGGCAACTCAGGATGCTTTAGAGCAGCTTCATGAAGAAAAATGTATTAAAAGGAATTCAAATTTATTCAGTAAATTGCTAGAGGACATAGGTACTGAGGGTTGAAATGTTTATCTCAAATTGTGAAGTAGAAGACTATTAATGGTTTACAAGAGTCAAGGCTAGAACAACTTTGGATACCTTTCAGAATTACTTGAAAACACAATGTTAAGAGGGAAACACTTGAGTAGTATTTTCATAAATTTGATTAATGAAATAAGTACGGACTTTTATGAAGTTAAAATTATTGTGCCAGCTTAAATTGTTAAGCATTATTGTCATTAAATCATTGTGGTCTTCCGTGCAACTGAATGAAAAACAGAGTAAATAAAGTGATTTCTCCATTGCCCTGAACCTCAACAAGAATTATGTCATCCTTAACAGAACAGGTGGGTTTATTGATACCGACTTAATCTTTTTTACACATGTGACCTTGATTTTTTTACGAACAGCTGACTCATAATGCAATAGTTTAGCTGTGTAAATGTTGGTGGTATGCTGGAGGAACACTGCCTCTCCTGTGTCTGATTTGTAGCAGAAAAACATTGTTTACTTTGGAGTTCCTCTGTCAGTAGCAGTCATCTCCAAATTCCAGTGAATATGTATTTTTACATTCACACAATGCCAAATTGTCAGGAGTTTTGTATATGAAGATTTGCTATTTTATTCTTGTCTGAATCACGGGGAATTTGTGCATGGCCCACATGAAATTTTTTTTCACAGAATATATTCTTCTGCTCTTGGACTGGCTTTTAGAAATAAGGAAAAATGGGATCCTGCTTTCCTGACGCTGACATGCACATCAGGCCCATCTTTTGGTGTAGTTTATTTTGGGCGTAGACGTGTGTTTGAATGTAGTGAAGAAGAAACTGTCACTAAGAATCACTGTTATAACTAGGCCAGCTTCTTCATGAATTATAAAAGTTAGTCTACGAGGCAGTGAAAATATATTCTTTCAATAATATGAAAATGTTTATATTCTTAGTGATATGATAGTTTTGTCCATCAACTGTTTAATCATTTCCAGCAAGAAATTACAGCATTACTTTTTCCTGTATGACCTTAAGAATTTTAAGTTTGATATTATGGTATGGCATAAGAACTTCCAGTCTCTTTTTATTGCCCCTCTTATATGTAGAACTTGGCAAGATTAAGGTCTTTTTCTTTAGCCAATCTCTTTAAGCCTGAAAGAAAATTTCTGAAGGTATTTTATTAAATTATTTAGCGTTATGACTGTTGATTTGAAATTCTACAGCTCTCCTACAAGGCCCTAAGCATTCTGAAGTGACTGAAGTGAAATAGGTCTGTTGAGATGCTGTTCACAGTATGAAAAAAAAAAATGACTCTCATCACAATAATGTCCCCAAACTGGAACCTGCTCCAGTGTGGGCTCTCCACAGGGTCACAGCTTCCTTCAGAGCACATCCACCTGCTCCGGCATGGGGTCCTCCCCTGGCTGCAGGTGGATCTGCCATGGAACTCCATGGGGTGCAGGGGCACAGCTGCCTCACGGTGGTCTGCACTGTGGGCTGCAGGCAGATCTCTGCTCCGGTGCCTAGAGCACCTCCTCCTTCTCTGGCCTCAGTGTCTGCAGAGCTGTTTCATGTTTTTCTCACTCCTCTCTCCTGCAGCTGCTGCACAGCATTTTTACCCTTTCTTAATGATTTTACCACAGAGACGCTGTCAGAGTTACTGATGGGCTCAGCTTTGGGCAGTGGTGGGTCTGTTTTGGAGCCTTCTGAAACTGCTTTTATCCATCACAGGGGCAGCTCCTGGTGTCTTCTCAAAGAAGCGAACCTTGCAGCTCCCCTGCTGCCAAAATCTTGCCATGTAAACCCAGTACAGATGCTGCCTCCTTTTCCCCTTGGCATTAGTAGTTACCTTTTCGTTGTTATTAGAATAAATATATTTTGAACAGTGTAGCAATTCACTCAGTTCTAGCATTGTGATAAAATTGATATCAAGTCAGTTAGATTTCTTCTTAATTTATGTACTGGATGTGTAATAGCTGTAAGAATTTTTGTTCAGATAAAATTGGTTTTCCCAAGAAAATTTTATGTTTTACTAATCTCCAGTGGTTTGTTTCAAAGGATTTATTCAGTATTTGTATGTGAAAATTTGTCTTCTTTGTCATTAACTCCCTTCTGGGATATTCTTAGTCTAAAGGTCAGAAAAACTGTTTAGTCTTTACTACTTTTTGCATATATTAAGATTGACGTTTGTCCTTTTTTGTTGTTTTTTTTTTCCTGATGTTGGTGGGTAGTTACTCTAGTTCTAAAAATGTTTCCTTAAAAGAACTTAATTTTTCCACCCACCATTATTCACTGACATTATAATTGTCTTTGAATTCTTACACAAGACAAAGGGTGAAACAGGGCATGGACTAAGCTGGAAGATGTGATAAACTGAGAATGTAGAACTGGGGTGAAATTTTACTGTCATGTATGGCACAGGCTTGATAGAATGTTTTCATGTCCTGCACAGGCTTGATAGAATGTTTTTATGTCCTGTGCCTGCATTTTGTAATCTGTAAAATGAAGCTGATCATCTTTCTTTTTTTTTTTTTTTTTTTTTAATATTGAGAGTTACTGCAAAGGTATGCAAGATATATCTCTATTTATAATAAATGTTCCATTAAAATAGAGTTAAATCTTCTGCTTCACCTAATGCAATTTTTTTTTTACTTATTATAGAGAATAAATTAGTTATTACACTATTTTTTACTGGAATAAATCTCTTAGCACTTGAAAAATTACAACGGATGTTGCTGGTTAGATTATTACAATGAGCAAAGAAAGTTTTTGATGATGTTTAAGGAAAAGAAGAACAGTAATAATTAAAATCTTAAGACCAATAAAATGGTAAAAGTGCTTTACCAACAAATAAGGAAATCACTTTATAATATTCAAATATCAGGGTTTACAGTATGAACTTGACAGAAGTTATGACTGACATATTTGATAACTAATTTCATAAAGCAAACTCCCATTTCTTGTCTTGTAGATTGTAAAATTACTTATTTTGTGGCTAGTATTAGTAGTTTAGGTCTTGAACATAGGTATTTTTAGTCTATTCCTGTATCGGAAAAAAAAAATAGAGCATATTTTTGTTATTATGGCCCATTGACAGGTTTTTGGTAAGGAAATGTGAAAATAGAATCCCCTGGTATAGTTTTGGAGGTTCACTGTATCTATCACAAATCATATTAGGTCGTAGTGAGCAGTATCTTTGACATAGAAAATTTTAGCATCCTTCTCTTTCTAGTATTTCCCTGACTGCTGGTGCTCCTGGTGTATCTTAGATTGATGCTGAGCTCATGGGTGTATAATGCAGCTGTTGTGAGCCGGGGAGGTTGGAAATAAAATTGCTGTTCAGAATTAACTAGTGTTTCACAGGGTACCATTTTTTTATTATTTTAGTCACTGTATATGGTGGCTTCCACATGAGCTTTTTCTGACACTATAGGCGAAGAAGGTATATTTTGCATATATAGCAATGCTTGAAATTTAAGATGATAAACTGTTTTACGTCTACTTTCCTCCATCTGTTAGATCTCCCACTATATAAACAGATTCTTGAATATAAAGTTAGCTTCTGTTTCTTAGGGATATACCAATTTAAATTTTGGTATTAACTCTAACTAACATTAGTAATTATGATGCTTCATACCACATCTGAATAGAAAGAGTACTAATTACAAAGACTATGATTCTTTTTTTACTGAGCTGTAGTTTTAATTACAGTTTTGGATGATATTACTATAGGAAACTATATCTAGACTAAATTTTGTTGTCTAACCATTTGTTTAATTTTCATTTTCATGACTTGGGGATTAGAATGCAACCCATAGCTGCACAGAGAGGTCAAAATTTAGCCATGGTTAGCACAGATTAGAGTGTAGAGAATGAATACTTAAGGAATGGAAATCAACGGAGTAAACCAGATGAGGCTTGGAAAACTAAACCCAACTAAGAACTGGAGCTGTGGATGATCCTTGGATCTGTGAATAGCCTACTTCACAGACAGGTTTGATTGTATGGATCTCGGGAATTTCAAGATCCCTTGGCAGTTTGCTACAGTAGAGGTGTGAAGACTGTTAGCATCGCTGGGTTCAGGCTGTAGGGCAGGTTGCAGGGCTCAGAGGTTGTACTCAGGAGTTCCTGGGCTCCAGCTGCAGGGCCCTGTCCTTGGAACACTCAGCAGAGCTCCTGGGGTTCCCAAGGGCTCCTCATTAATTTTATTTTTTTATTTGAGGTTTTGAGGGTTTTTTTTAATCCTGGTTTGGGGTCAAATATTATTTTTCTAGGAAACATTTTTTTTTCCTCATGAAGTTTTAATATGCAATATATAACAAAGTACATTGAAACTTTAAAGAAACATTGTTTGACATGTTGCTATAGTTGTTAACATTGGTGCAGTTTTAAGGTTATTAGTGTCACACAACTCTTAGCTTTTTGATTTATGTCACCACCTGAGGCATGCTGTGATGTCCAGAGTTGCTCTACCTGCCACGTTATATTGCCTTGTGAAGTACACTGTGTCCATTCCTCTCCGTCAGCTCTGCCAACATTTTTTAGAGTAACAGCAGCATAGAAGTATAGGAGCCCTTAGCCATTTTCAGTTCTTTATGATGCTCTCTTTAGGATTTTTTTCCAAAGTTTATTGGATTTGTTTTTTGTGGAGGTTTTTTTTGTGTATAATTTACTGTTCTTCCTTCTGTTACTTTGTTTAACAGATCTTAAAAGGAGATCTAGAAATGAAAAGGCAAATGATGAGTAAGCTGAAGTTGCTCAGTCAAGATCTCCTTGTAGCTGTGAAAAATAAAGCAGTGGCTCAAAAGCTGGAGAGTCGTCTTGAAAATTTTGCCCAGCGCTGGGATAGTCTTGTGCAGAAGGTGGAGAGCAATTCTAAACAGGTTTGTCAAAACCATAGTTTTATCAGTTTTATCCTTTGACAGTCAAATACTTGAAGTAGTTTTGGTGCTGTTTGTCATCTTGTTTTAATTTTTTTCCCTGCATGATTGCTTAAGACATATTTTATTTTTAGGACAGTATAATATAAGAGCAATATAACTTTCCAGAATTTTTATTTATCTCTTTAGTTTTTAATCTGTCTTTATAGTGTTGATTACTTTCTTGGATTGTTAACCATGTTTTCAGGGATGATACAATCTGTAATGAAAATACCCTTTCCAGTTAATTTATTTTTAACCTATAATAATGCACTTTTTTAATGACTGTCTCTGTGGAATAGCACTTAGTCTGAAATTACTGTAAGAACTGTCTGCTAGTTAAAGTGAACGTTTTTCTCTTTTTCAACAGTAAAAGTTTATAATCGATTGCTGGTTTACTTCTGAATGTTATGCTGATTTACAGATTAAAAACAGAGGCCACAAAAAAGAGAAGCTTCTTGGAAAAATAAAGAAATCAATCCATACCTGTAACTAAAGTGCCAATGAAAAAATATCATTTGCTATTATTTTGACCACTGTATGTTAATTGTAATGTATTAGAGAAAGAAATTGAGGTTTTAAACCAGATAAATTCAGCACTCTGGTGTAGTACCCAAACAGATATCCAATTATTTTGCCTAGCCTTCTGTCAGCATCTTTTTCTTATTGGATTTAAACCCAAATCAGCTCACTTTTCCCATTCCATTATCTCACTAATATTGAGTTATTTTTGTGCTATCATTGTGTGACTGGTGAAATGGAAATGGACATAAAGACTTTTTAATGATAACAGAGAGCAGAATGTTACAGCCATACACCTCTGTCCTGTCCATAGAGGATGTCTCATAGTTCTGGACAGTTTGATTCAATTCCCTTGAGAATTCTGCCCTTTTTTGTCACTGTATATTAATATTTCTGGTTAATTAAATAAAAACTGCTATACTTCCTGTAGTGATCTGAATACCTCTCAATAACCTTGCTTTCAACTCATACCCTGATATTTCAGTTTGCTCTGTGATAGTTGGAAAAAATCAGTTGAAGTTGGAAGAATCAGTTTGAGAGAATAGAAGGGAGGAAAACGAGGGAAGGGCACAATTTCACTTAGTAACAGAAGTTCGTGCTACACAGCATTTATGATTGAAAATTTTATTTAATTATTGTATATTTGCTGTAGGAAACCTGTGGTTTCAATGCAGAGGAAAATCCAGAGATGCATTTTTGAATTTGGGATGGCTAGGGTCACATGATTTGAAAAAGTTAGTAAGTCACTCCAAAGTGTTCAAAAGTTGTCTAGATTGATGATCCTAAAAGCAGACACTGGTTTTGAAAATGGAACTTAGATTACGGAAAAGATGGCCTCCTTGTGAAGTGAGCAGTCCTGAGGCTGTGTATGTCATACATCTGCATGGATGGGTGATGCTTTGGATTCCCAAAACAGTGTAACTATTATCATAGCAGAACCCTTCAGCTGATAAACTTTTCCTCCAAGGAGAAGCTGCTTTTCTTGGGACAAAATTGGTATGCTGTTGAGGACATACTGCTTCATGTTCTAGAGGCATTGCAGTCAGTGCAAACCGAAGGACCAGTTTCTAAGGTGCTGTTGCACAGTTTAGCTGTACCTTCTATGAAATACTGATGGTGTACTTGTTGCCATTTAGGCAGGGCAGATAATGTTAGTGGGTTTATACATTTATTTATTACAGAGCTCATTTTCTTGCAGTTTAGGCTGCAAGAAAAAGCTTGCCTTTACAATATCTCATTATGCTCTCTAGTTGTGAACTGGAGAGGAAGAGACTTGGAAGAGAGTGACAAATAGAACATTTTTCACTAAGATCTATCAGAAAATGCACATTTTATTCATCAAGCTTAGATACTGACTTCAAAATCAACTTTACATGGTTTAGCAGTGTACTTGGCAGAGCTAGGTCAATACTTGAACTCAACGATCTTAAAGGTCTTTTCCAACTTAAATGATTCTATGATTAATAATTCTTATAGTACCTTCGCAATTATGTTTTTGTCCTTAGTTGTATCACCTCTTTCTCTTACTAAAGTGTCATTAAATGATTAACTTGTTAACAAAATAAGAAATTAAGTGGAAGAGACAACCTCAGGCTCAGTTCAAAGCTGATTCTACAACTAGACATAGGCAGTAGTTATACATCCCAAAGGAAAAGCGCAGAAAGTAGAATGTGAGTCCTCCCACATTTAGCTGAATTAATTACTGTTGAATTTAAGCATCTAATCAGAACTCATGTCTGAAGCTTCTGTTACAAGAGTGGATGGCAAGAGTGTGAGAGAGAGAGACAAATACCTCTAAAAAGCAATTTGTCCTCATCATGAAAATGTCAGCTTTCCTTCATTGACCACACAGTGGAATCAAGGACAAGGACAACTTACTTGGACTAGATGCATAGCTTCTAGAAGCTCTAAACCCAGCTTTGCTGAGTTGATTATGCTTCACTAAATTGTACTGAAAATCTTTCCAAACTAAAGAAAACACCATTCCTCATCTGAACTTCCCCACTCACATAGATAAATTTCATCAAAGAACATATGACAGCTCCAAAAGTGAGTGTAAAGGAAAATTATGAGTTTATCAGGACAGAGGGCACTTCCAAAGGCAGTAATAAATGATGGCATTAAAGGTAGGCTGCTGTATAAATGAGAAATAAAATGACATAAAACTACTGAAGTGCTATATACACATTGTACATATGTTTGCCTATAGAGGATGAAAAAGAAGATTTAAATTTGTCTACTCTGAAAGAGATGAGTTTTAACATGTTCCTAAGATGGGCTTGCTGATGTGAAACTGCAGGCAAGCATTGTAATTTGAGAGCCTTTTAATGTGCAGCCTTGTGAGTCACCTTAGCACTTTCCATATGATTTTCTAGTGGGTTAAAACCCTAGTCTGTATTGCTCCTTCTCAGAAGGGATGAAGAAACTATACTGTCATTATTTGGACCATCTTTGAATAATACATGAAACACATAACCACTTCAGTGATTAAGGAGCTGTTTCAGTTCTTTGGTTTGTTTTTTTCCCTAGGGAAGTCAGTGAAAGTTACTTCTTTTCTTTTTATTCCTCATATTTGTAAGGGTTGTCCTTTACTCACTAAAGTGCATGCACTGTTTAAATGTGAACCGGCTTCATCTTGCAGAGTAGGATTGCAATGTACATTTTAGTCTTACCCTGTCTCTAATTAGAATGATTATGAACATCAAATTCACATCTCCATTCTCCTTTTGAAGTACACAGTATTTAACCTCCACTCCTGTTGATTAAGCGTGAAAAATACTTCTTTACTGTTTTGACATGTAAATCATTACCCCCCACAGCATCGTGACTTGACTGCTCTGAGCATATGGTAATTGCATCGCAGCACAGTTCCCAATCTCCAACTGAAACTGCTACTCCTGTGTAATTGGTAGTATGCTGCAGATGATTCCTACAGTCCCCTGGCTGTGGTTTATTCTGTGTTACACCTTCTTCACTGGAAACTGTACCCTGGTATTGACTGGCAAATGAAAACATGGCAGGGTGTGACCTTGCCAGGTGTCATAAGCAGCTTATCATTGATTTTTGGATAAAACTGAGTGTAATACGAGTTTTATGAGAAGAGGAAAGAGAGACTGTATCCAAAACTTTTTGTTCTAAGGTGCAGAGTCAGGGAAAGATGACATCAGGTGCTATCCTCAAATTTCACAGAATGCTAGACATCAGAAACTTTAACTTGCTTTTCCTGCTGCACTCTAATTAATTAAAAATAAATTGAAAAGAATGCTGTATGAGGTTTCAAGAAAACTATAAGGAAATGTTTACTTAATGTTACTGTGATTTCTGTAGGAAAAAAATTAAAATCAGTACATCTTGTTGAGGGAACTAAAACAAGAGCACTAATACATAATATCGTAGTGATTAAAAAGTCAAGTGGGTGTTTTTCTCTTCCAGAGAATTTGGTAGTTCATGCATTAGCTAAATCCCTGCAGGTCACAAGCAGCTTACTTCAACTGACATAATCCAGAGATTTTAAAAAAAAAAATCTGCTCTGAATCTCAATTTTCTAGTCTTCTGAGTAGTCCATATTCTGCTCTAAAACCTAGGCAGCTGGTAATTCCTAGAGGTGGAAGCATAGCATTGAGTTAACTGCTCTAAGTAAGAAGTAGCACCACAAGTACAATGGAAGTGGACTTCCCTACTCCTCATTTCCACTGGAAGACTGGAGAAAGAACAGGAAGACTTTTGTGTAGAAGACATGTGAAGGACTCAGCAAAGTTGGCAGGAATTTGGTTTTTTTTTACTTTTTTTTTAGCTTTGCTGATGTTGCCTGCTCTGAAGAGGCTGCTTGCTATCAGTATTTCCCTTTCCTTGTCATTCTACTTTTTTTTTTTTCAATGAATGAAGGCATTGTTATGAGCTATTTACCTAGTATGCCTCTTCTCCATTGTTTATAGAAACACTACTGTCTCAATAACTAAGGTGACTCAATTTTCTTACTGAGTTTCTGATGCAAGAACTAATAGATAATTTATGTATGTGTTTATAGTTTCATGGAATTTTAGATACTGCCATTTCTGTTGTTGAATTGAGAAGTCTAATTCTCACGTATTGGCAGTAAACAAAGAAGCAGGGTTTTCTGGTGCACAAACTTTTATGCTCCTGGTATAACTTCTTCCTTTTATTTTCCATTTCACTGCCCTTAAACTGAGGTGGCCATTGGAGCTGTAACTAGAGCATTTTGACAAATGAGCCATCATCTGACAGAACTAGAAAAAGAAGTGACCTATTTCTCATGAGTTAAGGGATTTAAGAACAGCTGCCCACGTTTAAGTCACAAGTTTCTAGTTTGGTGTTATATGGAAAGATGTATAAATGGGCAGTACATGTACAACCAGTGTCTTTCAAACAAATATGAGCAAAAAATATTCCTCTTTTTTTTTTTTTTCAGTGCAGCTCAGCTATATAAAGAGGTTTTTTTCATATTACTGGGCAAAGCTAAATGCATCAGATTGATAGTGTTTACAGAGTTACATATTATATGTATTAGTATCTGGTATGACCCCCTAACATTGCTTTTAATTATGGAATAAAACTGCTGAAAATTAATTTGCCTTCTAGTGCATGTTTTCTAATTTAAGATTTCCTGACAGAAAATTAACTGCCCTTTTATGCAAGTAGGTTATGATGAATTGCATTCTATTTCAAAATTTTTATAAACCATAAGAATAGTAATTGGTATTTTAGTGCTATTATCATACCTTTATCACTTCTCAAGGAGCAAATTTTCAGAATGGGGGCAGGATAACATTTAGCAATAGTAACATTTTATATATATGCTATCATTCAATTCCATCACAAAACTGACCATTCATTTCTTCTCTTCATTCAGCACGGATAACAGGGAGACTTAATTCCGTTAGAATCCTTCCTGATTTTGATATTGACTATTGCAGGTATCTTTTTCACACGGCATGAGTTGGATAAAACAATCTGCTTTGGGTTGTGTATAATGTTTTTCTCTGAAGGTCAGCCTATGATCAGATGGGAGCAGTTCCTCATTATTTTCTATTGCTACTCCAAACAATCTTTACTGAAGGCTTTCCAACAATGTGTGACCTGTGTTTTTATACTTTTCACAGATTTCGCAGGCTGTCACTACCACTCAGACATCAGTAACACAGACAACTGTAATGGAAACTGTAACTATGGTGACCACAAGAGAACAAATCCTGGTTAAGCATGCTAAAGAGGAACTCCCACCACCTCCACCCCACAAAAAAAGACAACTCCTTGTGGATTCAGAAATTAGGAAGAGGTGAGAATCATCAAGAGACAGAGAGAGAATACTGGTAGAGTCTGGATGAAAATGCAAATACAGTCATTTGACTGCAATAGTTTGCTGTATACTTTTTTTAGCTTAAAATTATATTTCCATTCTCTCTATTAAGGTACAAATTGATTATTATAATTCTTTACTCAGTATGAGTTATGGATTATATTGTGCTTCTCTTCCAACTATTTAGCAGTACAGAATATTGACAATTACATCAATACCATTGCATAGTAATTATAGTCAGTTGAAGTCCTTATGTATGGCATCATGGGGATCCCACTTGACTATAGCCTTGAAACTTGATGGGCAAGAAGCATTCCATTAATTCTTAGCTTTTTACATTCTTTAAGAAGAATGGTTAGAATACTAATAGTGCAGATATTGTCTAGTTTCTAAAGTTCATGTATTTTTTTATGCTTGTGGGTCAGCAGCAGAAATAACAGTTCTGCAGAGGTAGTTAATATTTGGTGAAATGTGCATTACCATTATTTTTTCCTGTGTAACTCAAATACAAGTGACAAGGGATTTTCAACTGATGTTAAACATGGGTTGAAGTCATGAGAAAAAATTTTAATGTGTTTACGTAGAATTGACTCAAACAGTAAGTTTCTAAATGAGGTGCTAAGAAGGTAGACTTCAAACGTTCACTGTAATGTTTGTTTGGGAAATATTTTTTGATATCCAAATAAACATGAATTCCAAGGTAACAGATTTAAGTCCTGAAAGCGACCTGAAACTGCATTGAGTGTCTCATTTCCATAGAAAATACCTTTGTTTGTTCAATGTATTTACAAGGATAAGGTATTTTCTTGTAAAATAGTACTTAACTTATTAAGAAGAATGAAATATACCAAGAACAGGAGAAATCTTTTTTTTTTTTTTTAATTGAAGGATTATATAATTGAAAAAAATAGGTACTTGCTTACACATAAGCATCTGAAATGGGGTTTATCTCTTTGATCATTCTAAAAGTAGGGTTTCTAGTAGAGCTTCGTTATTTAAAAAGGCTGTATATGTGATGTAAGAAGAGTGATTCACCCCTCTTTGTTAAACTGGATAAGTATTACTATGGAAAGTACTTATCCCAAATAAGTAACTTCACTAGCTTAACTTGAATGACTTGAATCTATCTCCAGAGTCCTAGTTTGGAATCTGTTTTTCCCATATCCCAGATCACTATTCAATGGTAGTGAGAGTTGCATTTTGCTAATATGTTCCCAAGAACTCAAAATAATGCACAGTGATGACTATCAGCAGACTTGCAGTTCTTGAATGTTTTCAAGGAATTCTTAGATGACATTGCTGTTACTTAACAGAAATTATAAGCATTAGCCCTCCTGTTAATATTTCAGCGGTAATGTGCAAAGATCTGAACCAGGATCGAGACCCTGTTGGCTTTTATGCAAGAGTAAACCTTTATTATAGCATGATCCCTACCATGAAAATATTGATGTTCTTTATTTTGAAATTGAAAAGTTAAGAATGAAAATTTTCCTGCAGTTTTGAAGTATTTCAATAATTGTTATTTTAAAACATTTAACTTTTTCTTTTTCCAAACGGAATGTTCTTGGAATGATCTTACTTGATAAGGAAGTAAAAAAGACTACTGTTATAAAGGAAAGCATTATCTTAGTTAAAACTAGATGAAGTAGAATGATTTCTTTAAGCCTATATTATTCAATTCTGTGAGAAAATTTTTGCTATATGTAGATTATTATGAAACCAATTTGCAGTAGAAATTCCTTTCTCAGCTCAAGTATATGTAATGTTAGCATACGTTTTCCTTCTTGATCATTTTCTTTTGATTTACCTTAATACTGAAAATAAAATAAGCATGATACAGAAGACTACAGACTTCATAATCTTCATGCAAACAAACTACCAGGGGGCAAAAAGTAGCTGGATTATGGGAATTGTTTATGTTCTGAAATCCCCTTTTTTATATAAACTGAGAATTATAAATTCTTCAAGCTGTTGTCTGTTTAAAGCACTGCAAATAGCAATGTTATATGTAAATTTGATTGATCCTTGTACAGAAAATAGGACATATTATCAAATTTGAGACTGTGATTGTATGTAGATATATTATTGGCAGATCTTCTACCAAATTTAAAGAGTTGGGTTTTTTTACCATGCATACTAGGTTTTGACGGATTTTGATTTATTTTAATGATATCTAAGAGATAGACATTCACCATGTAATTTCTGTTTAATTTTTGTATAAGAGCCAAGATGGAAAAATCTTTAGTTCTCAGTCTTTGTCTAGGATGACTTTAGATAATTGAGTAAGTTGTGGTTTCTTTTATATATTTAAAATCAGAGTCCTTTTCATTGCTGCACAGGTTAGATTTTTATTTTAATCTGACAGGAAAGAAATCTGAATTGTAGAATGAAGAAGGGATTTAACTGTTTGATACACTTTAATATGGTCTTACTATCGTTTCTTGTGCAGAAGTTACTGGATTTAACAATGCAATTATACCAGCACATGAGAACTAGTTCAATGTGACTGTTATACCTCTGAGTAGACCTACATTATGGTAATGTGCAAAGTAAGCAATGTTACAGATGTCCACAGCTGGGCAGCAGGTTGAATGATGGTTATGTTATCTGAAGGCAGGATTTCATTTTTTGGCATTTCTGACTGAACAGACCAAAAAGGAAAAAACAACAACTTATGGACCTTTCTTCTCTAGAAAGTCCAATTTAAATTACAGCTTAAAATAACAATTTTTGTTACGGTTTTTAATTAATATGTAAAAATGCAGTCTTGAAATCGAATACGTTTTACAGTATGGTGTTGTCTTTCTCAAAGACAAGAAAAAGTAAATCAATACTAAGTATAAAGATAATCATGGGAGAAGAAAACTCATCTTAAAATTTGGGTGCTCAGCTAAAATATCTATGCTCGTTGGTGACTAGACACCTTTTCGATCACTACTTTTTTTGCTTGGAGAATCTCATGGTTGTATTCCCAAACAGCCAGTCATTTGTTTTGTTAGTCCGTTGTTGGTCACAAGATCTTTCAAGGGTGTTTGTATTTATTTAGTTGTAGCTTCACCCAAGGGCAAGCAAAGCCCATAGTACTGCATACCTTTTGATTTTTTAAATAAAAAAGAGGATGGAGTTTCTCAACCTACCTCTCCTACATTGTTCTATACTGTGTGTGTGTGTTTACATTCAAAATTTTCCCTGAGCACTTAATGACTAATACTTGATGTTTATGTACTCTTTAGCTTTTGTTTGACAAAAAAAAAAAAACCCTAGCAATTATCAAAGGCTTGTCAGAGGCTTCTGAAGGTGAATAAACAGATTGTGTTGGCTGCTTTCTGCTGTCACACTACAACACCCTTTATGGTGTTTTTGGGCCTGGGAGGGAAAGACACATTGGGGCTTTTTTGAGATAGTCAATAATGCTTCAGGTTTCGTCAGCTTCTTTCATCTTTCC
Organism: Pipra filicauda; assembly: GCF_003945595.2. Lineage (NCBI taxonomy): Eukaryota > Metazoa > Chordata > Aves > Passeriformes > Pipridae > Pipra > Pipra filicauda. The sequence continues at coordinate 838,119 of NW_024104407.1, forward strand.
TCAAGCTTTAGTCAGCATTGTTGCTGTAAAAGAGTATGCCTGAAATAAATGCGTCATCAATTGCCACATGTTTTGAAAGATTTGTACTCTAGATTTTCTTCTCTGTGAAATACATATTTTGGAAATTCTAGAAACCTCTTCAAGGAGGAAGAAAGAGTAGTTTGGCCACTCTGTGAATATTGAGTTAATGTAAGAATATGGTCTCCAACTTCCAAGCTGAGGAGAAAAAAATGAATGGCTAAGATTGAAGCATCAAACTTTCTAGAAAACTTTTTACTTTTATATTTGCAAGTACTTTGGCAGGATTGAAAGTATGAGAATCTCCATTTATACTGAAGAAATTGAGGAGAAGCAATTTGACTTGTAGACCAATAGCATACATGGGACCGAATGTCACATTTCCATTGCTCCAATTCACTGTGACATGAATGCATGGGAAAGTAGCTGTTGATTTTTCTTGCCTCCTAAAACAACTTTTTGCCATAAGTGGTGGAGAGCATAGATAAGAAGCAGATTACATTTTTTTAACTCTGCCTCTGCCCTCCCCAAAAAATCTAAAACTACCTCAAAAGTAGTGCTTCAAAATGTCATAGTAATTCAGGCACATGCTAAGTTCTGTTACTAGGCAAAGAAAAGCTCCTTTTCCCAAAAGAATCAATTTGAAACTGAGACAGATAAAATACTTGGAGCTGTATATTAAAATCTTGAAAGTATGTATTAGGCATTAAGACTAGAGATAAATGTAACACACTGAAGTTATAGAATGAAGAAAGAATGTAAATAGGAGAAAGGATTGCAAGGTGTAACATTCATTTTCATGGTATTTACATATTTTGGGAAAAAACAGGTTAGTTGTGTATCGTAGCAAAATCTGGAAATTGTTCATGTTAAGTTTTTAAACAGCAAACATGTTAGAGATGCTTAACATTTAATTTAAGCATATTTGTACTATTAATGTGCTTGAATAATGTCCAAAGATACTTTTCTTAGCCATTTAGTAAATAACTTTGTACATGCTTCCTAATGTTTCCAAGGAAAGTCTATTTGTTATAATATTATTATGGGTATAATGTTAATCTGAAGATTTGAAAGAGACGATACCCTTTGAAGAGGAAGGCATCTTAAAATAAGATAGTTGCTCCATCTAGTGGTTTTTTTATTTAACAAGTGTTAAAACAATTTTTTGAAAAGACAAAAGCCTTCATTTCTTTACAAATTATTATATTTGAGATTATAGGATATTTTCATTTCTTAGAAAAGTTTGGATTTCTGTAGAAAAATGTATCACAGGAAAAATTATGATGACATAAATATTTTCATTTGGAGTGTAAGAAGTATGGGTATGTTGAGGTCTGTAACATGGACACTTTATAACCTCTTATTGCTCATTAGTTTTAACCCTTTATCCTGTTTGTGAGGTGAGAAATAGCATAGTGATAAATACACTGAGAATTTGTATTCTTCACTTTTAGCATCTGAAATTACCTGTTATATTATAGGAGTGATACCAGCGGGCTCTCACTGGAAGCCATGGACTTAAAACTACTTTCCACCTCTAGCCACTGGCTGTTTGCTGCAGGCAAATGGTTTTAATGAACACACTCTAAAACAACTTCTAGATTTTCATTTGCCTTGGCTGAAAGTGACTTGCTTACATATCATGTATCTATCAGATTTTCTGCAAAGCATTCCTTGTTACAGTTTAGGAATTACTGCTCTGGCTGGGGAAGGTACAGTACCCCAGTGGCAAGATGGATGGTCGGCTAAAGAAGGAAAACTATGAGACTAATAAGATGGTACTATTGAAGTTTCTGTTGGAGATATACACTTGGGATCAATCTAGTATTTCCTTTCATGCCTTGGTGTGCATTGCAGAAATGTGCTGGTCATAATGCTGATGAGGCTAAACTGAATAGTATCACAACTGTAAAAGGAGTTTAAGAGTATCATTCCAAAAGGAAATAAAATTATTTGACAACTGAACTAAATAAAGTTGAAAGGTAAAAATATTTGTTAGGATTAATCAGCTGTTGAATTAGGAGATAAGAACAAGTCTGTTTATCAGCTAATGGTTCATCAGCTACAAATACAGAGGAGGAAGACAGACAGTAGGGACTTAGTTTATCTCAGAGCAATTCTGCCAATGGGCATCGTATACTGCAGAGTTGTTCTTTGATATGTTCTAGGCAGTGAGGAGCTACAAGCTGAGAAAGACCTCTGGTGAGCTGGGCATTTCAGTCCAGACATGGAAATGAAATAATTCAGTAATGTGGTGCTTGGATGAAAGTTGTATCGTTCCCTGCCAGCTCAATATGTAGGCAAATGGTCTTATGTCTGTCCAAGATACACAGTGGTGACAGGCCCAGTGTGATTTTGTTTGGGGAGGGAACTGAAAAAACAAATGAGTGAAGGAAATTGTGCCTGTTGAAAGAATAAAGTACTGAAACCACTGTAGCTGTAAAATAGTAGCAGTTTCAAGTCGAAAATTCATTCAGTTTAGAGATAAGATTATACACCATGGTGGCCACATGACAGCAAGATACTTCATGCCTTGTGTTCCTATGTGAACTTGTTCAACATTGAATTTGTTTGTGTAAGTATACATCATCATCTTACTGTGGCAGTATATAAGAAAAGGCAGAAATATAAATTTAAAATATACAATTGTCTTTCTCTAGATGATGGTGGCTGTAAGAACCACAATAGGCCTTTATAAGGTATATTGCAGAAACTGAAGGTTTAGAGTCAGTTGACCCTTTAAGTGTTAATAAAAAAATACATTTTTTTTATTGTGAAATATAAACAAAATAACTCTTGTTGTTACTTGGTGATTTCCAGAAGTTATTTGATTAGATAGGGAACTTCTGTTAGGACTAGAGTGTCATACTCTGCTGGGTATTTGAGTTGGAGTTTCCTGCACAGAAAGAGAAAAACGTGACACAACTAAGTTGTGAAATGCCTCAAAGGTGAGGTTTATAATGTGTTTAATACAGAAAAGGAAAGCTGCCAGAACAAGGAATTAATTTTGAACAAATACATGGTGATCTCAGTAAGAGTTTGGAATGGGAATCTGAAGTGGACATATGGCTTAGGATGATCCAGAAAATCAATTTGTTGGGGATTTCCATGAAAATTTGAACAGTGTGGACTAAAAATGTGAACATGCTTTTTCAAACATGCTCTGGAGTAAAAAGAGACTCTATTTGGACTCAGCTGACATGTACTGGCCTGTAAAGAGAGGGCAGTGGGACCGGTAAAAGGTAGTATCTCTCTGGTGGAGCAGACATAGAAAAGACTAATAAGAAAACATCTTCCAAATCTATCTTCCATAGATTTATTTTTACAAATTCTACATGCGTTAAACTTTGTTGGATCCGAAAGGTAATCTTGCATTTTTTTTATGTCAAAAGTATTGTTGTACTTAGGAGATTTAAATATTCTATTGATTCTTTTATACCAATCTAGAGCTAATATAATTTGTAATTGCAGCTGTCCTCAGAAATGAAATATGCAATTACTATAGTGGAATGTTTGAATACCATGTTCTACCTGTATTTCCTCCTTTTATACAAGCTGAACATGAGAGAATTTTTTTTTCCCCCAAGGTAATTGAAAAGCATCTTTATCTTAAGGATATTTATGTACTGCAAAATGCTACTTAGAAGACTTTTATGTATTTTAATTCTTTTCTGTCCCCTCTTTTTTGCCCTTTTATTTGAGCTGTAGGCTTTGTTTGTGGAGTGATATTTATCTCCAGAAGAAACTCCAAGTGACAGAGCCATCCGTTATGTGAGATCAGCTCTGTCATATCAGAGAATCATATCACATTATTGAATGCTTTGGGTTGGAAGGGGCATTAAAGATCTGTGTCTAATACTTATCACCATCTGATGGCTCAGTGGGCCATGAGATGTGTTCCTGATTATTTTGTTGTACTGTCAAAACTGTCCCAAATGCTCCCATTTCTCTTCCAAGGAAGGTGTTGCAGAGACAAGAGCTAAGTCCTTTTATTTAAGAAATGATCACTGGTAAATATTTTGCTCTGCCAGTTTCCATCCTATACTGGGGTAATACCAGGCTAATTTCCAGGGATATGGTCTCACCAGTCCTACTTACCTGCAGTTTCAGAATGGAGCAAATACTAGAAGTCATGCAATTTTACCTGTAATCAAGGGAGTTTCATACTGAGGGACTGAAAAACTTGTCTTCATTGTTATCAGACTTCTAGGGTTTTGTGATCCTCAAATATGCAGTTATAATTTACATAACATTATGTTTCAAGAATTACAGTTGATTTAATGATCAGAAATAGAGCTGAGGTAGGAAGCCCTTAACTGGGAGCGTAGTTTGAGTTCAGGAATTAGAATCTGTTACCAACACAGAGATTCCTTGAACCATCTGGGAATTTTGTCTCCTGCCTCTGAACTTGTAGTACTTTATAAAAATGAAGATTTCTGCACCTTCCATTACTTCACAGTCACATTTTTTCTCCTTTGATAAGCGTTCAAATAGTATTATCAGGAATTGTTTTATCAAAATTATTCCTAGGAGTTTATAATTTGAATATAGGATGTTGGACTGGGATTAAGACAGTGTGTGATTCTTCTTTCTTTTGCTTTCATTATTTATGAATAAAAAAATCACAGTGCAGAAGGAAAAAAGGAAGACATAAATATTAGATAAAGCATGGAACTGTTTCTCATATTCAGTTTTCATTTCAGTATATGTAGAATTCTGTATCACCTGATTTTACCTTACATCCTTACATTTTAGATCTTGTATAAATGGAGTATATTTTTATAAAATAAAAGGGTATAATTGTTCAAGTTACTGTTGTTAGTAGTTTTTCAATTGTATGCAAATGATACAACCTATAGTCACAAAGCAAGCTAAAGATACAGCTAGGATTTTTTTCCCCCCAGGTCTTTCTGTTCCATTGCATTCTCTATGTTGCCGCAGAAGGAAAATCAGCTGCAGATATAAATATTAAAACATATAGTTCAATAAAGAAATGCAATCAAGCAGACAGTGTGGCACAACTGAGAAAAAGTATTGTCTGAAGCTTCTTGTTTTAAAAACTACAGTAGATACTGAATCACCATTTGAATTTTGTATACATCAGTAATTTAAATATCTGCATTTTGACACATTATCTTGTTAACAAAAATTAAGATCAGTTTTAAAGGCGTTGATGAAAGAATCTAGACTGTATTAAAGAGGACTGTAGAGTAAAAACTAGTTATAAAGTATGTGCAGAGAATTGGGGATCTTAATTTCAATTTCTAAAGCTTTAACTGTAGGAAAATTATACTTTACTGTTTATTAGTGATTACATTCTACAACAAATTTGATTTAACCAGAAGAGAGTCCTTTCTTATAGTCAAATATTCTGCTTGAATATCCTTCATAATATCCTCAGCACAAGCTGGGACAGAAATCTCACAGGTTTGAAGGCTGCATTTAGTCAGCCAGATAGGCCTTACATCCTCAGCTAAGCCGACAGGACTTGTGGTACTCTGAGAGACATTTGTTTCATGTCTTCTAAAAACATCAGCTTGAAAAATTAGAATCCTTATTGTGAAAATTACTGTTTGGCTGTCAGATCAGGGTCTTAAAAATGAAAAAGTATTGCTGTGCTCCTAAATTTTAGACTGAATAGTTTCATGAACTGTCTAATGACATATGGGGGTTTAAAACTGTCTTTCGCTGAGAGAAATTGCTGCTTATTCATTTGTTTAAACAATGGGTTAAACATGTTTACTGTGAAATCCTGTTTTCGGAAACTTTGTGGAAATTAAATATCGCCTTGCACTTTTCTGTCTTGTAGGTTTGACTCTGACACAACAGAGCTCCACAGCTGGATGACCCGCTCCGAAGCCGTGCTTCAGAGTCCCGAGTTTGCAATCTTTCGAAAAGAAGGCAATCTCTCAGATCTCAGAGAACGAGTCAATGTAGGAGAAAGTGCTTGTATATACGTCTGTTAGTCTGTATTAGCTTGTCAAAGGGCTTTCAAAGTCCAAGTTTAAGTGGGTTCAAATGTAGACTGGCAAGCATTGATTGTCCAAGATAAATTTAGAACTGCTCACTATTTCTGTGAATTTCAAGTTTTGGCACCAGAATTGCTACATAGGCTGTGTGAATACATAGATTATTTTTGTTGTTGTTCATACATATTCATATTTAATTAAGGTATTCTAGATTTATGAAAGTCTTAGGTAAAGTTAAATCAAAGCCTATATATCATTTCTTAAATATGCATCATCACTCTATACTAAGAACTTAATTAGACGTTACATATGCATAAATTGAAGAAGGTGAAAAGTGTCACTTTAGTGTATGCTAAAGAAAATCTTTATCTATTCTGTTTTACAGTGCTGTAAAATATCTATGAAAATCACCAGCCTTCACAGGGGTTTTTTTGTTTTGGTTTGGTTTTGGTTTTTTTTTACTCTATTGTAGTAACATGCCTGAATCAAAAACTGTTCTTGTCTATTTCTGCCAGAATTAATTGTTCTACGCTGCTTAAGGAGTAGCTGTGCTTGTGTATATGTGTTAAAGTCTGAATGACTGGATTTAGCCCTTGAAAACTAAACCGTTACAAATTTTCTTCCCCAATTATTTTTTGTAACTCAGTGAAAAAATGCCTATCTTTTCCGAGTAAGAGAAAGGGGAATTCTTTTTGATGATTAACTCTTATAGCAGCATAGTGTATTATGGAACTTCATTAAAACATATGGTGATAAATACTTCTAGAACACCTACAGAAGGAATAAGTTACTGTATTGAAGTTGGTTTTGCTGCTGTTTTTTCTCATTGTCTGCTTGTCCATCATAAATCAGCTAAGATAAGATTAAGGAACATGGAACCTTGTGATTTTAAATATAAATTTTTAAAATTTCATGTTAAATCATAGTTTTCTGGCAACAATTTTAGTTGTTAATACTGTCATAATATTACTGCTGGAAAGTACTAATTAAAATTTAATATCCTGAATTTAGTTCATGCCACCACTTCATGTTACGTGAAATATACATAAATACATATATATATGCAAAATGGATCAAATATACAGAGTAGATTTGATGGGTTCAACTGCTTCCATACTGAGTTACTGGGATTCATCTAATATATAAATAGATATATAGTTAATTTTCTGAGTTCTTCAATCTTCATTGTAGGTTAAATTTAAAAAGAAAAGAAAGTGGAAAAAATAGAAACAGAATACTCATCTCCCTTTCATATATTCCCATCTTGAGGAATGCATAATTTTACAAGGATGGAAATTAGCTCATCTTGGCCTACATATTACACTGGATACCTGCACTGTCAGGTTTCCCTAACCAACATGATGTTCCACCTTATATTGTCAGTTTCTAAGACTTTATAAAAGCATTAAAGGATCCAGGAGCCACGGTTCACCTTCCTCCTTCTATCCTTTATTTGCTTCCAAGTAGGTGGTGATCACTGCAGTTAAAGGGGTGGAGGTAGGTGAACCACAGCCCCTCCTTTGGTCCCAGCTGGAGTTGCCACTAGCTCTTGCCTCGCCTTTGCTGGTTCTGAGAGAGAACATTGGGGCTGGGAAGCCACTACCTACCACATTTGTTCAGGTCTCGTTTCAGTTGGTGATAATGTATATAAAACATATATAAAACTGGAGGAAGAGTTGTGGTATTTGACCAGTGCATGAGCATTGTAAGTTTGAATTCAAGACACTCAGAATAGCAGGAGATAGCAAAGATGTTCCTTTGACCTCTTTGGAAATTGAATAACTGAATTGTCAAGAGACCAATTTCCAGCTTCTTTTCAGTAAAGTAGTGCAGAAAAGGATCTGCTTTGTATCAGGAGCAGTCTGAGACAAACCAATAATTCTAAATAGATATAAGAAAAATCATTATATTGAAAATATTTTTAAAGAACAAGACTGGTTTTAATTTCAAAGGTGTCACTGCTTTTTAAATGAATATTTTTATTGAGAAAATCAAGTTACATTTAGAAGTTTTTAAGTATTCTAAGGGAGAAAACCTTCTCATTACATGTATTAATTTGATAGAGAGAACTCTGAAAGATGGCACTTGACAAATACTACATGGATTCTGTGTTGAATGGTTTTCAGTTAGTGGAAGTCTTTGTGCATGTTTTTTAAAAAAACGTTTAAAAACCAAGTTTTTATAACTGCCAGCTTTTAAAACTTATCCTGATTTGGCTTTTCCTGGTCTTTTCTCTGTATCTATCCCTAAAACTATAGCCAAAGCAGAAAGTACTGTTCAGTTCATTGATTTGAACAGTTCATTGATGCTTGCTAAAACTTTTCCTTTCAATTCCCTCAAAATGAGCTTCAAATCAGTGGAAAATAAGATACTGTGGGTTTTAACATATTATAATCACTAGTAAAGTTTAAGAAGCCATATAAAAAAAGATGAAATGCAAAAAAAGGAAAACATATATGAGTGATAGTTGAAATAGATTTTATTGTGCTGTTGTGCTTTAAACCCAGCTGGCAACTAAGCACCATTGCAACTGCTTACTCACCTCCCCCCACCCACCCTGGTGGAATGGGGAGGAGAATCTAAAGTAAATCTTGCAGGTTGAGACAAGACTAGTTTAATAATTGAAATGAAGTAAAATATAATTATATTAAATTATAATAATGATAATAAAAAGGGAATAAAAGGCAAAAAACAACTGATGCACACAACACAATTACTCACCACCAGCTGACCAAAGCCAGACCCCAACCCTGAACTCAGATTGGCCCCCCTTCCAGGAAACTCCCCCAGTTTACACACTGAGCATGACATTCTATGGTGTGGAATACCCTTTTGACCAGTTTGTCCTGGCTATGCCCCCTCCCAGCTTTTCTGGGTTTTTTTATGTATCTTCTCACTGACAGAGCATGAGACACAAAAGAGTTCTTGACTTAGGACAAACAAAACTTAGCAAAGCCCAAAATATCAATGTTATCAATATTATTCTTATACAGAATCCAAAAGACAGCACTGTACCAGTTACTGAGAAGAAATTAACTCTATCCCAGCCAAAACCAGGACATGTAATGACATACATAGTCATACACCACTGTTGTACTCGTATGAGCATGCATGCCACCATGTACAAATGCATGCAGAAGTCCCATTTTACCCTTACTGTCTTATTTAGGGTTTTTTCCCCATATGACAACATATACATTGGTGTAGCACAGAACACCTGTGCTTGGCTGACGTCAGATCTACCATTTGTTCCCTAACATAGCAAGTGCTGAGTCCTAGGCCCTTTTTATAATGACTTTCTTTCCTGCTGTTCTTTTGAGGAAAGGTTACTAGGATTTTTTTTCTTGTGGCAGCTTGCTCCTGCCCATTATTTTTCATGGATGAGGGGTCATTTCCACAAGATTTAGTGGAAGAGCATCTGCTGCGTGATACAGGGACACAGACGTCAGAAATGAAAGCCACAAAGAAATCTCTTTTGCCATCACTGATGATGCATCAAGTGCAAAAGCTTGCTCTCATCCCAGCTCAGAGAAGGCCTGGGGGAGACAGAGCCAAGAGCAGGCTGTATGAAATGCGATGACACTGTTTGCTAAGCCAGCTGCTCTTCATATTCTGGCAGGAAATTAGCCTTTGGCAGATCTATTATGTAGCTTGAATATATTAGACATGTGCAAAAGTCCATTCCTGTTTGGGAAGAAGCAAAAATATTTATAGTCCTTCCCTACTACAAAGGCCCTCGCCTTACCTGACCAGAGAGATTGGGATGCCATAGGAATATAAGTTTCATTGTTGTACAACCATACTACTCCTAAATAATGAAGACATCCAAACATTAATGCTGTAAAAATTGTTATGCTGCATCACATCATTAAAAGTTTACAGTTAGTATGTGTATTTTACTAAAAACAGACCTAACAATGACTCTGACCTTTTTTTGTTCTTCTTAAGCTTTCAATATTGCAAATTCAAATATAGGAAGATTCAGGTGCAAAAAAACCACCCACAATTTTTGATAGAAAATCTTGCTTAATAAGTCAGATTTCAGATTATACAACAATAAACTGGAAATAAAACTCCTTGAAAGGAGTTTTGGTTAGCCAAGAAGCAGCACCTAGAATTTCAGAATCAAAGATAAACATATAAGGAACAGATGTAAGGGAAAATGTCAGATATTCCAGACAATTAAATTTGTTCTCTTGGCATTCTCAGTAACTCCGCTCTCCTATGTTTGTTTTGTTTTAGTGACCTTTTTCAGACATGCTTTGTTGGGCCTGTATATTTGAGAGATGAATCACAGTCAGAGCTAGTGATGACAATGTTGCCCTCTCCTGCCCTCAGGGGTAACTGGTCACCATCACAGGAGGTCAGGGAGTACTACTACCTTGCACCCTTTCACAGAGCTCTAAAAATAGGATGTTGATTTGATACATGAATAACATCCAAATTTCTCCAACCAGCAGAATTTTCTAGGTTACAAAGTCATTAATTGCCAACTAAAGTCCCAAGGTCAAATAAAATGTTTAGTATTCTGAAAATAGCCTTTCCGCCTTTGGCTGGCATTTAGCTAAAGATGAATTTATAATGTCTTTCAATCAATTAAGACTAGGCTATAATACATTTGCACTGTTTGTTAGAAAGCAGTCCAAAATAGAATTAATCCCTGCTTGGACAAAAGCCCATAAAGCCAACCTTTTACTCTCTTACTGGTGTCTTTTTTTTCTAAAAAATCTTTTACAGAAAACAAAAATAGTTAAAAAAGGAGGAAGTAAATATTTGGAAATACTTTGAAGTGGCTTTGCCACTAGAGTCAAAAGATGTCTGTTACAGGTGTGTACAGAATCTGAGTTTCAAAACTTCGCAAACCTCTTCAAAATTTTCCCATTCCACTGGTGTCAAGAGCGAACCTGAGCTGAGAGTATGGTTCCCTTCAGTAAAGCAAAAAATAAAGAAAATAGAGCCTAAGAGATACATGAGAGATGTTTCCAGTACTGCTCCCATCATTTCTAGGCACTTTACGCAAGGTTACGGAAATCCTTCTTTAAAATCTTAAAAATCCAAGACACAGTTTGCAAGTTCAGCATAGAATGGCAACGTGTACAGACTGATATCAGGGACTATGTGGTTAGTGCTGTAAGTAACTAGAGTGAATTTCCTCCCTTCTGCCAGGATCACATAATTTGTCTTTGTACAAGGAACAAGAAGACAGGCTTTTCTCCTTTGGCTTGCACTGTGCTTTTTTGTGTGTAAGCGATTGTCTTCTTGTAACCGGTGCTGGACCTTCATTTTCATAATATATGCTAATTACATAAAAATGAATGGAAAAAAATAATTGACAGAAAGTTTAATATGTACCAAATTTTTATGTTTATTTAAGGACTTCAAATACAGTGCTTATATTTTCTACCAGGACCTGAAAACTTTAATCTTTCAGGAGAGAGGTGGAGATTTCTCCACATTTTCCTGCACATAAAGCATGTTACTGGGCCCTGAGGGGTTCACCTCCACAAGCTCTGATGTCATATCATTTTTATATGTTAAAAAGATAAGTTTTAGTATATTTTATGAGGAGGTTTTATGATTCATTTGTGCTCTCTCATGATAATTACACACCTGACATTACAGACATTCTACAGAGTAGAATTTTTCAATATATTTTAGTGTTTTACTGATTCATTTCAGTTCTCAGTAGTTATTCTCATGTTAATTATACCTGACATTATAGACAGAGTAGTATTAATTAAGATTCCATAAGAAACTTTGGATCTCTGCAGAGAATTAATAGACTTTAATTTGGAAAATATTTAAATTGTACAGTGAAATGGTACAAGATTTTATTGGCCTACAAAACCTACAGATAATTAATATAATCATCTTTAACTTATTGGGATTAATATACATAATCTTTCAGTGATAATTTAGTGATGTATTAAAGATATGTTTATAAAATCCAAAATATTTTCATCCCTAATTATTTTCTTAGTAACCTTTCTATATATATTTTATTTATTCAAAATTGTATTAGTGAAAATGTTTAATAGAAGCTTCGAGGTAATGTTAGAAAGCCTGCTGTTTAACCATTTCTGTATGCACAAATGAATGTCAGTTATAGGTAGGTGGTGGAAAAGTGTTAATATAAATGAAAATTTCTCTTTCAAGTTCTGAATGTCTCCTCAGATACAGAAGTCATTCAGGGAGCTCTATCTTATTGAACTGAAGATGTTTAAAGCATTACACTTTAAATATTACTATAAGAGAGTTTATGCAAAGGTGTTTATATTAATTCCGTAGGCATAACTATTTATTTGAAAAATAGTATTTTCAAGTGTAAGTGTATAAGGTTCCTTTACTAAAATCCTACATTCTTAGACACCTACTTGAGCTTAGACACCTACTTCCAGTTTAAGGAACCTTTTCCCCCGAAGAGTCCAGTCACCCAGCACATCCCTTTGTTGTGGGAATAAATACGGTGATCAGGAAGCCTAGTGGGTTCAGCCAGTCTGAGAAGCTGCATCCAGGACTGTGTGTTACCTTTCCATGTATACCATGTAGGATTTGTGGGGACATAGGCTCTTGTATGTGTGTATCTGCTGCAGTAAAGTGAGGGACTCTCGATTTCTGGGAGACTGTGTTGGTCAGGATCTCTGGGAGGTATATAGTCTGTTTTATTTTTGGTATCAAATTTGACTGTGGCCCCATGCTGCTTCTTTGGGTTTCTGATTTAGAGCTTCTAAATTACACCTAAATTATGCTACTAAATTAGTTTAAAATCAATGAAGTGACTTCATGATGTTAATTATAAGACAGCATTGATGGGCTGTCAGATCTAAAATGAGTTTACTTTCCACTAGTATTGCTACTAATGTAAAATGAAATTTAAACTTAGATTTCTTCTACATCCTGTAATTTTAGCAGCTAGCTTTTACTAGGCCTTAACAGCTAGCCTGAGTGCTAGCCTGAACATAGGTGAGAAATTTTTGCATACAGAGAGGTGAATCAGGAGTATTGGCTACAATACGTAATGAGAAGCCTGAATTAAATCTGCAGTTAACTCTCTTAATAGCTCATGGATGGATGTCTGCTGTATATGGTCTTATATACGTTAGATATCTATTTAATAAGCATTTTACAGGGTCAGGGTTGTTTTTTTCCAAACAAAGTAGTGACATGACACAATATCATACAATATCAAATTGTATATGGGTTCAATACTGTAGTATGCTATGAATCCCTGTGATTTGGTTAGCATGCTCAATTTTTGCTGTTAACATGAGAAATAAGCTACTCTATTCTTCCAAAAGGAATTTCTATTGAATGAATATTTTCATTTTGAAATATTGGGCTTTGACTAGCTCTTAGGTTGTACTTCTTTTATTTTTCTGTAAAATACTGATGTGTTCTCAGCTCTGTTGTATTCTGACTCTCCATTTTTTGTATTTGACTTTGACTCCCTTCCTGGTTATATGTGGTACCTGCTTGTTTCCATTGCAAATCGGGAGGCAGGCAGGGCAATATGAGGGGTAAATGGTCTTGAGAAATCAGAAGGCATCCCTGAGATTAATTACTTTCTTCTTCAAAATCCCTCTGTTGAAATACTCACCTTTCCTGTCATGCTGCAGGCCATCCAGCGAGAAAAGCCTGAGAAGTACAGAAAACTGCAAGATGCCAGCAGATCAGCTGAGGCCCTGGTGGAACAGATGGTGAATGGTAATTACATGGGAGTTGGTTTAGATAATCTTCTTACAGATTTGATAAACGTACAGGTTTATATTTATCACAAGAATTATATTAGTCCAAATGGAACAGTAAAGTGATATTGTCTTATATTTATTTTATTATTTCTGAATGTTAAATCTATTAATTAGAAAAGAGGGAAAAAAAAGTCTTACCACTTTAGTACCATGAAAAGAAATCTGTGTAAAACTTGCTCACAGTAATGAACTGTATATTAACAATCTGTTCTGTGGAGAGACTTAAGTTGTAATCTTATTTGTGAGCATGCTAAGCTTTTGAAGTACTTTAACACATCTGAGTTAGAAAAGCTCTGAAGGCATTACTTTAAAAGTTTGATCAAAAGTGCGTCCTGATTTTTAATGTGAAATGTATGTTTTTTAATATACATATTGCTGTAATGGTCTGTGTCATAGGAAATACAACACTGGGATTTGGAAGAAATTTTTGGCATTTGGTTTTTCAAAGATGATAAATGTAAAAACTTAAACAACTCTTTAAAAAGAAAAGTAGCTGTAAGATTTTGCATTTTTTTAAAATATGATATAATTCTTTTGAATTTCTAGATAAAGCAAAAACAAACCCCAAAGAAAGGTAAATGAAAGTAAAATTGTAAGTCATGCCGTTGTCCTTGATATTGAAGAATGTCTTACTTTGCAAGAAAATATTAAACCCGGGCCAACATCTGTCATACTGATATGATTGCCAGAAATACAGATGATGAATGCACTGAGCTTCAGAACATATATTTTCTACTAAATTGTTACAGTGAAGAACCAAGAATTAAATAGCTAAAATTGAAATGCTTTAAGTTTGAGGTACTAACTGGCCAAGCTAAAGAAATTTGATGGAAGCCTAAAATTATTTTGCTTAAATATAAAGGTGTAATATTTTAAAAGTGGTCATATTTGATGTGTGGTGCATATTTAATTATCATTACTGTAACAAGTGCTTCAAGGGTTCCCTTCCCAGGCTCACTGAACAGACTGAAGGGAGTCTGGTAACATCTGCACTCTCTTTGAAACAATTTGGGCTGTTTTATGGTTGAGTACATAAAAAGTTCTGATTTTTTTTTTTAACATGTTTTCTGCCTGGAAGAACTGACTGTACATGACTTTTAAGGAAGCATTTGAAACTTCTGTGCTGACACGTCAAGGTTGCTAATTTGGGCAGAATCTGTCTAGGGCACATTTAGCAGTGCCTCACTCTTCCTTTGGCCAAATGGAGACTTGCACCTCAAGAATTCCAGTTTTAGTACCTTAGGTTTATATAGTACTTTATGATGACTAACTTTGGTTTTAGTTGCAGAACCTACTACTATATTAGATAATGCTTTCCTGGTACTGTACTGCCTACCAAGTCTAGTATCAAGTAGACTAACATTCTGCCTTAATTATTCTTATGTGTTTTTAACTGAAGATTCTCCTTTTTCTCCCTCAGTCCATGGGTCCATTCTTATTCATGGTTTGTAGATATCGTGATCTCCACTGTGGCTAGATGTGCATATAAATATTTCCACTATGTCACAAATCGCACCTTTTTTGTAGGAAGCACATCCTCCAACTGGGGTGCAGGTACAGGGTAGACTAACTAAGCCAGCTTTGACTTTATCAGCTTCATCAGCTTTGTCAGCTGCTCTGAGATCTATGTCATGCCATATATTGTGGTAACCTTGGTAGCAAAAATATTCTAGCACTGATGACAGATTAGTTGGCTGTGAAAACGAAGATCCCCAATTGTCATGGTTTTAGGGAAGAAACTATCCCTTTGAAAAAAGGAACAATTCCTCTGGACTTGAAACCCTAAATATTTATGGGACTTTCAGCTACTCCACTAATGCAAAGTCAATTTGAAGAATAGTGTTTGAAATGGTTAATGAATGCAGTAATTACCAGTGGTAGAGAGTAGAATTAAATAATTAACATTAGTTGATGAGAACTGTGAGATGATTTTAAAAAGGATTTGCAAATGGAATACATTACGAAGTGCTCAAAATTACTCCTTGAGGGTAGACAAAGTTAACTGTCATGTAAAGCCATTGTACTTTTGAATAGAGCATATTTTCTATTTGTCTTTTCTTCCAAATCATTATCATCTATTGCAATTAGAATTAATGGTTTCAATTTAGTTCAATTAACATTGAACTAAAAGTTATGTAAAAATATTAACAACTTTAAAACTGCACCTCAAACTGTAGTAGAGTTATCCAGCTTTATATTTTCCACAGTAATTCAACTAAGTTTCTATAGTCTTTCTTTGGCTCGTAGAATTTTTTTTTTCTTTTGATTGCTGGATTCACTAGGAATAAGAGGAAAGTTTTGCAGAATCTCCAAAGTAATGTTAAGCAGAGCAGCGTGACTGTGCCTTCATACCTTCCTGTTCTAATCCTGGAACTCTTTTCCATAACATGGGAAGGAACTGGACTTAATGTGCCTGTATGGATTTGTGGGAGGTCTGCAGTTTAACATCTAGTGGAAGAAAGATGTACTGTGTTATTTTGAATGAAAACCCTTTTTAACTACCACAATTTACAGATCAAAAATGATGATGCTCCCTTTGTTATTCTTTAGGGAAACCAGTCATTGATACAATTGATGATTGTCATGCATTTACAGTGTAATCTGTAATTAAAAGACTACAAAAGGCAAACAGATTTACAGCATAAATGAGTTCAGAAGTCAAGTGATAACAATTTTAATTGCATTGTTAAATTTCACTTATTGTGTGTCAATTAGATGTGGACTAATAATAATTAGACTCTTTAAGATTCCAGTTATGCTATCACTGAATTCCTGGCTTTAGTTAATGTATAAAATGTTCTTCCTCTGCTCCTAAACAAGATTCTGAATGTAACAGATAAAGAGCATAAAAAGATGAAATGTCTGGTGGTTTGTAAGAGCAAGTTTAGAATGGTGGTGAATTCCATTGTATCATTTATATTTACTTTCTTGCTTTTGTTTTTACTGTGATAGGAGAGGGAATAAGCAAAAAGTAGGATTCAATTTCTGGAGATAATTGGATTGATTTATATAAGATTTCATTTGTTTGTTTCTTAGCTCAGAAGAAATTATTCTGAGGAAATGCGTTTATACAGGGCACTATTCTTGCCTTATGTAAATGTTTTCAACCATTGTCAGCAAAAGTATTTTGCACTAGAAAGAACTGCCTTGTCACACAGCATAGCTATTCTTGTGTTTGTAAGCAGTGAGTCTGGACATTGCCATTTGAAGGACTTTTCCTATCACAAGGGAAATCATTGATGGGTTTGGTGGATGCTTCTTTATCCAACCACCCATCTTCTACTTGATCTGTGCTCTGCCTCTCCTTGCCCACCCTTTCAAAGAAGTCTGATGATTACAATCAAAGAAAACTTCCATATTTCTCCCATTTTGTAGTAAAAATATCTGTTTTGTTTTTCTTTACTAAATTATATTCTAAAATGGAATAACACATCTGTTGGTGCATGAGTGAAGCAATTTAGCAGTTTCAGTGAACACTTGACTATTATAGTAGTTTAGAATAAAATAAACAGGGCATCAAAATGAATACTCAGAGAATTTCTATAGGCAATACTTAAGTGAATACAAATGAATTTGTTGTGATAAAACATCTAATATTTAAGTGCCACTGTTCTGTGGAAGATATAGATTATCTTGTGAGTTACTATTTAACACACAGGAGTCAAAAGATACAAACCCCACAATAATATTACATTGTTCTATCACAGAACCATGGCAAGTGATAGATGCACTTAATAAGATTTACTTCATATTAAGTGGCAATTCCAAAGCACTTGCATGTGAGGTGCTGCACAATTAAAAATATTCAGGCACAATTTGTTATGTGCCATATATAAGGTAATAAAATTAATAGATGCACTTCAGATAATTATCTGTTTCCTCTGGGTACAGTATATTTATTCAATGATTATATCAGAAGCTTTTAGAATATGAAAAGATTATGAACTGTGCACTATTCATAAAATAATATTTTACCAGAGAATGGGTTTTATATGGTTTCTGGACCTGTTTGTAAACTTTTGGTATGTCTTTCTACTATAAATGAAACAGAACAAGGGGATCGATGTTAACATCATGAATGAAAGCTGGTGGTTGCTAAAGTTAATGAAGAAATCAGTACTTATCACCAAGGAAGGTTTCAAACAGGACAAGGAGCAATGGCCATAAACTAAAACACAAGTTTCACCTGAGAAAAATCTTTACACTGAGGGTGGAACAGGCTGCCCAGGAAGGTTGTGGAGTCTCCATCTCTGGGACGTTCAAAACCCACCCGGACAAGCTCCTGTGTCACCTACTTAGGCTGACCCTGCCTTGGCAGTTGGTTGGACTGGAAGATTTCCAGAGGTCCCTTCCAGTCCTAACAATTCTGTGAAATTCTTGATTTTCAGCAATTCAGTGAGCAAATAAAAACATTAAAATTATGCCCTCGTATCAACTTCTCAAATAATAATTTGTCATTTTCAAGGAGACAAAGGACTAGTTTTCTTCATAATAAGAAAAAAAAATTACAAACTCTCCCAAATGTTTTCAAGTGCAAGTAATAGCCATTTTCTTACATCCTTCTGGCAATGACATACCAGCATGTGATAGAGAACTTTGAGTTACCTGAGTGGACTGTGAATTAAGAGAGTTTGAAAACACATGCTATGGAGATTTTCAGATGGGTCTTCCTTTCAGTAGGATATTGTGTTGCCTAATGGAGGTGTATCTCTGCAATCTTTTACCAAACATGGCTCAGCACAAACCAGATTTGTACTGTCCACTTCAGTAACATGAAGAGCAAAAGCATTTTTTTATCTGTGGACTTATGGAATCACATTTAGATTCAAAGCTTAGATATTACAGAAAAGAATTAATGAAAAATTGAATATTGGGTATTTTCACATGTTTAAATGTTACGTTAAGAGAGACATATGAGTAAAAAGAAGAAAAGAGAAAAGATCATCTGAAATAGTCCTCTCTGAATCCTTGAAGAAAATATTGCAGTGAAAAGTATTATTATACATGGGGAATCCATGACTGCACTTCACCTGGTAATCATAATCTTGCCTAAGGGTACCTTGGAGATTGTGGCAGCTGAAAAGAGAGGAAAGGAGGAATAAATAAAAGTGATCTTTTCATATCTACTCCGCCAAACTCATAAGCAGTGTCTTCCAGGTTCAGAGGTAATCATTAACACAGTGGCAAAGATAATCTGCTCTCTGATATGGGTATACAGCATTTTTATAACTAATATCACAACAGAAAAGGAAAAAAATTGTTGAAATACAACACAGTTAAAAGTCTTATCTTCTATAAGACTTGTTTGTTCTTGCTGTTGTTAAGGTTCAGTATCTGTTTGCCTGGTCATCTGTGATTCTTGTTATTTAGATGTGCTATGCTAATCAGGTTTATGCTGTCTCTTCACATGTCACTATATGTTACTTAGACATTACACTTTAATAAAATCTAGTTATGTGTACTACATCTCCAGATGCACACACACACTCACGGAAGACCACGTTGTTTTTGGATTTTATTAATATGTGTCAAAATCCTGTTTACCTCTTAAGGTTCATTTTATATTCTTGCATAGTCCTTGAACTGTACTCTTCAGTTTTTAGAGTATACAATGTGTACATGTGACTACTCCAACCAGCACAGTTGCCATTATCTCCCAGTAGCCCTGGGCTTCCTATTTTTCTGTAGTTTTGGTTTTTGAAATCGCGTACAATTTGCTTGGCTAAGGCAGCACCCCAGAAACAAAGCATGTCCAGAGAACCACTGTCAGGTACTGCACAGTCTCTTTCCAAGTGGGCTGTTCCCAAGCAACTCTGAATGGAGTAGCTGTGAGCTGGATCCAGAATAGGATTTGCCAGAGCACTATGGTGCTCCACAACAGACATGATCCTGGATTATCATTTTGTGTGGTTTACTATATAGCATACATTATAGTAATTCCCTAGAAAATTTTATTGTAATATATTTGCAGTACTTATTTTATTTAAGGGATTTAGCTGTAATTAGAACTTCATTTCCTGTGTCCTACCTTACAAAATTGCTCATCAACTTTACTATTCTTTATCCTTGATAAAATAATTTTCCTGCAGATTGGGAGTCCAGGTTGCAAACTAGATAAACCATATTTGACAGTGTATTAAACACCACAGAAGTGGAACACTTAGGTCTTTTGCCTCATTTGCTTTTAAACTTGCTTTTAAGAAAAATACTTTAATTTTGATTATTTTGATAAAAACTGTTTTACTGGTTAGCTAGTGTATGACTAAGTGATGATATTAAAACTGTTCTTCAGCATATAGCATTGCTTAATGAATTGAGAAATTTATTTTTGAAATCAAGATGGGTCTTATTGCTATATGTATCATTACATGTCATTACACCAAAAAAAGGTTAGGGGTTAGATTTAAGCTTCCATTGAAAGAATAAATGAGATGCTTAAGTTAATATTATTTTGAAGTCAACCTGAGTTCAAGTTTCAGTATAATTATAAATTATGTTATTGTAAGACGCCTTTGCTTATCTTTCATATGTATTGCCTCACTTTCTTCACAGAGAATATAGAGCTCTTTTATCTTTAAATTGTTCTAAATAATTGCCTTGTCTGTAATAACTAAAGCCAGTTTGACTTTATGAACTTTAATATAAGCATAATTATTGAACAATAGACAGAAATGGGCAAACTATGTCAGAGAAACCAAACCCTGTCTGAAAATAATCATAGAGAAGCATCACCTATGGTTCATCGTCTCTCTGCTTAGTGTCTCCTGATTGTCACTGTTGGATACACAGGACTGGCCTGGATGGAAATTTGATCTGATCATGTGTTTATGATATTTCTAAAATAACATCTAATGCAAAACTTGAGGGATTATCAGAAGCCTCCAAATAGCTGTGAATGTAGTTCCCATTCATTTAAATCAGTCTTTTTATGAAAGAAAATCCAACAGTCTTGTACATTAAAATCTAATTACAGTCCAGACAAAGTTTTCAAAATCCAGCTGTCATGCATTTTCTTATTTCTTACAGCAGTTTTAATTAGCTTTATGTATTGTATCTTTATTTTCTGCTTTATTCCTATTCTTGTACTTTAATGTACTTTATAATTCATTCCCATAGCAACAAAAGTACCCTAGCAGCAACTTTAAATATTTTTGATATGCTTTCTCCACTAATGTGTAACATCTGTATATTCAGGACTGTTATTTGATGATAAATCATTAACTGGATTTATGAGTTCTCAAAACCAGAAATTGAATTGTTAAATTATATTACTTTTTTATTATTATTGTCTTTGTAACTTGTTTATCTTTAATCATCTTCTTGTCCCGTGTTTCTAGAGGGCCTCAATCCTGACAACATTAGACAAGCCTCAGAGCAGCTGAAGAGCCGCTGGATTGAGTTCTGTCAGTTGCTCAGTGAAAGACTGGCATGGCTGGAGTACCAAAATAACATCATTGACTTCTACTCCCAGCTGCAGCAACTGGAGCAGACAACAATTACTGCAGAAAACTGGCTGAAAGCACAACCCACACCAGCAACAGATCCTGCTACAGTAAAAACTCAGTTGGAAAAATGCAAGGTTAGAGATTCTTCTCCCAGTTTTTTATGATGTTGTACTTCGTTGGCGTTCTAACAGTGGGACAGATTATGACCAACTCTATTTCAACATAAAAATGGTGAATGGAACCCTTCTCTTTGCAAAGTAATTATTGAACTTATTCAAGGAAGGGAAAGGAAAGACTGGTAAAGTAATAAAGAGACAATAAAACCCAACATATGGGTGTTTAAAATATTTAGTTATTAAGATGCTTAGACTCTTTAAGCTAGAGAACTGTGGCCCTAAAGTCTTCTTCCTTTTTTTTTTTCCTGTAAGAATCTGTGTCTTAGAAATTGTTGCTCATCACCTCTGTTAAGGATCTGTTCCAGAAAATTGTTTTCAAATTCCAAAATTCTGCTATTGCACACCATTTTACTTGATACATACCCTATGTTCTGCTGCAGGGGAGGAATATTATTCTGTCATAGTGTGACAGAATCACAGACATTTTGCACAGTTGTGCAAAATGGTTACACCAATTCACTTATTATTCTCCCTAATTGTTTTAATTTTTGTGCTGCACTGTCATAGAAATTTGATTATCTCTCTTCCTGTAGAGAGCTCTGTGAGTGGGGATTACTTACAAGTTAATATTGATGTACAGGAATATATTGAGATGTAGTATTGAATTATAAATTGCATGACATACTTGTAGAAGCTTGACTTTAGGGAATCTCTGACTCCAAAAGCTTTCAAACAGAAAACAATGTTTGAAACCCAAATTTAGATCTGTGCTATTACTTCTGTTTTCAGGCATTTCCAAGCTGGAATTGTACTTACAGAGGGTCTGTGTTTTCACGCAGAAAGGTTCTCTTTGAGTAGCTCTACTATGAACTGTACATTTGGCTTACTTTCCTCCTGTCTTTTTACTTAGTAGTTGTATGTGTACAAGGTCTCATGAAGGTATAATAACACAGCCTCATGGCTCTCTACAGCTTCCTGAGGAGGGGGAGTGAAGAGGAAGGTGCTGATCTCTTCTTCCTGGTATCCAGTGACAGGATGCATGGGAATGGTCCAAAATGTGTCAGGGGAGGTTTAGACTGGACTGGGAGGGTGTTCAAACAGTGCAGCAGCCTTTCTGGAGAGGTGGTTGATGCCCCCAACCTGTCAGTTTGTAAGAGGCATTTGGACAATGCCCTTAGCAACATGCTTTAACTTGGTCAGCCCTGAAGTGGTCAGGTGGTTGGACTAGATGTTCCTTGTAGGTCCCTTCCAACTGAACTATCCTACTCTACTTTAACCTCAAACTCTGCTATGTTACTGTGAGGCTGATAGAAATCACTGGGCATCTTCATCTTTCCTTTTCTGCTTCATGCTATTTAGACTGTTTGGCCTGCTGTTTAGTGCATAATCTAACAGAGATTCAGTACATAATCTAACAGACTCCAGGGTTATGGGACATGTGTTTTTCTCTTCCCAGCTTCACGTGAAAAAGATGTTCCTTAGGGATGAAATATTAATGTACTATCTATCTTATTTTCTTTGAGCATTACACTAATAACATGCCAATGTTCTGCAAAAGTGTCTTTAAAGTGTCTTTAAGCAGTGCTATCAATCAACAATCGTATTTGGAGCAGAGGTATTGATTTGTGAGGAGAGATTTAAAATACTGGTTTTGCTTGTATTGTAACTGATGTATTTGGAAGCAGAAGAGATGTGTAATGTGCATTGAAACAGTGGTGATTTCATGGCACTATGGATTTCATTTTTCAAGTAGCTTTATCTTGATTTTTTTTTTTTTGTTCAAACATGCAGGATGAAATCATCCGAATGTCAACCCTTCAACCTCAAATTGAACGACTAAAGGCTCAAAGTCAAGCACTGAAAGAGAAAGAACAAGGACCAGTGTTTCTGGATGCTGACCTTGCTGCTTTTACCAGCCATTTCAAACAAATATTTGCTGACATGCATGCCAGAGAAAAGCAGCTACAGACCAGTAAGTGTTCATGACAAAAAGTCAATTTGCCTGACTAGCATGAAAAGAATAGGTATTGTATATATTTTGCTTTCTTAGTTTTATATTTGCTTTTGTCATATTAAACTAGTATTGCAATTTAGGTGCACTTTTTTGCAAGTGAATTCGTCTTTCAAAAATCATCAGTGAATTCCATATTAATAGGAAAACAAGGGCATGTACACTGGTCAGAAGGTTACACTCAATGTAGTTCTACTATCAGACCTCCTCTTGTTAGTGTGTTTATGGACAGATTCAGTGATATTTTTTGGCAACCTAAAAAAGTCTTTGTTTAGTTGGGTTGTAAGGTGGGACAGTCCATCTCTGTCAGTAGAGAGAAAAGAGATTTATATTACATGCTAATATTAAATTATATTAAATGCTCTACATTTTCAGAGAATAGAGATTTAACTGCATAAAGCTCATCAAAGAGAGCAGCTACTTTAGCGTATCAAGTTTTTTATCATGTGGCCAACTGTTCTTTTTTTACAACGTGGAATATATGACTGCCAGTTATAACATTATTTGCAATATTTGTAGTAAAATGAATTTTTCAAGAGATGGAAAATGCTATACCAAAATAGAAAAGTGACTATTTCTTATTAAAGATATGTAGAATGTCAATGACTACTGTACACTTTCTGTATTTGATTATGAAATTAATAATTAATACAAATGCAACTTTTCTCAACAACAAAAACATTATTTGCCTCTTAAACCAACAATATCTCTAAATGACTGTACTGTTTTGAGATTTGACATAGTGCTAGCTCCTTCTAGTGGTTTTTTTATAGTATTCCTCCTAAATTCTTTCGTGAAGAGTTTTGGATTTTGTTTTTACAACAGTACATTACTGTGCTGCTGTAGCTATTTCACACGTGCACACATACACAAACTGAAGGTGCATAGGAGAACTGAAGATATAAAATGTAAGTGTGCCATAGCAAATGATGAAAGAATGAGCTGTAGAAATTTAGTATTAAGGAGTATAATGTTTATTCATGACTCTAAAGCCAAGACATGCAGTGGGTAAGATTTAAAACCCATTAATATGGTGAAATCGGTTGCCATTCTGCCAACAGAAAAATATTGTAGATGCTAGTTTGTTTGTGATTTCTTCTTTATCTAATGTTGCATAATTGCCGGGTTTGCCTCATCTAATTTTACTGTAGTGATTGCTCATGAACTAACCAGTTGATTAATCCAGTAAGACAAATAGTGTTCACTGCCTGAACCATGGGCTTTGGGAAAGTTCTTCCTGAATGTTCATTCCTCCCACCCCCCCCATGCTGTATTATGCTCCTTGGGTGCCCTGGACAGCTGCAGAGGGAGTTGTTCTGAGGTGAAAGCATTGAACAGACTGGGGAGAGTCTCCTGAAGTGCTAGAAAACAGAAGTTCCTAAATCAATATTTCATGGAGC
This sequence comes from Pipra filicauda, assembly GCF_003945595.2. Lineage (NCBI taxonomy): Eukaryota > Metazoa > Chordata > Aves > Passeriformes > Pipridae > Pipra > Pipra filicauda. Next base: position 862,826 of record NW_024104407.1, read on the forward strand.
CCTGGACAGTTGTTACTGTTTTATGTGGCTGCTATGCATCATAGGAGCTTCATCTCAAATGGTTCAGCTGTCAAGATGAGGTTGTTTTATCTCGTACAGTACATACCTGCAGTGATATTTTAGGTAAGAGTATTATGTCAATTATATTTGATCTTCAGAAATTTCATACATAGTTTTATCCAAAGTGCTAACTTCCTGCCGTAACTGTTCTAGATATGAACGATCACGCATGGGATAGGTTTGCCTATTGCCATTTCAGGAAAGTCTTACAGATCAAAACATATAGAAAAACAAACAAACAAACAAACCCTGAAACCAAAGCATGGAAAATTTGGTACTTTGAGACTCAGTTTCTACAGCTTTCTTTAATGACTAATTTATTGTGTTATACAGATGGGAAAAAGACCATATCCCATGTCTTTATTTTACCCTTACTTTAATAGAAAATGTTGAAATTTTGCTAGAGCATTTTAGATATTTATCTTTTATTATTTATTATTTAGATATTTTATCTTTTATTTACATAAATTATTTGCAATTAATTTTTTCTACAAATAAAAAAAATTCCTGAAAACTGAATGATGTTTTGCAGATCATCATAGATTCATAGATTCATTAGAATCATAGATTTATAGAATCAGCTGGGTTGGAAAAGACCTCTGAGATCATCAGGTCCAACCCTTGGTGCAGCACCACCATGGTTACCAGACCATGGCACTAAGTGCCACATCCAGTCTCATCTTAAAAACCTCCAGGGACGGAGAATCCACCACTTCCCTGGGCAGCCCATTCTGATGTCTGATTATCATCTCTGTAACAAATTTCTTCCTAATATCCAACCTAAACCTCCCCTGGCAGAGCTTAAGACCATGCCCTCTTGTCTTGCTGATAGTTGCCTGGGAGAAGAGACCAACCCCCACCTGGCTACAACCTCCTTTCAGGGAGTTGTAGAGAGTGAGGAGGTCTCCTCCAGGCTGAACAACCCCGGCTCCCTCAGCCTCTCCTCATAGGATTTGTGCTTGAGAGTTATAGTATTTATTTTTTTTAATTCCCTGTACATAAAACGTATATGTTTAGAAAGATTTTTTTTTTTTTAAAATTCATCATTAAGGGTTCTTCTTATGTTAAAAGATATTTATTTTTGACTTATCATAAGAGGTTTGGTTTTTTGGTTTGTTTTTTTTTTTGTTCATGTTCCATTACTCCATATTATCTTTTCGGATGGATAAGGGTATTTAACTGTTCTGTTTTCCAAGGGAATTTCCCCCCCATAAACAGTTTCCTCTTATTTTGGAAATTGTCTCCCTCAAATACTTTTTATTACAATTGATTACATTTTTTCTGAAGGTCATGGTTTTGTTTGGTTGGGTTTTGTTTGTTTTTTTTTAGGTTCAAGAGTGCTTAGTAATTTCTCTGTGCTGCACAGTAGATTTGTCACTAAAATATTATTAAAAATGAACTCAGATTTTCTCACTTTTTTCTCCATGATTTGGTTAGCATATCCAGTTATAAAATGTAATTTAAATTCTAAAACCTATTTGGTTGTTTTTTCACTATTTTACAATGTTTTTTATTAAAGAAATACAGCCTCATAAAATACGAAGAAATATGACCTTATTGTTTTCACTTTATGTAATATCTGTATATTGAAAGGTCCTTTTGAATAGGATGTATCCAGCATTCCAGATCTCCCTCCTCCCCAAACAAATTTAGAGTCATTTCAACGATATTGGTATATAGAAAAAACAGAGATCAGACAGTGCTTCAAGCTGTTCAGTAATCTATATGAGGGAGAGAAATGGACAATCCTGGCAATAATTCAAGAACTAATAATGTGATTTCACAAGGAAATTCTTAGCTTTGTAATGCCCTGGTGAAAAATGAGGGTTTGCACTTTATATTTACTTGTCTTGACATTAAAACTGCTGCTCTGTCAGAGAGATTTCTAGGGAGCAGCCTGGTCAGCCTCCCACTCCCCCTCAGCCCAGGCAGAGCTGTCAGTCAGGGTCAGGTAAGTGAACACTCCCTGGTTCAAACTCCCTCCTGGGTGGCAGCTGATTCATTCCAGCAGTCCTGAACCTCTGTGACTGAACTAAATTCCGTGAAGGTGCTTCTGGTTTTTAGTCTTGCTGCATTGAACTCTTATTCAGCCATGGTCTTGAGTGAGATACATGTTCTCATTTTGACAAGGCTCTCTTCAGAGGGAAATTGGAAAGTCATTAGATTTTTAGAAAGTCACTAAAAAAAAAGAAAAAGACTTCTGTGACAGGTAAAGTTAAAAGTATGAAGATGGAGGTGGCAAAGGAAAAGTCATACTTATTTCCATGTTTCTGTTCATAAATTCATGCACTGTGGTTTCCTTTCAAGTTCTGATTCTACCTTTGCAGGATCAGTAACTCCCAAAGGTGAAGTTATCATTGTCGTTTTTGTTATTAATGATGAATTATTCATCTGGATTCAAATGATGTTTCTCTTATTTAGAAAGATTTTGCCTTCTATATCGTGTCAAGATTCTTTAGACTTTTTATTTACCCAAGCCATGCTTACAGTTATTTTGCATGGAAACTGCTATTCTCTTTAATCCACTTATACAGTTTCTTAGAGTGTTCCATTACATGTATTTCATGCAACTTAGTCTTGGCATAATTTTATAATTCAATAAACCACAGTAACTATAACAGTGTGATGACCGTTGGGAGTTTTAGTCTGTAATTTGTCTCCATTTGTTTAAACTTTGAACTGCTAACTTATTTGGATGCTCTAAGTACGATAGATGGGTTATAAGTGGAAGTGAAATTGTTATCATTGTATACTTGAGGAAGGAAAATTTTAAGCAGGTGTCCTGTAAATTTCCTAACTGTAAGTTTTTCTTAAGACCTAAACTATGATTTAGTAGCAAAAATATTCATTGCTTTTTGATTATGAGGGAGGAAGTTTGCTTGTTTGAATGTGCCTTCTGAGCTGAAGGTACATCTTAGATGTGTGTGGGAAATTATTATTCTAATAAGTAGCATTCAAACAATTTCTTTGTTTCTTTCTTTCTCCCCCCCCCATCCATCCATTTCCTCTGGTAATTTTTTTTATTTAAATAAAGATCAAAAAGACAAAGCAAAAATGAATGTGTATGAGATAATGTCCTCTACTCTGTGGGCGACTTTATCCTTTTCCTCCATGGTAAAAATGAAAATTTTTATGGATGGGAAATAAAACCATCTTAAAAAATTTCTGTCTTTAAAGGATTTTTACTGTTACATTAGATCTTGTGAACCTGGAGAAGGGCTTCCCTGCAAGTGTTCAAGACCAGGTTGGAGGGGGCTTTGAGTAACCTAATCTAGTGGAAGGTGTCCCTGCCTATGCTAAGGGTGTTGGAACGAGATGATCCTTAAGGTTCCTTCTAAGCCAAACCATTCTATTATTCCCTTCTATTTGTTTTAAGACTTTTATAACAAACAGAATTGGAAGTGTTAAATCACTTGCAGAATATTGATTATATATTATACAAGAGTCCTCATGATTCTACTTAGGCAGTTTCTGATTAGAAATGTGGGAGAAGGGAATCACAGCTTTTATGAAGGCATCGGTATAAAGAGTTTGATGAATAGGTTCAAGTATTTGTATAACAAAATAAACAAAACAAAGTTGTGAGAAAATCAGCCTGGTTTTAAACTGCAGTTGCTACTGAAGAAATTTTTAGTGGAAATACATGAAGTTCAATATAGTTAATTCATTTGAGGGAATAACTCTATACTAAAATGATCCCATAGATTATATTTATTGCCTTTCATAATGATGTAATGAACAGTGGGATTTCTACTGACTGCAGGAGATACACATTGAAACCTATCCAGTGTGATATGATAGTTGTTGAGATAATTGTATTCTCATTTTATTTCTGATTTGGGAAAATATTTTTGACTGAAAAATCTGGTCCCAAAAAAAGAAGATGGGAGGAAAAACAAAAAAACCAAAGTACTTTGCTTACTTGGAAACCTATTTTCACATGTTTAAATAGTTCTAGTTATTAAAAATATATCTTAATCAAATATCTATTTGAACATTATATATGCAAATTTAAGGTCTTTCTCTAAAATAAATATGCAAGCGTAAATGTATTTGCCTGTCAGTTCTCAAGGGTTGCAATGTTAGTCACACCAAAATTCATTTCCTACAAGTGGAATAGATTAATACAACAATATTTTTCCATTCTGGGATGGAAATTGTATTCTGATACTACACAGAAACATATTTGCCATTTCCCTCTGTGATATTTTTTTACAGTTCTGTCATGGGCCTAGTTTTGCTACACCTAAAGGAGGTCCATGTTGGGGACTTGCTGAATCTTTCTCACTACCAATTCATTTTTTTCATATAATACAACAGAATCCATATTAATAGACTTTGCTTATCATGTGGGCTTTAACCCATGAACATTAGTATCACAAAGCAAATTTTAGGATAAAATAAACAGGTCTGAATGTGGATTTATGTTATTAGCATGGGAAATTTAAAGATTCCTACTGTCCGGAGAGAGACCATAAATGGGTTAGATTATTTGGACAGTTATGATTAGGTAATGAATAATCCCACTGTAGGAGTTTGGCTGAATTCTCATCCTTGACATTGTGTGTTGCAAAAACAATAAAGGCTTTTCTTAAGTGTCATCCTAAAAGTTAATCTGCTTCCTTGTGGATGAAAATGCTGCCAAGTTTTCTATGTTTAAAAAAAATAAATTAGAAAGTAACATTTCACTATTAGTAATCTGTAGTAATCTCAAAAAGTGAAACAGGAAAACTGTTGTTTCACTCAATTTAAAGATGTTATCATGTTAATATATAATAACCACATTCTAAAGACACTAGCTTGATTAAATCAACATCCATCATCCCATTTGAACTCTTATTTAGTCCCTCAAATACTACAGAAGGGAACTCATTACAATTGAACAAAATGTTTGCAGTGTTTGGAAGGTTTTAAAATTATTATTGCCAAACTTGCAGAATAAGAGTTTGATGCAGTTTGGTGGAGTTTGCTGTAACAGGTTTTACCTGTTCTGATGCAGTCTTCACTACTATTGAAAATAGCTATTCTTTTATATAAATGCTTGGAGTTATACATTAGTCATAAGATAGTTTTTTTTATTTAAAGGAGAAAATAATTTAGAGAAATCAAGCATTATATCACAATGCCGAACTCCATTTCATATTTCTAAATAAAACTGCAGTTAAAAATTGTATAATTTTTTAACATAAACTGAAATTATATCTCCATTCATTTGCAATGATGAGTTTAAATGTATGTTCTATTCTAAAGTAGGAATTGTTTGGATTAAATGAGTCAAAGACAATACGAATCTCACTAAGGAAATAAAAAGATTTAAAATGCTATTTGATGAGATTGAATATGTTCGGGTTTGTGTTTCCAAGAATATATTACTATTGCTTTCTGTGTAAAAAAAAAAAAAGGCACAAGTGAAGAGATACTTGGTAATTCTTTTCTGGTACCAAGTCTTTTGTAAATCCCCAGATGTATGTGATAAATCAGATCAACCAAGACTTTTGTGAGGAAGGTATGTGATACAATGTGTATACTTCACAAGAGAGAGCTTAGATGGCCCTGATTTTAGTATGTTGTTATGATGTCTAACTGAAAATATAAGGGTGGGGTTTTTTTTCATATAGTGTTCTGTTGATCAACTAAAAAATTCGGTTAAAATCTGAAGTACAGTCTGCAAAGCATTGCTGTATGAAAATATAAGCAAGCTTGCACTTATAAACTTTATTTGTGAGGCTTGTCAAAATTGCTTTTTGGACAGATATGTCATTTCGCAGTACAGTTCTTTCTGAAACATCAGAGAAGATGGAGGAGGATACAGGAGATACAAATGGGTGTAAATTTTTTGAGCTTTTATATGCTTCATTAATATGTGGTACAAGTTGGAAATATTTCAGTTCTAACCAGCCATGCTATTTGTCTGTACATTTTTCAATGAGTATAGAAGCAACTGTTGTTTATGGCAGAGGGAATTTCTGTGCTAATGAGTTGCTGATGTGCGTGCCAGATGTTGTCTATTTACAGCAGCTGTAATGTTGGCACAATAGGCACAGTTCTATAAAATTCAGCTTTATTGCAGAAGAAAGATTAATTTTCTACGCTTTTAACAGGTGTCTTAAACGGAACATTTTACTTGAACAGAAACATTGAACACACAAACATGGGCCATAAAAGAGAACGCTAGTTCTTAATATATTTCTGAAATTAGATTTTGGATTAAGTACAATGGTTTGTCAGTTGATCTCTGAACACACATATTTAAGCTAGTTGTCTTGGCCATATAGGTTGTCTTGTGGTCTATAATAAGAGAGTCAAATGACACACAACTCATGAAATGGCAGAGATATTGTAAACGTTAGAATAAGTGTCATCATTTTTCAAAATATTTCTGTTTCCACCATTTTTTTGAAAATTCTGATGCTAAACATACTGAGCCTGTTGCAATCTGTTGCAAAACAGCCAATGACTTCAATGAAGCTTGGTCTTTTATCAAGCATCTTCTGTCAGCAAACCGAATAACGAAGCACAAAATCATTTTATTTCGTTTCTTCCTTTATTTCCTGTCTTCTTCTTCTTCCCCATTGAATGTAGTTTGTGACAGTTTGCCTCCTGCACACTACAAAGAGACAATGAACACTGTACTTTTGTGGATCCAGCAGTCAGAAACTAAACTCTCCATGCCTCAGGTTGCAGTTGCTGAATATGAAATTATGGAGCAGAGACTCAGGGAGCTCAAGGTGAGTAATCAAGCTGTGGGAATGAATGTCTTGAGTGACAAGTTTAGAAGGACAAAACCCTCAGTTGTCATGAGCCTGCTGAAGCCTATGGATCTTGAGTAAATAATGCCCATTTGGGTTTTAGACAAGGGCTTCGGGAGGCGGTGTCTGCTTGCTTAATATATTGACTCCTAAAGTTGAAGAATATAAAGTGGTGTTCACCATCGAAACTAATTTTATATGATGTTTAACATGTTAAGGTAAAGACCTTGTTTGTCCCCATGGTATATATAATATTCCTTTGATGATAGCTCTGGTATTTATATATAGATTTAGCTGATTTCATTTTCCAGTGCTAACATGGAAACAATTCTGATTTGCAAAATGCAGCATGGTCTTTGTCAGATTTTCTGTCAAATTTACAAGCAGACACGAATGCAGAACAACTTTTGCCAGTGGGTACAAACCTTCCCTGTACTTCAATGTCTGATAATATTTTACTATTGAATGGCTAATGAGCATGTTGTTTGATGAGCATTCAGAAATAAAAAGTAGAATATAGGAAAAAAAATCTGGATGCAGTAAATTTGGACTGAGAATTGCAAAAGTTTGAGAAGCGATCAAAAATGTAAACCAAAGAATTGGTTCTCTAAGTTTATTGGTTTTGTCCATGTAGAGTCTGATTCTTTTGAAATCTTTAATCACTAGAGCCATAGTAAATTCCCATCTCAAGTTAATGAAATGTATGTAGATCACATCTATTAGCAAGTATAACAACCTCTGGTTATATTCTCGATTCAACTAAAAAAATCTGCTTTCTGGTTTGTGTGAGAAAAGCAATTCCAAACTGCTCAGCAGATTATGCCATTGCATGTTTTAGCAAAGGTGACCTACGTGTCTTGGCTGTGCTTATGAAACAAAAAGAACTGCCTAACACATGAATCAGGGTACTACTTGCTTCTTATCCATAGGCTCTACAAAGTTCTCTTCAAGAGCAGCAAAAAGGCCTAAACTATCTCAGCACAACTGTGGAGGATTTGTCCAGGAAAGCCCCTGCAGAAGTCAGTCAAAGATACCGATCAGAGATTGAGGTGATCCTTGGCCGCTGGAAGAAACTGTCAGCACAGCTGGTGGAACATTGTCAGAAACTTGAGGAGCGTATGACCAAACTCCAGCGATTCCAGGTTAATCAGATTTTTTCAGCCTCAGCTAACACATGGTGGCTGGTTGCTGTGGGACTAGGATAAAACACACATTTATATACTTCCAGAAATTAACACCCAAGTGAAATATCAAAGCAGCACAAAAAATGTATTAAAATGTTTGCTTGATTTTGATTGGTCCAAGATTTTACTTTGAATTCTGATTTTGTGGCTGTTTCTACCCATGTTGTTTCAACAGCAAAAACTCTGATTTCAGTGAAAATTGCTACTAATGTTCTTCTATTTACTTTTTCAATGCAGCTGAAGCTCTTATTCATGCATCTGAAGTAACTGTAACCATATTGACTTTAATGAATTCACTTACATAATTAAAGTCATCTGTAATATAGTAGTATCTTGGCAGCAGTTACCAGAAAGCAGAAGTATTTCAGGTATTTAGAATGGCAGCGCTGGAACATTACACTGTTTCTTCTCATTGTGGGGATCCTCTATTTATACTTATTTATAAATCACAAGTAGCAGCATTACAGGGAATATCTGAGACTTTAAAAAGTCAGTTTTTAACATATTTCTCTTCTATTTTTAAATGATTTCAAGGAACAAGTTTCAGAGGAATTCAGAGCAATCAGTCATAAAAACGGAGACTGTAATTTTTTTCTATAATTTTTTTCCTTGCCTCCATGCAAATGGACATTTGTGTGCTCATGGGATATTGCAAAGAAAATTCTAAAGACTGATATCCTGCATCCATACTCAAAGCTCTTTTCTCACACTGTGTTTCTTCTCAGTGTTTTGTCTCAGTATTTCTTCTTTTTACTGCATCAGATATTTCTGTCCTTGGCTTTGGTTTGTTGGTAGCAGAACATGATACATGATTATCTCCATGTTTAAACAGCAGCATGTGAACTGTAGTTGTTATTTTCCTCTTAATTCAGTAGAGTTGTCTGGTCAGGAATAAATTTGCTGTCAAAGTATTCTTATACTTCTTTTTTTGAGGATAAAAAAAGTAGAGAATAAAAAAATTATTTTTTTACAGTTCATCAGTTTTTAGATTATCAAAACAGACTAAAAAAGGGAGGAAACATTTTATTAATATAAAATAACCTATATATTTTATGTAAACAATTTTTTATAATTTAGCTACCGAAATACCACATTGTTCTAAACTGTAATTTTATATCTCCATTGCTTGTGTTTGAAGCTGGACATGAAATCAAGTTTAATGGTATGATGGGATAACCTTGTCTAGCATCCAGGTGCCCCAGCTACTCTCTCATTCTCTGAAGGACAGGGGGACAAAATAGGATGGAAAAGCTCTTGGATTGACGTAAAGATTGTGGTAAAGGGAGATCACTTACTAATTACTAAGCTGGACAAAACAAACACAACTTGGGGTAAATTAAAAGGCATTTGTGTGGTAAGAAACAAAGACAAAAATTAAACCAACACCTCTCCCCCTCCCTCTTTTTCCTACTCTGCACTCCATCACTTTATTCTTGTCTCATTTTTCATCAAGGTGTGCAGGGGGATGAGGAATGGGAGGAATGGCTGTCCATACCAGCTCTTCTCCACTGCTGCTCCCTCCTCACTCTTTTCCCCTGCTTCAGCGTGTGGGTCCTCCCAAGGGCTGCAGCCTTCAAGAAATACCTGCTCCTGTGTGGACACTGCATGGGCTGCAGTTTCCTTTAGGGCATATCCACCTGCACTGGCATGTGGTTCTCCATGGGCTGTACAGGGCAGCCTGTCTCACCATGGCCTTCTCCATGGGCTGTAAGGGAATCTTTGCTCTGGCACTTGGAGTACCTCCTGCCCCTTCTTCTTCACTGACCTTGGTGTCTGCAGGGCTGTTTCTCACTTTCTTTAGGGCTGTTTCTCACTTTTTATAGGGTTGTTTCTCACTTTTTTCTCTCCTCCTCCATCTGTCTGGCATTTTTGCCCTTTCTTAACTATATTATCACCGAGGCATCACTAGCTGACCATGGGGTTATCCATGTCCAGCAGTGATTCCACTGGAGGAAGCTGGAACTTTCTGTGTCTGACACAGGACAGCACCTGTCTTCTCCTCACAGATGCCACCCCTGCTACCAAAACCTTGCCACATAAAAAAAGCAAGATACTTTGCTTGAGAAAATAAAACTTTTGCCTTTTCCCTCCCCTCTGCCTCCCGCCCTTCTCCCCACCCCAAATTTGGAGGTTTACCCACTGCTCTTAAAAAGAGAAGGTCCTGAATATCATGACCATTCTCTGTAAAACAGGTATTTTTAAAGCTATGTGAGCTGTTGTTGTATACCAATCTTAGCCTTTATATTTGTTCCTGAAATCTCTCTAGTACACATCCAATATAAAAGTCATTGTCTTTTCAGCTTGTTGAATGACTTCTCATCCAGATTATGGTTTTAGCTGTTGCAATTTATGGAATGTGTCAGCATGGGATATGATGAAAGTCAATAAACAAAATGCATTTACAGTCTGATTCAAAATGCAGGTGATACATTTGATCTTCATTGGTAGCTGGGGACTAATCTCTTTTTAAGTAAATCCCATCAGATCTATATTTTACCACATTAATGAACTATACCTTAAGTATTCTTGTAAAGGTATTAAAGTTTCATCATGAAATGAATGAACTATTTTTACTGTTGAATAATGGAATGCACAGTAGACATTTCAACAGTGAATGGTAATTGCCATTCTGAAGTATACTGATAATTTCTGTAGGATCATTTTCACTAAATCAGTTCATTTTCCATAGTAGCCTGTTGCTTTTAAATATATCAATCACATTAGGTAAATGTTCCCTTTGGTTACCTGTCTTGTAATATTTACTAAGGCATATCTGTATATATTTCAAGACACAGTCTGTATTTTAATGAAATGTCCTTTTCTGTGCTTTACTTCTGCTTTGCCTTCAGCATGTAGTATCAATACATATTTCACTGTTGATGAAAACAGTTTGATGAGAAAATGCATTAGAATTAACCTTCAAAATTTTTGCCATACATCATTTTTATTTTAATATGTACATCTAATTGTTTCCCTTAGGTGGCATTTTAAGGTAATTTTAAGTGACATTTTTTAAATCTCATTCTATCTCTCAAGTTATTAGATTATGTAACGTTGCCTGGGACTGGTAGCATTCTCTAAGTGTTTGATGTACAGCTTTTTTTATTAACTGCAAGACTTAATTGAAGACTCTGGAAATAGTATTACTGTCCTAGTGCTAGAAAAAGCAACTGAGAATTCCTGAAATGACTCATTGAGTCATTATATGATTTTAGTTTCTGAAGTGAATCTGTTTCAGTTACATTGTGTTTTTTTCATTCTAAATAGTAAGGGCATTTTCCTGTGTTGTGTTCTGGTAGAAAAATAGACAATACAGCCTACAACTTCTAAAAGAAGTCTGAAGTTTAAATAGAAGCACAGAATATTTGATAGGTGAGACTGAATTAAATGCCAAATATGAGTAATCTGAAGCAATATAAGGACCCAATGAACAAGTATGCAGTATCTAAACACAAATGATATCTAGAAGGCATAAACTTGAGAGCCATAAAGTTGCCTGCTTGTAGACACATTAAACTTGGACAGAAATGGTCAAAGTGCAGCCTAAAGTATTGACGACAGTCCAAGATAAAATTGGTTTGCTTGTTTGCTCTGCTTGTATTTTTCCAACAGTTCAATAATCTTGAAATTACATTGTGATGAGTTTTAGTTGTAGTGCCAGGATGAATTACACTCTTTCCAGTCGGGTTTTGTGTGATGCAATGAAATGTCTTTTTAATAAACAGAATGACACTAAAACACTGAAGAAGTGGATGGCTGAAGTGGATGTTTTTTTGAAGGAAGAGTGGCCTGCCCTTGGAGATTCAGAAGCACTGGAAAAGCAACTTGAGCAATGTACAGTGAGTATTACCTGCCTGCTTGGCAAATATTCAATTCCTCTCTGTGAGCCTGGCTTATACAGAAGTTGCACAAAAGATTAGTCTTCCTAAAAATAAATTCATGTTGTAAGGGGGTTGTCTTCTGCAGTGTAAATGAACTTCTTTCGTTTCCTGGGTTTGAAGGAAAATTCAGTTAAAAACTTGGAATTTTTAGTATCAGGAGGAGGCACACAGTGACAGTGTCGTTATAGAAGGAACAACACATTGAAGAGTACTTGCAGCAAATAATGTTAGTAGCCTCTGAATTCAAATGTTTATTTACTTTGCTGAGTTTAAAAGCATAGCATATTTATTTTTTAAGCTGCATAACCTGTGCCAGAAGATCTTTTTCTGTATCTCTTACTCACACATGATTTACAAACTTTTCTAACTGAAAAGTTCTTAAGGAACTTGCAAGAATTGTAAATTATATCCATTCTTTTTTCACTAAGCTTACAAGTTCCAGGATTTTATCCCAGCAGAGTTTTAAAGCACTGTGAAGTATTGATACTTCCATCACAGGGTTTACAAATTCTTTTGTCTCTCCCAGCAGAGTATGTAAGTGCAGTGAATCTTGTAATCCATGATGGTCCCTGTCCATATGTTCAGTGGAATTTACAAGTTCTGTAAATGTTCGGGCAGGATGTGTAAATATTATGAAACATACGCAGTGATCTTGCAGAACTGCAAGCTCCTCAGACATTCTCCTAGCCATTATTTAAACAAGAATTATCATCATTTTTCACTTTTATGATGGAATGCTCTTTCAGAAATGTGAATAGAAGATCTAGGCATTTTTCGTGTTTTCAACCAAAACCAGGGAAACGTTGTAAAAAATACAATATATGTAATCTAACATTATATATGTGGGTTTTTTCAGTACATACCTAAAATTTAAAAATTAAATAATATGTATCTTGCAAATGAATTTTGTTTGGTATAGCATAGCTCATCACATAAGAGCTGCTCATTATTTTTTAAATTATTTTCATAGATAGATCTGTTGATTGTGCTCATTTGATTGGAGAACTGGACCACAGACTTGACAGAATCCGATGTAGCCGTGTTTTCATAGGGATAACTGTATCTGAAAATTTGTGTGAATGGCACTTACCTAATCTTCTACTATTCTTTTAGGCTTTAGTAAATGATATCCAGACAATCCAGCCCAGTTTGAACAGCGTTAATGAGGTTGGGAAGAAAATGAAGAGTGAAGCAGAGCCAGAATTTGCTTCCAGAATAGAATCAGAACTGAAGGATCTCAATGCTCAGTGGGAACACATTTGCCAACAGGTATCAAGTCTCCTGCTGTGACTGGTTCTTTTTAGATTAAATATCAGGTTTCTCATTGTCAGAATCTGTCCTTCTATGCATATCCAGTAGATATGAAACTGAATTTAGACATATTTGGTTCACATTAATTAAACTTATATTTAGGAATTTAGCATGCAGTAGTATATGTGAAGTATATTCATTTAAATTATAGAACAATATCTTACTATTTTTATAACAAAGTTGCATACTAATATCTTAGATCTTAGAAGCAATGTAATTTATGGCTCCTAAAAAATTAGATTTTTGAAAGTGTTTTTTAGGCATTTGCCAAAAAAATCAAGTTCTGTATTTAGTTCTGTGTTGCTGTAATCACATGTCATTACTTCAGATGAAATAAGACAGTAAAACAGTGAAGAGTTCAGAATTCAATAACTTGGAATTGAGAGTACATACACATACACCTGTATAAATTGTTCTCCAGTAGTCACATGAATTTGAGAGAAAGGGGCATAACAGGAAAGGATGGTTCTTTTATTTTAATTAAAGACATTATTAATAAATAATTTTACAGTATCAGGAAACTAAAAATTGCTATTATTTAATTGATGGCATTTGGATTCTTATTCTTTATGATAGTTGAAAGGAAATATCTTTCATGTTGTATTACTTTTAAGTTTTTCCTACCTGCTTATTCTCTTGTTTACCTTTTTAATGTATATTATGTATATTTGTGGAAGACTAAAACTGTTACCTTTTAAGGTGGTCTAATATTTTCTAAAATTATTATTATTCACTTTACGTATGAAAAACAGCTTCTATTTTTCTAATAAACATAGTTATAAAAAATTGACCTTTGAAATCTGTGAGACATTTTAGTGATGCAGTTCTGTAGTCTTTCCCCTTTAACTACTATGGAGTATTTAATAGCTTATTTTTGTGATATTAATAATTTGGATGTCCTTGCACTTCTCTCACAGAAACTTAAAGTATTGCCTTATGCATTTAGAAGTCTGTCACAGTTTTCTTCTGAATTCCCTGAAATAATTCCCTGTAATAATTTCATTCAATACACAGCACAAATTTTTGCCTCTCGGTGGGCACTTCTAACACAACTTCTTCTGTATAGCTATTAAAATATATGAGTAGTAAAAATAAAAATCAGTTTTGTCTGTGGGGAAATCCTTCTTGAAAGGATTTGGAAAAGTCAGTTTGAGTTGATATGCATGCAGTTAACACGACTGTGAGAGCTGAGAATTGACATTCACATAGTCTTTTCAAGTGATGAGAGATTACCCTGTCTTCTGGTACTGTGACAGAGGAGGAGGCAATTTTGCAGGGCCACATACAGTTCTGCTTTTATACTTGCTGATTGTTACTCTGTTTTGTTCTGTAAAACAACATTTTCGTAGAACAGCATTTATGTTAAACAGGCAGACCTCAAGGATGAGTAACAAACCAATAAACACCAGCAATTAAGATCAAATACTAAGATAATTCCTCCTCATATTACTGAAAATAATGTTTATTGAAGCAGCACCAAAAAACAGGATATTGGAGCCATCAGCTCTGAAGGTCCAACTCTGAAAGTGGCACCAGTGCAACTTACTGCTTTTGTTGTAAACTTAATTCTGCTGGAAGATGGTAAATGGATCAGTCAGTTTAGGGACAATTTTGATAAGCTGATGCACAATTTGTAGACTTAGAGAATGGTTTGGGATAGAAGGGGATCTAAATTATCATCTAGTTCTATTTTTATATATGATCTATATGACCCTTGTATAGTGATTAGCAAAGGATTTATCAATAGTATTTTTCCCTTTAAGATAAATAGTTTCTTCTACTAAGAGATTGGTTTTTTTACTTAACCTTTTTTTAGGATATGCCCTTTTCTGGGACATCTATTAATGACTTCTGAAGAAAGATATGCACATTTCTTTATTCTCTAGTAAGTTGCATTCAAACTAGTTAGAAGGTCATCTGATTTCATAGCTCAAGAGCCTCTGGTTTCATCCTTGGATGCGCTTTCAAAGTCTCCCATAGTTATTCTTTTTACATCTTTCAGAAGGTGGTCCCTGGATGATGTTTGTTTTCCAGATTTGCTTTCTGATAACATCAGCATATGGTGTAGATTCTTGTTCTAGGATCATTAAAAACTCATTCTGGACAGCAGTGGTTCACTAAAAAAAGGGAAGTATACACATGTGTAATACTTTCTTGATTACCTGTTATTAATATCTATCTAATTACTCATTAACATTTTCCTAAGTACAACAATGTTATTAGTATGGGATTTAATTTAGTTCTTTTCAGGCTAAAATATTGTCAAGTTTGTACAGTAGCTTTGCTTCAAGTACCATGTAATCTTTTTTCTTAAAGGCCTATGCTAAGAAGGCTGCATTAAAAGGTGGTTTGGATAAAACTGTGAGTCTCAGAAAGGATTTGTCAGAGATGCATGAGTGGATAACACAAGCTGAGGAAGAATATCTGGAAAGAGATTTTGAGTATAAAACACCTGAAGAATTGCAGAGAGCTGTTGAGGAGCTGAAGGTAAAAATGAACTAATTCCTTGAGCTGTGATTAAAGTTCTTTTTGAAGCTTTCATTGTAAAGAAAGGAGGGTTTTATATAGAACCCCTGTTATGGATTTTCTAGTAAATATTCTGTACCCAGATGAAGTACAGCTGTGTTCAGACTGTGACACCTTGAGCTATGCAAATAACCAGATCATTTGCCATGCATCCCTTCACCTGCTCCTGATGATCTTTTCCCCAAAGGATTGCAGCCACCTTTCCTCTCACGCAACAGAGGAAATCTGGATCAGAATTCCTTGTTCATCTTGCATCCCATTCCTACCCACAGCTAGGAAAGCTGAAAGCCAAGAGCAACCTAGTAAACTTCTTCTGGCAATGGCAGCCTGATCCCAATTATTCTGGTTCATCAACTTCCTCAGACCCAGAGAGAAAGTTGCCAGGGATATGGTTTTGGTTTAATGTTTTTGGGCCAGGGAGCTCTCATTATAAATTCTCATGAAGACTTGTACACACTGATGACACTGTGTATACATCACTACATTTCCAGTAGTGATATGATTCCAGTCACAGACATGAGTAAGTACTCAGAGGAAATGTGAGATATGAAAATCTTATTAATGAGACTGCATAGCAAGGGAGAAAATAGCAAAAGTGTGAAATATATACTAGAGAAAAACTATTTTCTCAATTTATCTTTAAATGTAAGTTAATGACAGTGAGTAGGAGAGAAAAATCATTCAGGAATATTTTCCTTTCTTCTGCCTTGTTTGTGATTTTACCTTTAAATCTGGGTACATGAATTTGTTGTGCAACAGATTTTTTTTGTCATTTGTGATTCACAAATTATGATGGCAAAGGTATTTGGAGCATTTCTTGGGGGAAAAAAAAGTACTGAAGTGTTTCACTAGTCTGAGAGCTCCAGAACACTAAACAGTTGTGAGATGTTAATTGTATTGAGTATTGTATATTGGCAACGAAATGAAACAAAAGTTTTTTGGATGCATTCAAGATTATATCAGAAAGTCTGGGAATAAAATGGCTCTTCCGTTGTGTTTTGTTTTGTTTTGTTGTTGCAGGATTGTTTGAGGTGTTTTTGTTCCTCTAGAATTCTATCAGAGACTTCTAACAGTTAGAGAACTAAATTTCCTTCTTTTGCTTTCAGAGGGCAAAGGAGGAAGCCATGCAGAAAGAAGTGAAAGTGAAACTTATTACAGATTCTGTTAATAATTTTATAGCAAAGGCTCCACCTGCAGCCCATGAGGCTTTGAAAAAGGAGCTTGATGTTCTGATTACCAGCTACCAGCAACTCTGCAGCAGATTGAATGGAAAGTGGAAGACTTTGGAGGTTGGATATCTTGTCAGTCATTGTATTTATAGCCCTTCTAAGTGCAAAAACAGTGAGGTAGCACATAATCATATGAGATCTTGAGTAGCTCAGGGCTATCCTCGCTTTATGAGCCATGTACCAAATACCCTATGTTATGAGCCATACAAAAAATTATTTTGAGAATCATATATGCTGGAGACCCATGTTAAAAGAGAAGCCTCAAACATGACTCTTAGATCAGAGGCAGGAACGGCTACTCAGTGTTCTTATTCCTCCTGAGACCAAGCCAAGAATCTGGCTTTGTAGCAACCCTATGATGTTGTCTTCAGCAGCTCCTCTGGGCTTGCTTCTCTCCTCCATGGTTAAGGATTTTGACTGAATCATCCTGAAGCTGGACAGGTGGTGTTATCTCAGCAGGGGAACAGCATTTGATCTGCTGGCAAACTGAATATGTCTCACACATTTTGAGTTGACCCTGCCTTTTGGCCAACTCCATTGTGGATTTTTGACATAGGACTACTTGCATATTATGCAGTAGTCACAGAGAATTAGGTATGGGCTTTTTGCTGTGAACTAATTTGCACTAACTAACCTCATACAGGACAATAATATATCAGGATAAAATTTATCTTATCTAAATTTCAGTGTGGGAAATTAGGTGTGTAGTCTAAACTAGTAATCTATATTTCCCCTGATCACTGATGATGTACAGTTGCATGCTAATATCTATCCCTCTATAACTGCCTCCTAGATCAGACACATTTGATGTGAGCTAAGTTAGTTAGGTGAGATGAATTGCACTCTGAAAAGCTTGATCTGCCAAGAGCACAATGTATTTCAATAACATTATTTTAACTTTTACTAACAAAAAAAAAAGGAAGAACAAAAAGATGATTTATGGGGAGTTTAAACATTTTTGTGTATAAAGTGCTGGTTTTGTCTGCTTATTTAAGTATCTTCGGGCACTGTATAAATAAAATATTAGACAATAATTTAATTCCAGGGGAAAAGAACATTTTATAACATTATGTTTAGTACTCTAGCACTTAAGTGGTCTATAAATTGCATTAAATGTGGTTTCAAATTAATTTCCATAGAGGTTTCAGTCTGAATTCTTGAAAGCTGTGGTTTTAGACATTTTATGAACCTGTGCTTTAAGTAAGTAATATATATTGAATAAATAAGCAATCTAACTGCATTTTATAATAAAGACATAAACATGGTTATTTAAAAATTCTGATAATTTTTATATTTATGTAAGAAAATTTTACAGAAAACATATAAAGCGGATAATTCATGAGACAGAAAATTCAAGTTGTGTTTTGCAGAAGTGTTCACTTTTCCTGTTGTCTTATGTGGTTTTATTCTGTTTAGCGTTTTATATTAGTTTGGATCATATGAGTATTGGGAAAAAAAAAACAACTATATGGCTCCATAACCATCAGATATCAACCATGTTGTTTTGGGAATAAAGCATGATTGTTTTCACTGTTTTAATGCGTGAAAGTTAGCTGTGAGATTTTCAACCTCAATAAATGTTTTCTTCATCAGGAGGTATGGGCATGTTGGCGTGAATTATTGTCGTATTTGGATGCAGAGAATAAATGGTTGAATGAGATTGAGCTGAAACTCAAGGCAACCGAAAATGTCCAGGGAGGTGCAGAAGAGATTTCTGAGTCTTTAGATGTAAGTGCTGTCTTAAATAATACCAAATCACATGTACTGATAAATTGTAAATCATATGGCATGCTAAACAAACTATGAATCAACATTCTGTATGAACAAGGTGAGAATATTTGGAAAGTCCTATGTTCTCACTTGATTCAACAAATGAGTTTTTGAATTCAAATCCACCTAAGTGAAACAGTGATTAAAATTTTTTAAATTTGTAGAAATTAAGTTAATGGTTTTAGTGGATCAAAATATAAAATGTTGCATTGATATTCCGTTTTTGCTGTTGAACTTAATCCATTTAGCTACTCAAGTTTTTCATATTGAAGTATTCAACATATGTACTACAAGTACTTTCACTGAACTCACTGAGCATAGTCCACATTTTAAAATCAAGCAGACAATTTATTACATTTTGAAAAATCATTGGGTTTGGTACTAATTAGTACAGAACATTTGTTTTCAAGGCATGGGACATAAGTATTTTATCTTTTTTTCCCTACTTTTATTGTGTATGAAATGTGAAATTTCTTTTTTACATTTTTAATGCAAATTATGATTGCTCTGTAGAATGTTATTTACAAAAAGGAAAATAAACTACTTTTTTTGACGTTTTTCAGTCTTTGGAACGTTTAATGAGACATCCAGAAGATAATCGCAATCAGATTCGGGAATTGGCTCAGACTTTAACAGATGGTGGAATATTGGATGAATTGATCAATGAGAAACTTGAGAAGTTCAATACTCGATGGGAAGAACTTCAGCAGCAGGTATATTTAATAACTGACCTGTCTTCCAGAGGACAGTCTAGCACCATTAAAAAAAAAAAGAAAAAGAAAAAGTTATCTTGTTGGTACGGTTCCTAAACAGTAAACTTCTAACAATTGTGTTAGAAGGGGTTTGCCTATGTGTGGTGGGCTAACTCCAGTAGGTAGCAAAGCACCACATGGCTGCTTGCTCCTTTTCCATGTCTCCTGGTGCAATGGAGGAGATTATAAAAAAGAAAAAAAGCAAGAAAACTCACAGATTGACATAAAGACAATTTAATAAGTGAAAGAACAAAAGGGGAAAAGCAAGTGATACAGAACAAATCGCCCCCAGGAGACTAATCTCCAAGCAATGGCAATTTGAAAAACTTTCCCCCAGCTCCTTTTATTGTTGAGCATGACTCTGTGTGGAGCAGAATCTCTCTTGGGTCTGTTCAGGTCAGCAGTCCGGGCTGTGTACTTTCCAAGCCATTGTCCACCCCAACCTGCTCACTGGAAGTGGCAGAGTGAGGAAGAGAAGACCTGGACACTGTGAGAGAACTGCTCAGCAATGGCTAAAACATCCCTCTGTTGTCAACACTGTTTTGACCACCAATCTAAAACGCAGAACCATATGGGCTGATGTGAAGAAAATTAGCTCAGTCCCAACCAAACCCAGTAAAATAGGTAACACTAAAATTGCAAAATTGAAGTGAATTTAATCTTCAATTACATATTTAGAGATGATTTCTCTGGCAAAACTCTTGTCAAGAAGCAAATTATTTTCAAAATTAAATATGAGTAACATCTCTTAAAGATGTATTTTTTACTAAACAATAAATAAGAGTATTTGTATCAATGAAAGATTTTATAAAGACGCTTCAATATAGAAACATGTTTAGCACAAGGAGAATCAAAACTGTCAATATGCTAGAAGTATCAGGAAGGTGCTCAGTCCTTGGTAAAGATCAGAAAGAAATTATTAAGGAAAGACCTAGTGAAGGATACAATGTTGTTATGATTGGAACCAGACCATGTTCAAAGATGGTAAAAAATTACTCAGTTACAATGATGTAAATGGTACACAAGTAAGGATTTTTGGAAAGCCACTGTATTAGAATGATAACAATCTACCATGACAATGAAAAATTGTCTGCTTTTTTTGTGATATTTGAAATATAGTTGTTCTTGAAAACAGTGGAAGTAAAAACACTACAATAAAAACTAAGGGAGTGTCCTCAGCTGCTCCGAGAATAAATTTGAAGGACGGGGAGGAAAAGAGCCTGGTGGTAGTTCTGGTGCAGTGCAAACATCATTCACATAGTTCCATGTAGCTGGATGGTGTCATAACAGAAAAGTAAATATAACTTTCTGTATACCTGTTCTTTTTTTCTCCTTTTTTTTTTTTTTAACATCCCACTCCTGTTTAAAAGCAGATGCACTTCCTGGAATTCTGGTTCTTAGTATTTCTTTTTTTTTTCCTGACTTGGAGGAAAAAACTGAGAAAATTTGAAGGAGAAAACAGGAGGCTTCCAGTTTGTGAAAACGTGAAGTTCGAATAGTCTTGCTGAGTGATGGTTGAATACTATTCAGTCATCAGTATCATAGGCATTAAATCAAAAACCATGAAAGCTGTGAAAAGTACAACATGAAGATGTTGTGTGAAATTCTGGAAATAATTTGGATGAATATATAAGCAAAATATATTAGAAATTTATTCACTGCTTTCCAGGTTTTTCCAAATATAGCCTAAGTATTGGGGTGCAAGGCTTCCTTGAAAGCTTATTTGAAAGCTCAATCTGATATTTAGTAATTAAATACTAATGGTGAGATCTGACTCTGAAGTAGAAAACCCCTTTTTTTGCATAGGTTCCTGATACTGAATTTTGTGTACTCTTCATGTAGTCTGTTGAAATCCAAACAGCGTACATCCTTCTTGCATAAAAATATATTACAGGCACATAACACAATTCAGCTCGTGTTCAAGGTCACTTCTACTTCAGACAGGCTAATGGGCTATCCTAATGTGATGAAGTTATTTGGTTTTATTTGAATAATTGTGCAGGTAATTACCAAGACAATAAGCTCATGTGGGCAGAGACTGATATGGGAAATATTTATTCACTAGTAATAGAGCAACCAAACCAACCCACATTCCATATGAATAATGCTGCAAGACAATGCAGCTTTGCTAGTGAGATAGAGATTCATTTTTCAAGGCAGATAATGGCTTTATGTTTGTATGCCTTATCTTCCTTAGTTAACAAAGACAGTGTATTTAGTTTGCTTTTTAACATTTGAGGATGACTGATAAGCAATGGATACCCTATAGTTACTTTTCAAGGACTGATTCACTTACAACTCTATATGTGGTGCTAAGAAGCATTGAAGAATTTGAAGCTAATACTGCAAGTGGCTATCATCCCCTGCAATGATGAAAGTGATTTATATCCTGTCCAGCAAACTTCAAAAATGCCAATCAGATATTCTTGAGAAACCTGTACAAAACATTATTGTTCAGATGGCTTTACACCAGATTCAATTATTATTGTTGGGTGCTGTCTCTTCATTTCTTTTAGGACTCCCCTGAAAATTGCCTTCTTTTTCTTTCAAAGAGCACACATTCATCATTTGACACAATTTTTTTGTTGTGTCCTCCTCTCAAGAGGAGAAAGGGTATTTCATGCCCCATCTCCGTGTGATTGCCTTGAAGGCTGCTAAGCGGGCTCCTTTTAGGAGTTCTGAGGCATTATGTGTCTGCAGTGATAACTAAAGAGATATAGAAGTCCTCTTAGGTATAGTTTGCTGTTTTGGAATACAGTTGATCAAAGATGAATGTAACTTAATGGATGAAAGATCAAATACTTGTAGGCACTTTCTTGAAAAGCACATTGTGAAATATTCCTGGAATTTGCAGAATTAGTTCTAACTGGGAGGATATTAAAAATTCCTGGGTCCAAAATTAATGCTTTGAATTTAAAAAAAAATATGTCTAAACACAAACTCTAATCAACTCTGATTCCAAACAAAATCAGAGATTAACATATTAACAATTTGATGAATGGCTTACAGAGAGGTTGTAATATATCTCAGACACAACCATTATGACACCAAGAATCAGGTTAAATTTTAAAGTAAAGAAGAAATTTAAAGTTTCCTAACTTTTAACCTTTTGACTTTACCGTGTGGTAAAGTTATATCTCAATAATAAGAGACCCAAAACTGAGGGAGAAAACAAACAAACAAACAAAAAGAAACAAACCAAACAAAAAACCCAAACAAACAAAAACAAACAAACAAACAAACAAACAAACCAAACTAACATTTCTGCCTTTCTTAATGGACTATTTTCCATGAGCTTGAACTGTATCTTAAAAGCTAATTAATGAATTTTCTTCTGCATTCAGAATAAATATGCCCTGTGGTAAAAGTACTATAATTTTCAAAAAAGTTGTGTTCAATTTTTCTCCCACAGCACAACTACTACTACTTGATTTTAACCACAAAATTCTAACCAACATCTTAGTAACTGTGTGTGTGACTAATGTCATTAAATACATGAAATGTATTATTTAAGCAAAAAGTGGCAATGTCTATAAATGGAGCTTTTTAATATTCAACATCAAGGAATGAACTATAGTCATAAGCATTCATAAGGTTTGAGCACCTTCAGTTTTCCTGTTTTTTCGAACACCTCTCAGTGCAGCCTTTCCCTTAGGATGGTATTTTATATAGGTAATATGCAATGTTACTATTTCCTGCATTTGCCATTGACCTTTGTTAAATTTTAAACAGGTTTATAAAATATCTCATATCATAAAAAATGTTACATTTATAATGAAAAAACTGAAAAACTATAAAAACCTGTATAGACTTAAAATTCCCTAAATATTTTTATCTTTCATTCTTATAGTGCCTAACAGCAGGGGGTTTTTCCCTTTGATTTTGTTTTCCTTGACAGCTGTCAACATTCCACTGGCTCAGAAATAATTAAACAGTTGGTTATTTTCCTGAGATTTTCTATTTAGCAATTAATTGTTAGACACTTCTCTTTAGAGACCAGAGCCTTCAGCTTTATTGACTATGATATGATAGCAGAGCCAGAGCTTCTTGTTGTGTCCCATTTATACACTGTGATGTTAAACCATCTATTTGTTTTGCAGGGAAATAGAATGATAATCTTTCATGAAAAAAATAAACGAACAAAAAAACACACACCCACCCAGAACATCATAAATGAAAATATTTTTGTATTACAGTATATAAAATTTCAACTCTCACTTTTCCTTAAAAAATACGCTTATATAGATTTTCAGATGGACAGACATATGAGTTTCAAGGAAAAATTTGAAACTCAGGTTCACAGATGTAAGTGAATAGTATGATTGCCCCTTTTTGTAAAGCATTCTGATGCTTATCTCCAGCAAATTAAAGCAGCAGCTGTTTATATCTGAGAAAATCATCTCAACTATAAAGGTACCATTTCCCAGCATTTGACTGTATGGCTCTTCTCCCGCTGCAAAAATAATTCCCCTCTTTGACCACTGCACTCACATCTTGGCCTGATATCACCCATCCACCTCAACTGTTCACAGCTTTGGGAAAAACATACTTTCACCTCACTTAGAAGGTACAAAATGTCACACAAGTTCTCAGGCTGTAATCAAATTCTCTCTGAGGACAATGAAAGGTTAATGTTTTGTCTTTGTGTGTGTTGTGTTCACATAAAAATATCATAAGCATGAATATATAATTATCTGACTTCGTATTTGTTTGAAATCCAATTGTAAAAATTCAGCCACACTCGGAAAGCATTTGTTGGAATGATTTCTTAACTTTATCATTTTTAATATTTGATCCATTATGGGAATGTTTTATACTTTTTCCAGTTGTATTCTAAAATGGGATCTTCATAGACGTATGCTGATATCAGCACGGAGATGACAATCTTTCATCACTGTATATTTGTCATACAGTTTTAAGACATTGTGAATTTACATGCACTCCACTACTTCATTGCATGCCTGCAGTCTGCTTCTGAAGCTGGCAGCAAATATACCTGTACTTAAGCAATTCCCTGGTTGCAAATAGTAGTTAGCATGGGTCAGCATTTAAGAGGGGTTCAAAGCTTCAGATATTGCTATAAAAATAATTTTTCAGATGTACTTAACATCAAATTTGTGTCCAGTATATTGAATTCTCCAGAAAGCACAGGCACTTATTTTAATGACTCATAAGAATGGAACTTTTGCATGTTAGTCCTACCAGTTGACCACAGAGATCAGTAAAGACAGAGAGAGGTTACCTATGGGCTGTAGAAAGCTACTTATCCTGTTTTGTGATTTAATGAGACTTTCGAACTACCGTATAGTGACGCAAATGGATTGATAGAGAGTATCTTAGCCAGGCTTACAAATTGATAGTAATGAGTGCCAAGGTAAATGGAAGGCTGTGTTTTTTAAGTTCATCTGTGGTTTTTTGAACTCACTGCTTTGGACAGACTGAGAACATTAATATAAGAATCTCAAATCAGATGAAGATAAAAGTCATTTAAGTAGCATGTGTTAGTACTGTATTGTGAAGTTACACTGTTTTAATGGTTCATTTAGTAGGGTAATAATACCTTGGTGGCTTAGGTGCTCCCATTAACACTGACAGCATGAGTCTGATATGTAAAGCTGCTCAGTTCCCCAGAAGGTTCCTGGAACTGGCAGTGATACAAGATTATCTGATCAGTTGTTCTGAAATAGCACAAAGCAGCTTACAACAACAGATATAGAAAATACTGGTTGGATCCCTATCCCTTAACTAAGTCAAATAGCTAGCAAGAATGCTCACAAGAAATAATCTTTCTCATTTGTTACATGTGAAGCTCTAGAAGAATCTGAGCTCCATGAAGAAGGTACAGATATATCAAATATTCTCACTGAAGTGCTGAGAGATATTTTTGTTCAAGGCAAGAGTTTTAATAGGTATGAAATCAAATTAAAGTATAACTTGCTCACCAGAGAGAAAAAGAGCGATTTGACTTGAAAAATGGCTAGACACCTGGAAATGTTATTTAAAGAGTGCTTCCTTTCTCCTTTGATTCATGTCAAAGAAAGTTAGTCACTTTATTCTGTGGTCAGCAGTGTGGCTGAACTTGTATAGAGAAAAACTATATTGCATTTGAGATTGTTCGTAATTACTGTGTGTTTTGTATAAAGCAGAAACTCTACTTAGGCAGTTGCTGTGGTCTGAGTAGAATATGGGTCTGCAGGTAGACACAATGACAGATGGAAGAAAGTAATATGTTATTTATTACCTGCTAAATGCCATATTAAACTGTTACAAATAGTAGTTAAAGCTGACTCATTTATTTCAAGCGCTTAAATATATGTGTGTTCAAAGGACAACTTGGAAGGAGAATTTACTGTTCTGATTTGTTGAAACATAAACTGAGCTCCTTTGAAAGGAAAGCATCCTTCTCCAAAAAAGGTTTGTGTAAAAGACTGTGGTAGACAATCCATGGTGACACTGCTGGTAGGGTAGAAGCAAAAGTCAACTTTTTAATTTTTTTGACCCACAGGACGAAAAAAGTAGGCATTGCTTTTTCCAAACAGCTATTTGTACTTCATATAAGAGAAGTCCATCTCAAGAGAGTCTTTATCCCTCTCACTTACTGAGGTGGATTGCCTCAGATGAGATTGTGATGACAGTAACCCTATTCTCAGTAAACAAAGTCTCTTGAATTATATAATAAGATCAGGAGGACCTCTCTGCCTCAGAAAGAAAGAGAGCACTGTCAGGGTGGTTTTATTATGCAGCTTTGCCAACTTGCACTCTGTATTCAGTTTATGCATTGGCTCTTCAGGATCCTACATTTTTTAGAACTTGTCTATGCAATCTGAGTGTTGTTTGTTTGTTTCTTACCAAGAGAACTGAATGGGTGGCAAAAAGATGCGCAATTTGTCCTACAGAAAGGTGGATGAGCACAAGCCAGGAGTCCTATATTTGATTCTTTGCCTGAATTTTTGGGAAAAAAGTGTGGGGAAAAATGTATTATATGCATTATTTCTGTGAATACTGATAACATTGTCATTGTTTTTAGGCCGTGAGAAGACAGAAAAGTCTTGAACAGAGTATTCAATCTGCACAGGAGACTGACAAAACCCTGCGCTTAATCCAAGAGTCTCTCGCTGTTATTGACAAACAGCTGACAGCCTACACTGCAGACAGAGTGGATGCAGCACAGGTCCCTCAGGAAGCACAGGTAAGGTATATACAGGTTGAGCTGATGTGTTTACTAGTTTTCTTAATCAACCAGAGAGTGTTTGGTGTTTGGTTGTCTCTCAGCCTCTTATTAAGGAGGATTTGCAACATGATCAGTAAGAAAGTGCAAGTAAATTTTGTGTAGGATTACTTTGAGAAGTTTAAGCTACTCTTCTAGTAAAGTCATATCTTCCTTCTGATTTATATACCTGCCCAGAAGATGCAAAGAGCTATAAATGTCATGGAGGGGTATGCAGGAAATTTAAAATGACTAGGATAAAAAATGTGACTCTTTAAAATCCAGTTCCCATTCTTGAAAGAAGAGACTCATCATCCTCACTACTCTTAGGTGGCTCTTTTATAAAAGTGATTGTGTGGCTTAGGGTTTGTTACTAAATTATTGCAACATAGACAACATTGTTAATTATTTCATAATGTGCACATAAAGGTACTTATATTCAAATTTTTACAACTCATGTAAGTCCAATAGAAAAAGCTTTTATTTTTTATTCACCCTTTCTTCAAAGGGGCTTATTCATCCTTTGAAATAAAAATGTACATCTAATTAACATTTTTACTCTTTTGTACCATCTATAAGATCTGCTTTACTGTAGTATGGAAAGGGCAAGACTAGAAACAAAATAAAACCAAACATCTCTGCTGGAAAAATATCAACAGTCTGCAGTATTATATAAAAGAACTTTTCTGTTAATTCCATCTAAATTTAAGCAGTCAGATTACAAAAGTAAAACAAAGGCAAAAAAAAGCCAGAAGGAAGTTGAAAACAAATGTTTTATAATTATTTTAGAAAAAACATTCAATTATGTTTTTTCTGACATGCCTATAGAGTTTTAAATCATTCTAAAAAGTGAATATCTTCTATGGAGTAGATGATCTTAAATATATTCAGAGCTGAATATATGCAGCACTGAAAATATTTTTTTCTCTCCTTTAAAGAAATAAGGGTTACCATGTCTTTTGAATTAAGATATAGATAGGTGGACTTTTCAGTTGCTTTTCATGTGTGTGTATGTGTGTGTTAGTAGGTACATGCAGATATTTTTATGTGTATATATGAATTACAAATGCTATATTTAGAAAACAGGATTGTATTCACATTCAGTCTGATAAGATCAGATTTAGGCAAATTGTTTCTGTTTGAATCCTAAATAATGTTAGCTACCAGCTGATTCTCTTGAATTATTTTTCTTCTTCCTTGAAATATGAATGATATAAACAATTTTTTAAATAAGATACAAAATAGCATTTGTTAAAGATGTATCAGTTTAATTTCTCATCTTGTAATTATATAAAGTGAATACATAAAGAAATTTTATGAACATATGCTTTTTATTGTTTCTGGTGTATTTGGACCCTTGCCTGTTTCCCATGTCCCATGGATGCATTTGGTTTATGTGCATCCTCAGGTACAATACTGGCAATGATTACAGACTGTATAAAAGAAAGTAATTCAGAACTTCAACAAGTGAAGCAGCACAAAACTCACCCTTAATTAGCACACTTTGATAGGAAAATTTCAGCTCAGTGCTTTTGCAGAAGTTGGGTTTTCTTCTTGAGATTTTATTGTCTGATGTCAAGTTCACCTGATTGTACTATATCCACTGTGGGAAAAATCAGCATAGAGGCTGCTGAGTTTTTCCCTTTCATGTTTTGATTTTATGGTGCCGGTGAGACCTAATGAAAAAAAAAACTTAATTAACAACTGAACAGATTTAATGCAAATATTGAAGTTCTCTGAAGTTCAGTTGTGAAGTTATCTAAAATCCTTAGAGGGAAAGGGAATAAACAATCATTTTTATGTGGGTAAATACACTGAGTCATTCCTTTAGCAAACAGCCGTGGCAGCCAGTGGCAGAATAAGCACAGACTGAATGGCCTCGTCTCCCGTGGAGCTTCTGCTGGCACAGGTCTTTTGTAGAGCTGAAAGCAGTCCATTCATCTAAGATACCCTACAATAGTGTCTGCGCCGCTGGAACGGGAATCTTGCAGTCAGTGATGTTGCTTTCTGGGCAGGGATCAGTTTATCCATGCTGAGGGATTTAGCAAACCGCTCAGCATTATGTGTTGCATTTCTAAAAGAACATATGGGAGAATTTATAATCAGAGAGCTGCTGAGGGTTTGGGAGCTCTCTGTGTTTGCTTCAAAAAATGCAGGTCTGTTTAGGGCGTTGATGGGAGGATTTATCTCTGTTTCAGCTGATCAGAATTGTATCTGAAAAAACAAAATTATATTTAGCTCCTTTTTTTTTTAAGTGAAATGATCAGTTTAATTTATTAAGAAAGTTGACAGAAGGAAAGGGGAGTCAAGTATGTGCTGTTCAACTTCTCTTTAGGATCACTTTTTGAATGTAAATTCCGTGTGCTTCTTACTCCACCATGTGGCACTGAGAATTTAATGCTGGAGAGCCAAGTTACCCAAATTATTTGGAATACAACTAAAGATGCTGTATGCAGACAAAACAATCTAACAGCAACCGCACAGATAAATCAGTTCAGATTCCTCGAGGTCTGATGATAAAAAGAGCTGGAATGAGATAAATTATAAAGCAATATCCCAAAAGGAAAGATTATTTCTTTGTATGCTTGATCTCATGATCCCAGCAGAAGTCTTTAATATTTCTCAACTTACCAAGAAAATAAAGAGTCATCATCACAAGAATTTATCAGTTGCTGACTTTTTTCAGGTACTCTTTAACTGACAGGAAGAAAATAAATCTGTACTGAAAATATTACATTTATATGACAAAATATTTTCCAGATAATTATTTACAGCTTTGTTATTTAGTAACTTGTGTTGGGAGAGAGAATCTCTGCTATGTACTTCTGTTTAGTCAGAGTGACTACGTGAGTATTTTTATTATGGGAGAGAAAATAAACTTATTTCACTTCTCACATGCATGTGACAAATCACTTTTCTGTTATTCTTCTGGTAGACCTATGTAAAATGCAGTGTGGAGACTAACTGAACAATATTACGTTTTTGAAAAACACGAATGTTTTTTCAATAAACTCCTTGGATAATTCCAGTTCTGTAGTGATAAGCACTTCTAAGTGAAGGTTGTTATTAGTCTGTATTTAAAATACAGTTGTGCTTTGTTCAAAACAGAAGTGAATGTGATGATATAATGGCAGGATTGTTCAGTTGTTCAATATGTTACCTGACAAGAATCATGCCATGCTTCCTTGCCTTCAGACTAATATTTTGGGACAAAAATAATTCACAGTCACCTACTTAGAAAAATGTTAAAAGTGTTTACACTTACCTTTCCTCTGCTGGAAATTGTGACAATTGTTTTGTTCAGCCATGTGTGGATCAGTGGTCAGAGGGAAGAGCTGATAAGTGCTATTCAGAATTGTAAGCTTACATTTTGTTATGTATGAATTTTGAATATCTATGCAGATTTCTGTACTACACAGGTTGTCACACTACACATATCCACAGCATCTAAACACTGCGTTTTAACTGCATGGACTGCATTTTTCATGTCCAACTTGTTCAGTCTTGCCTTGTCATTCATGTTTTTATCCTCTGATGATTTTCTTTTCTCATTTGGACTCTTCAGTTAATATTTCTTGAAAATTAGTGTCCATAACTAAGTATATGGTTCATGATGAGATGTATATCATTCATGCTATAACATCATCTTCTGTATGTGCTATATGCTTTCTATAGATAGATAGATAGATAGATAGATAGATGAATAAAAGTTTTGCAAATTTCCTGAAAAATTACCTGTGATGGAAAATGATTACCCTTAACCTGTAGGACACAGAAAGTTATGTGCACTGCTACATGGTTCTATACAGTACATTATATTCTGATATTCTAGAAATTAAATGAAGGTGGGTTTTACTCTTTATTAAAAAAAAAAAAAGGAAATAGACAAGAACCACTGAGAAAAGCAGAGAAAGGGATAACAGGGGAAAAAACTAGTGTTTTCTTGTGGATGTTAGAAGAAGTCAATAAAATAAAATAAAGAGATGAAAAAGTCAAAATGATTATGTCAAAACTGAATGCAAATAGGCATTTTTGGCAGGTGTCAAATTCTTTTACATCTATTCAGGACCAATTTATTCTTTCTACCTGTGAGAAGCAATAGCAAACAAAAAAATAGAAATGTCTTCTTGCTATAAGCCTTACTAACTTTTCTTTTAATCTTTCCTCTAATGTGTTTGTTCTCTACAATTATGCATTTTGATGTCAGAGTAGGTGATGCTTCATCTCTCTCCTGCAGAGCAATTTAAAAAAGTAAGAGAGAACAATCTCCCTGCGATGTCCCATAATACCTAATTGCTTAAACACCACTCTTATCTGTACTGTGCTGTTCTGACCTATTCAGATAAGAACTGTTCAATTATATGCTTTCCAGAGTGACTGAGGTTGAACAAAGTAAATTGGAAAATACAACCAAAAATCAGTTAGTTGATGAAATGCAGAAGCAAACTGTTGAAATACTGGATGTGATATGGATATTTTTTTCTGACATTCAGACTTGCTTCTTCCTTTTATATACGTTTCTAACTTCCAAGACATCAAGAAATTACTTGGCTTGAGGTACTAAATAATGCTGTCACAACTAATTTGGTCCTTGTGCCACACAAAAATGGAAGATAATCCTGTTAAAATTCAAGCACCTTTTTAAATTGGGAGTTACCTTTTAGTCATTTTGCTTTTACAAATACTTTGCTTCAGAAAAATATTTTAATTCTCTAAATAGTACTGATAATTTAGAAACATAAATATATTTTTGCAATTAAACTTAGACTTAATAGTTTTCTGTATTTTTGTGAGTCTTTTTCTCTAAAACTTTAATAC
Organism: Pipra filicauda; assembly: GCF_003945595.2. Lineage (NCBI taxonomy): Eukaryota > Metazoa > Chordata > Aves > Passeriformes > Pipridae > Pipra > Pipra filicauda. The sequence goes on from NW_024104407.1 coordinate 894,313, forward strand.
ATTTTCCATATAACTTGTGAAAAACTGCTTTCAGTATAATGTTGGAATACATGGTATACAAGTCATTATAACTACGTAATATCCCCATAAAGTAGACAGCATACAGTGTGTGCAGCTTCGTACGTACTAACCTACAAAAATATGATTAAAAATACATGTATTTTTACTATTTTTTTACTATGAAAGTTACTGTAGTGTAAGATAAAAGTATGTGTATATGATTAAAACTATAGCTAGTCTTCAGAATATCTGAAAAATGCTGCATAGAAAAAAATAAATTATTAAATCTAAAATAATTTTTTAATGCAGGAGTAATGGCCTCAAATGCATGGCCTGGTGGGAACATACCTTGTCTTTATTTCATAGGGTAATATTTCTCAGTTGTGCTGTCTAACAATTCTGCTAATGACAGTTTCTTATTTTCCAACAGTTTAAACATAAAAATATGTGAATCATCCTAAATTATACTGTTTCAATATACTTTGTGGGAATTCTTTTCCATTACATTGCACTAGCCAACACTGCTTAAGTTAATTGTTTCTTGTAAGATTGATTTATGGTGAACTAAAAAAGCCGATATTTTTCTTGTGATCACTCACTGATTTTGCAGACAGAGATAACCAGAAACGTGTGTTAGAAAATGGATTAAGCTATTATGTTAATGAACTACAGGTCATTATACATTTAGCATATATACAGGTACTGAACATAGATTCTGGTTAGTATTATACCACAATTTGTATACTGTTTTAGATATAACACAGCTCTCTGAGATGATGTTATGCCTACAGGATACCTTAATCAGTTTTCTCCCAACTTGTCTGGTGATACTGTGAAAATAAGAAGAAATAAGAATAGTGAAGCAAATCAATTTTCTATATATTTTTTCTATGATTAATTTTTAATGTTTTTTATCAATGAAAACTTGGTTTCCTTCGGAAAAAAGAAACCTATCCTGAATTCCTTAATCATCTTAGCCCTCTGCTGGACCTGCTCCAGGATCTCCATGTCTCTCTTGTACTGAGAAGTCCAGATCTGGACACAGCACTCCAGATGCAGGGCAGAGTAGAGGGGCAGGATCACCTCCCTTGACCTGCTGGCAATGCTATATAGTCCAGTACTGCTGTTTAGTATGGTTAAAAATGAAATGTTCCAAATAATTTTAACAACATAAAATTTTCCTTCTAGCCCTGCTGATTGCTATATTTGTTTTCCAACAGAAAATACAATCTGAATTAACAAGCCATGAGATTAGTTTGGAAGAAATGAAGAAACGAAACCGGGGTAAAGATGCTGCCAAAAGAGTGCTTTCCCAAATTGATGTGGCACAGGTATACAAATTTTATTTCCTCTGTTTTTCCTTCAGTACCAGCATGAGTAGTACTGTTACTGCAGTGTGAAGTATTCTTAAGGTGTCCCTTCTGTATTAGCTGCTCCTTTCCAGCCAGAAAATTAGAGTGGACAAAACCATCCATATCTTCTTACTGCTCATTTTTTATCTTGCAGACTTCCTGCCTAGTTGGCAACAGTTGTAGGGTGCACAGAGGTGACATAACCAACTGGTAGGGACACTGTATAATAAGGGGTGTTTTAAATTTGCTGCAGTTGCAAGAAATAAAACTACAGTGAGGCTTTTTGATATACCTTTTGAGGTATTTGGAAATATTTACAGTGGGAAAAAAAAAGTGTTAAAATATTTGGAAATATTTAGTAGGACTACATTTGACATACAAATTATGCTGAGCAGTGCAATGCAGACGACAGATTAAAATGTTAGCTAATGCATTATTTTGTCTGTCTTAAAAGGCATAGAGAGGCCTGCTTGAAATTGAAACAGACTGAATTAACACTAAAGAAAAACACATATTTTTACCCATTAGTGGTGGGTTCTTGACTATTTTGCGGTCTTTTTTTTTTTCTGACCTTAGTGCCAAAGTTCCTCAGGCTGCAAAACAAATTGACATCATTCATTAGGAAAAATAATTTTATTATGGCCATCTTTTTCTTCATCTCTGTCAAATATTTCTAAGTATCTTTGTTTCAGTTTTATCTTTTTATTATGGATAACATTAAACTTTTTAGCAGTTAATTAATTTGAAATTAACAAATTGATTTTTTAATGTTTCATCTTAGCTACAAGACTAGCTTTTCTTTGCTGATAATATTTATGTTTCCATATTTTTCTGTCTTCCTTTACACTAAGTCAGCTTCTGATGGTCTCCATTGCAGCTGTGAAGTTGCCCATATTTCATCAGTGAAATGGAGGCATCAGATGACTGTGTATCTAAATGTTTATAAATTCAACAGCATGCAAGGGAGCATTACCCTTTCTAGGTGCTTTTTTTTTTTTAATAATCCATTTCTATGCAGATATTTTTTTCTTTGTAAGATTTCTCTAGATGATGATATGCACCATTTTGAGTTTTGACAAATTGGCAGGGTCATCTTGGGACTCTGTTTTGCTAACATTAGATAAAATATAAACAAAAAAGTAGTAAATTTACAGGCATAATGTAAATATCAACTAGCAAAACATGTAAAAGCTGAGCCCTTTGTTACAAATATTTATGACTATATTTGATTTTAGGCCAGTGAACTCTCTTGAATTCTTTTCTATCATCATGCAGTATCTTTAGTGGTAAAACACATTTCAAAAGATCTATTTTCTAAAGAGCATTCTCACTTAGAAACGCATAACGAATGCCTTTTTTTTGGCACTAAGTAATATTTCTAATTTGACATAAATATCTATAAATATCTATAAAAATCTACTTCTGCTAAAGTGATATAATTCTTAGTTAGTCATAATAAATTAAGAATTGTTTCATGAAAATGAGATCTTTTCTAAGGAATGGCTATTTTTGGAAATTCAGTACTGAGTACTTTGCAAGTCAACCTTTTGCATACAATTAATTTTACTCATACTCAGTTGGCTCTTTTCTAGAATGACTGTGTTAAATCATACTGAGACCTCTAGATAAACAGCTTTCATTGTCCTGTCATTCTTCTTTTAAACTTTCTGTTTCTGAGATGTTTTCGAAACAGGGTGATGAAAACTAAACAGCTTAGCTTTATACAATGACTTTTATACTATGACAGGTATTTTAATTTCTGTTTTCCTTATGTTCCAAATTATTCCAAATACCCACTTTGCTTGTTTTGTTACTTGTAAGCATTGAGATAATATTATTTTAAAACTGTTGGACATAAATATTACTGCAAAATCTAGCTAGTATATTTATCTGTTAGAACTTAAATGAGAGTGCTAAAAGATAATTTAGATCCCAATTGCATATAGAGCTTAGTGTTCTTCTACATTGCTTAATTTCTGGGTGAACTCAAAATAATCTGCTTGTTTTTTCCTACAGATCCTCAGTACTGTGCAAGTCTTCAGTGACTCTTCACAGATGGCTTTAATTTTCTCTGTCATTCTCCCTTTAAATCATTTTCAATGTATTGACCAACACAAATTGTAACAAACAGATGTGGCAATGCAAACTTCCCACAGAACTTGATCTTTATCAAACTGAAGTGACACAAGAGGATGAAAAACTAATTACGTATGAATGTAGTGTATGCAAACACACTGAAAAAAAAATAAGACTTCTTATTTCTACCCTTTTTTTCCTATTTTTATTCAATCATTCACTTATTTATCTAAAGAAAGCCTTCCTTTCTTACCTCATTGGACCTCAATTTCATAAAACATATTTAATGAGGAAAGCTGTTGGAGGGCGTTGCTAGATATCTACACCCTTTCCTGTGGTACCCAAAATTGCCTGTTCATGGTTCCTGCCTCCTTCTCAGAAATCTGAGGGATGTGGGAAGCGATTTTACTAATGCCTAGGTATAAACTGATTCTGTTCCTTATTAGATTTTTTTCTTGAATTTGTATAGTACAGACCACGTTGTAGTGGAATAAAGTGTCCAGAATTTGAAGGTAAAAAAAAATCACGTGTGTTTGCAAATGCTGAGTTCCTATGTAATTACTTATCTATTTCTTAATGATGTTTGTTCTTTCTTTTTTTTTAATCAAAGAGTTGAAAAACTTTTTCAATAATACTTTACTCTGTACTTCTACAGAGAAATTAGTTCTTTTTCAAGTAGATAATTAAAATGCCCTTTCTTTATTTTTAATTATTTCCCCTCCCCCTGAGGTAGGGATCATGTGAGCAAGCAATATAATTAATGCACAAATATAACAAATTGTGAAAATTGTGAAATTAGAGGCCAAGCTTGTCACAGATTTTTCTGCCTTCAAATTACTTTCTTTTTACTCTAGGTTAGGCTTTTTTAAATTGAAATATAAATCAATTTTATACTCTAAATCTCAGATTTTGTGCTAGACCTACTTAACTTTATTTGGGTTTCTTTGACGGACTAAAAGATTCATTCCTCATACCAGGAAGCATCAAGTGATATTGTTGATGAGCTTTCAGTCTGCAATGTGGATGTCTTATGCTCAATCTAATAAATCTCTCTTCTCCTCACACCCCCCAACACTTTGCGTATTGAAAAATACAAAGCCTCTCCCTTTCTTTATTTGTGTATATGGGCCCTGCTGCATCCGGTGCTCTGCAGGATGCAAGATTTTTTATCCTCTGGTGAAGACCAGGATTCTCTGCCACTGGCATTTTCCTCAAAATTTTTAAACTCTTTAAATAAGAAACTTCTGTCTGATAATGGGTCTAAGAATTCTGAAACAGGACTAAGACTTGATTTCACACTTCCTGCTCCCCCATGTTTACTTTTCAGAAAAAGCTGCAGGATGTCTCCATGAAGTTCCGCTTGTTCCAGAAGCCGGCCAACTTTGAACAGCGCCTACAGGAGTGTAAAAGAATTTTAGATGAAGTGAAGTTGCAGGTGCCCAAGTTGGAGACGAAGAGTGTTGAGCAGGAAGTAGTACAATCACAGTTGGATCATTGCATGGTGAATATTTAAAGATGCTGTTGGATTTATGCAGAGAAAGCTGAAAGTTATAGAATGTTGTCCTTAATTCAGGATTAGAAACAAAGTATGAGTTACACACACACAATTCTCATTTCAGTGGACTTTCAAACAATAGTCACGCACTTTCACTATGCGAGAAGGTCAATTGGGATCCCACTAATTCCCGCTTCCCATCTTGCATATGAGTTTATCTTCCTGGATTAGCTCTATTTTCCACAATATTCTACATTCACGGGACCCTGTGATGTAACCAAAAGAGATGCTGCAGGGCACAAGTCTATTGTAGCCAGGAAACACAAACCATAATGGAAACCATAGAATACAGCTTCCATGAGATGGCATGCTATGACTATTTTACAGTTCAAGAGCTAAAGATGACCTGAATGTGTCCTAAAGAATATGAGGAAAATCTCTGCATATCTCTTTAATATCCCCATAATCCTGAAACCCCTTACTCTTGAAAGGAAGTAAAGCTAAAGGTGAGCACTATGTGCTTGATGATAATAAAATTGATATTTTAGCAGCAAAAATCAGCTGGGTTTTTTTTCTTTAAGCTAGGAGGGCTGTGGGGAAGGGTTTTGTTTGCTGGTTTTTGGGTTTGTTTTTTCTTGGGGCAATGGCATGCCTGAAGAATTTTTTTCCCCTCTCAACCTCTTTCAGATGTAAATGTAAGAAAGAACTTAAATTAAAAAAATAAGCATGGGATGCGTCAATGTTATTTCTTTACGTCTTGGGTTTTTCTTAAATGCAATTGCTCTTAAATTCACATTCTTATTAGAATGACATGGTAATTAGAAGCTCTGTACTGAATTAAAGAGTCTTCACTCAGCAGCTGGCTTTTGCAGCCCTGACGTGTTTTGTGGAAGACTTGCAGTGATTTTAGAGTATCTTTATCTGCAAAGATTCTCATAATGTTTCTATTTTAAAAATCTAGTCGTACATAATATGTCATCAGAAGTTAGACAATATGGGTCATACAACATATTCCTAATTTGCTGACAGGTTTTCAGTGATGAAAAATATATTTATCATATTAAGCACCTAGAAGGCAGTTGGACTATATACATACTACCTTTAAGTAAATAAAATGCTAACCGTGTTAAGAATTGTCTTGGTAGTTAACTTTAGATTATGGAGGAAATGCACTGTTCTGGCTGTTTTTCTCAGATCTGCTGGAAAAAAAGTCTTGTCTTTACTGCCCAGACATGCTAGATACAGATTTTACATAGTGGGAGATATTGCTACTTAAAGAAAAGCTAGAAAAAAATAACGATTAAAAAAGTACAGTGTCATTTATTTTGCAGTTTTGTCTAAGTACACAGGACAGTAAGTTTACTTTCTAACACTTGATTGCAAAATGCTGGAACACAGACTTAAGCTAAACATCTCAAAAATAGAACTTCTCAACAGCTTCATATTTGCAATTCTTCACATATCTGTGTGGTAATGGACACTGTGTATCTATATGGAGTCTTTTTTCATTGTGAACTTTAGTGGTGTTTCCAAGCTGTGGCAGAATTTATTCTTAGACTAAAAAGAAAAATAAATTTAATTTCTGCTTTATTTACGTGACTGTTAATTGGCCTTTTATGAGGCTGTTAAATGACTTGAGTCACCAAGTCATACATTTAGATAAAGATACCAATTTTCTGCATATGGAAAGAAAGAACCCCTTTGTTGTTCTTATTATCACTCAGTTGAAATGTTAGGAAAATATATTGTGTTTACAGATTGCTTGCATGCCATCACCTACTGAACATCTGTTTTCCCCTTAATTTATGCTTTTTAATTGAAATAGTGGAGGAAAATGCAATGAATTGTATATTTTACATTAACCTCATTATGTTACTTCTTTATTTAGTTTTTTCAATTGATTAATTTTTTAACAGTATAACACTTAGTAAATGTAGGAGTAATCCTCTATCCTTCCAGTCTCTTGATTTAGTAATATGAAAAACTGTCAGATTTTAAAATTGTGACTATTTGTAGTTCAAATACATCCAACAATTTGTATGAGTTGACAGAATACATCTGTTGTTGTTTTAAATACTGCACTATCTAAATCAGTTTGAAAACAACCTTTTTCATATCTTAAAACAATTAGTAATGGTATATACTTTCTTATGTGTAATTAATGGCCTAATTCGAGGTTACTCTTAGTAAAGAGGGGCTATTCTGGATCTGGTTTAGAAATTAATTAATTTTTCCTATAAACTTTTTTAATACACACTCACACTCAGGGTGAGTTTTCTCTATCATCAGGCCAACTCCTTTAACTTTCAAGTGGGAGTGGAAGGTGCTCGTCCATGATGGTGCTTTTATACAGCAAATAATGCAAAGTGTGCCTTTGTAATACCTTCAATGGTCTTTTCTAGTTTTCATATTTTAATGGTGGTGTTTCATTTTTATATTTCTGTTTGATTAGAAATTATATAAAAACCTGAGTGAGGTGAAGTCTGAAGTGGAAACAGTAATAAAAACTGGGAGGCAGATTGTTCAGAAGCAGCAGACGGAGAACCCCAAGGAACTGGATGAAAGGCTTACAGCTTTGAAGTTGCAATATAATGAGTTGGGTGCAAAGGTAAGCTCTGTGTTTTTAATGCAAAACTATGTCTTCTTTTCAACTGGCAAAGTGAGGAATAATCTTGGTAGGGTAAGTAAATGTTGGAGGTTTTTTTATTGGTTCCTTTCGTGGCTCTCCCATTTTCTAAACAGTGAGACAGAAAAAATGGAGTCAACCCTCAGCATGGCTATTCAGTTGCTCTGAGAAAAAAACCCCAACCATCTAGGAAAAGATAAAATTCTTTTATTACAATTTCAAATTATACTTTCTTAATAATTTTTTTTTCTACTAGGTCATTGGTTTTTAGAGGTCAGATGGGGGATGTTTTTTCATTTTAATGCTGAAACAATCACTTGTTTCAAAACACTTCTGGTCAGAAAAATACTTAGATTGTTTTGCTTAAAGAACTACTTCATTAAAGAGAGAATTCTGCCTTTTAATTTCCTTCCACCTCTGACTGTACAGATCTTAAAGTATATTATGTCAATATCTTGCTGTTCAAAAATCTGTTGACCAAAAAGTTGTTGCCACTGCAGCTTTTCTCAGGAGGCATCTGTGTACCACTGTGCTTTGTGGCTTCTGCAGTTGTGACCATGCATGTAGTCAGCTTTTGTTGTAACCATTCCCTGATTTAAATGTCAAGAACAACCCTGACTTGCATTTTCACTGTGTCTTAATATGTAAAGCCACTCCCCAATGGGAAAATGTTTTGTTTACTTGATTCCCAATGGGAAAATATTTTGTTTATTCAATTTTTCCTGAAAGTCAACTAAACAGGGAGTAGGAGGGATAGGCTGCTAACCAATATTAACGAGAAGATGGCTGGGAAAAAAAAAAAAGAAACCATATGTCAGTCCATAAAGGCTTTTTATTCTGGGTCTGCAATAACAGTGGAGCGAAGTACAAAGCACTTACAAGGACCTTGGAGCTCTGAAGAGGAGTTGTGGCATTGTCCTAAAGAAGATTTCATTTAAATAATTCAGTTAACAATTATCCTTCATTACTCTGTTTCTTCCTCTTGCCCTCATTAGAACTATTCACAGAACTTATAAAAACTGTAGGATTAGAGTAACTTTGGTGGTGTGGCTAGATGACTAAAGATTGTGAATGACAGATATACCTATCTGTTTATTTCTAAAATTTATATACCCAAATATACAAAACTTGCCAGGAGGCAAATTCTTAAGTTTTTTAGATTCTAAATTATTTAAATCATAAATTATTAATGGCTAGGAAAATGAGCCCATAGTAATACTGAGAATCAGTACGTGGTTTAAACAGATAATGAGAATCAAGTCCTGCTGACTGCAGTCTGATAAAGCAATAAGAGTTATGTTACTTTTGACAGAGATAATTCTTATTTGGGGATCTGAATTAAAACCGTTCTCTCTTGCTAGAAGATAAAGGGAGTAAGAGACATCAATCTTTTGAGTCAGGAAAAGTGGAGAATGTCCTTCATTAGGTGTGGATAGGTGTCATTTGGGGTTGGATAATATGTTTGGGTTCTCCATTGTTTTAGAAAGAACTGTGGCATTTATTCCAACATTATGTTTAACTTAATAGCAAACAGGTGCCGTTGTTATAGGAAACCTCTCTTAAGTAATGAAGGGATAAAAATGTGCCATTAGGGAGCCATTAGTGATCTGAAGTGAGCCAGATTGCAAATTAATTTGTCTCAAAAATCTGCAGTGCTGTGTTTAGCTCTGTTGTCCTAGGTGTAATTTCCCACATTTACTTTTAGGTAACATGGTAATTAACAGTTTTAGAGAAAGTCACGGAAGCCCAGAGATAAAGAAATAAAAGAATTGGTTAGCCATTATCAGCCTTAATTGATTGCATTGAGAAAAAGTTTTTATAAAAGAAAACTAATAATAGTTATAACTAATAATAAGTCCAGAACTGAAATGTATGTCTGAGGGGAAAACACGTCTTCAAGCACAGACTCACTTCTGTGATTTCATAACTACTGCTTCAAGAGGTCCCCTCTTATATAAAAGTACCTCTTAATAACATTTTATGACCCAGAAAGCCTTTAGAGGGCACTGTTTCCTGTTTTTATTTAGAAAATACATCTTTACATTTGAAGTACTAACAAACTGATTGATCAGTAACCTCTGGATATATACAATATATATGGAAATATTGTAGTATTGTTTATGTAATAAATTTAGAGAATTTAGATATATATAGCAACACAAATATTCTCTCTCTGTTTGACATGTATCAGTAACTGCATTCTATAATATACCATGTGTTTAGAATTCTTAGACAGGCAGTTACCCTTAATGCACTTTGCATTGTATTGCTGCTAAGTACCTGCAAATAGATATTTAAAATTACTATTATGACTCTTCAGAAGAAGAGGTGAAAAACATGTGCATTCATGGCTCTAGAAAGCTGAGTTTTATGGTCTTTCCCAGGGATTTACCTCTTTGCCTGACTGTAAGTTCTGTGGTCTCATTTAATAAATTTGGCATGCAAGAAAGCACTATTCAGTGAAAAAGAAATGTTCTGAGATTTTAGTAGTAAGCCTCTACAGTGGGATAATAAATTATAAGGAACACTTTATGGCTTATTCCCTGGGCAAATCTCATCTCTTTACTTAGGGATAGCAAAAGCCATGTACCTAACCTTGTAACATCCTATTACATTTTAAAACTTCAAATTCTCCTTGGCAGTCGAGCTAGGAATCCATGTGATCATTGTACCACTACTTGTTCTCAGTGGCCAAGTCCAAAATAGCTTTAGTAGGTACTGAAACCAGTTTTGAATACCTAAAACCACTGTGGATTTTTTTTTCTATTTAAAAATACTGAAATACAAATCAGTGGCTACAGTCTTACTTGATTGCTAATTGACATGCAAGGGAATTAGTAATTTCTTTAAAATGTTAGTGATCTATGGGACACATTTAATTCTCTTACTCTGATTGGGCTTTTTTAAACTTCATCACAACATGATTTATTAATTTGTATTTTCTGACTACTAGTTGCCTAATGTCTATTATGGTGTAGTTTCCCATCAGAGATCTCTTTATTTACTCTTCTCCCTTTTCTACTAATTATGTGGAACTTTTTCTCTCTCTCCCTGAAGATTCTTAGGGGTTTGAAGGAAAGATTGCATTTTCCCTATTCTTCCAGGTCACACCAAAATTCAATATAAGACAATCAAGACAACATAAATACTCAGCCTTCCTTCTAGGTACCATATAACATGCTTAAAAGAACTTTACAAATAAAGCAGGGGTTGGTCATAGTACTTCCCATCCAAAACATTCAGAAAATGAAAAACTTAAAGTTAACTGTGCTACCTTAGTTTGACACTATTTGGTGACTTCTGTGTCAGATTTGAGGGTTTCTTTGACTGGTATTTTTCCTTTCTTTGTAGGTATGCTACATAGAAAAACACCTTGAGGAATCCCTATCCCTATATCACCACCTATATTAAAATATACTCTGAAAGGTTTTGACATCTATTTTGTGTCTTAAGGAAAGCCTGATAGTTCAGTTGTTCCAAATTAATTTGCTCTGCACGACACCAAAACAGAGGAGGAGGTTTGCAGAGGTCTGCTGCTAGTTCAAACTCCATGGGTATTTATGCACATAATTTTATTGTAGATGTTTTACATTCTAGCAGCAAAACTACTAATATTGAGAGAACTAAGGCAAGACCCAACTGTATTATAAGTGCATCTTCACTTGTGAAATTGCAAGTTTGGTTTTTATAGAAAAGCGGCATACAGAAAATGATGTATAAAAATCATTAAACCTCTTTCACTGGAGGGTTAATAACCACAAGTTTTCTCTCTGCAGGTGACAGAAAAAAAACAAGAGTTGGAGAAATGCTTGAAATTGTCCCGGAAACTACGAAAAGAAATTAATTCTCTGACAGAATGGCTCGCAGCGACAGACGCAGAATTGACAAAGAGATCGGCTGCGCAGGGGATGCCGAGCAATTTGGATGCTGAAATTGCCTGGGGCAAGGTAACAATGTAACACACACATCTGCATATTACAGAAAGATAGATTTCTTTCTTGATAAAGAAAAATAATTAAAAATTCTGGCATTTTAATTAGTGAAACTTTGTAAGTGTTGTGGCACTATCTCATCCTAGTATTAGTGCTCAGAAAACTTTATCTTGTCTTTGCAGATATCAATAGCACAATTCATCTTCATATTGCAGTAGTCTTTACTGAGATGAATTTAAAATTGGAATTTAATTTTTTTAGAGTACTATAAATTGCTCACCCAGTATCAATCTAAATAGAGATCCCTTTCTTACCCCATTCTTCTCATAATTAGAAAAGTATTAAATGGTAGATGAAAGATTAAGGATGCCAGAACATCATATATTTCACATTTTCAGATAGCAGCCAGGATATTTGTTTTCTTACTCTTTTAGATTTGTAACTCGTTTTCATTCTGGGAGCATCCTACTTCCATGAGACTTCACCTTAAACTCATATTTTAGGTTAAAACTCAAAGTCTAACTCAAAACTTTCTTCAAAATCACAGTTTAGATAAACATCTTACAGAAACACTGAGGAATGTGAGAGTTCTATATAAAACAGAGTATCTCTGTGTGATGTTAAGACTCAACACTAGCTGATCTGTTTTATTTTCTGTTCATGTAATAAAAATCCAATCTGAGAACATAAACAAAACAAATCATCATTGTTCACACATACCAAAATCTGCATTTTAGAGCAAACTATGCTCAGCATGTTCCAAGGCTTCAAAATTTCAAATAATTGTTTGCAGCCAGCAGCATTTTGAACAAATGTTCCTATATAATTTCAAAAAGAACAACCAAAATCCGCTTAAACAGTATTGGGGTTTTGTGCCAAAAAAATTGCCACTTGTGCTTTGTTTAATAATAAGAATCCTCTGAATATTTTACTAGTTTCACTAGGCATTATAGAAATAGTGATGAATAATACACCTGCAACCTTACTATTTTTTTGAAAGACAGTGCAGATTAAAAGCACTTGAATAAAATGTGGTTTGTGATATGGGTTTCTTTGGGAGGTTTTCTGTTTGTTTGTTTGCTTGTTTTTCAGACTCTAACTGCCCCTTTCAAGCTTCTAGGCTTGACAAAGTGTTTTTAGCCTTAAAATACACTGATGATTTACAAACTAATAACAACAGTAGAATAATAACAATAACAACAACTAGAAAAAGGCAGTCAACAAGTCTTCTGTGAGGTTTGGAATTGGGGGTTATTTTGGTCATCAGTCTCTAAGAAAGACAGTATTTTAAAAGTGATATCCAAAAATAACAAATTTTGCTCCTATTAACTTACAATTACTGCTTTGACTACTGCTACTTTTACTTTCAAATCAAAACCTAAATCCCTAGAAACCCCATTGTTCTCTCCTCCTATTGCCTGATGTTTTCTCATCTTCACTTGCAGCTTTTCCTACAGTAAAGGTTTTGCAGTTCTTCTGAACACTTTTGATTGATATTGTGATCTTACAATCACAGAATCATTAAGGCTGGAAAAGACCCCTGAAATCATTGAGTCCAGCCTTTGGCCAAACACCATCACTACAACTAAACCACAGCACCAAGTGCCACGTCCAGTTGTTTCTTGAACACTTCCAGGGATGGTGACTCCACCACTTCCCTGGGCATCCCATTCCAATGCATAGCTACCCTTTCAATGCAGAAATTCTTCCTAATGTCCAGCCTGAACCTACTCCGGTACAGCTTGAGGCTGTTTCATCTTGTCCTGTCACTCGTTGCCTGGGAAAAGAGTCTGACTCCCACCTCTCTACAACCTCCTTTCAAGTAGTCATAGAGAGCCATTAGGTCCCCCCTGAGCCTCTTTTTTTAGGGATCTAAACAACCTCAGCTCCGTCCGTCGCTCCTCATATGATTTACTCTGCAGACCCTTCACCAACTCCACTGCCCTTTCTCTGGACACTCTCCATCACCTCAATGTCTTTCGTGTAGTAAGGGGCCCAAAACTGAACACAGGATTTGAGGTGCAGCCTCACTAGTGCCGAGTACAGGGGGAAAATCACTTCCCTGGTCCTGCTGGCCACATTATGGTTGATATCGTTGGCCACCTGGGCACACACTGGCTCATGTTGAGCCAGTTGTCAAACAGCATCCCCAGGTCCTTTTTGGCTGTGCAGCTTTCCAGCTGCTCTTAACAGCCATAACAAGGCACAAGTGTCAAGATTTTTAAGAGATGAGTTAGAAAATCATATTGCTTTAATGTCCCCAAAGTACCCTGCTAGGTATTCAGGACATTTACCCAGTCAATAAAATAAAAATAATTTTTGCTGCTGTTAAACTATGCTGTACAGTTCTACTGAAACAGATACACGCAGCATGTTCCTGTATGCACATTCAGGAAAGTTGATCCAGATGTATGTAGCTTCACAGTAGTTTAAAAAGAAAGATTTGTCCTTAATATAATTTAATTGTTAGATATGAAACCTAATGCTTCAGAAGTTGCATAATTAGAAACCTAAAGCCTGATGATCAGTGCAGTTACACAGTGGGAAGTCTTTATTGTGTCTTAAGCTTACGACAACAAGTACAACACATTTTTATCTAAAGGCAATCAGAAAGGTAACAAGAGCTAATTAAAATAAGAAATATTAACATGAAAAAATATATCAAACAGGAACCACTCCTCCTCCTAATCTTAAAGAGTGCCATTGAGTTTTGTGAATTCTCACAAGGAATTGATACATAAAGTTTTGCAGGAAAAACTGGTAAAAAGGGTATTTTGGCTTCAAATCCTGCCCAAAGCCTTCACAGCAGTCCAGTTTCATACCGGACATCAGCTCTTCACCTTCAGTCAGTTCATAAACAAACAATTTTGGATGAGAGCAGCTGCCTCATGCTGAAGTATGTATGTAATGAGTGGCCTTCAGTATTCCATTATTCTTTTTTTTTAGAAAATGTAAACGAAGATTCACATATATATAAGCACACTTTTAATTTTGAGCAATCCAACAGTATAGGTGGCAAATCCTAGCCTTACAAATGTAAATATTTACAGAAATCATGAGGAATACACTTTTTCCTAAAGAATCTACTCCCACTAGGAGGCAGAAAGTGCTGCATTTTATCCAGGACACTATAAAATTCTCATGAGGACTTCATAAGTAAGTACGATGCTGATAATCCTATGTGGATTTCATTGAGGCATCACACAAAATCATACATCAATAATTTAGTCCCCAGAACCAGATCTTCACAGTATCTGATTGATGTCACAGCTTTGGGCTTTGGACTTTCTGGGTAAGTGGGCTGCCAAAGACAGTAACCAGTCTAATGAAACGCACTGGGAGATGAATTAAGCCCAACAGATTCCCATTGTGAGAAAAGTCTGCAGAAAAACTGAGTTGGAAAATGGAGAGGGAGAGATGAGAATTCAATAGTGTGAATGAACTGAAAATTGGATGTGTGCTGCTGTCAATATATATAAGCAGAGAGCTCATAAGATTTTTTCTTTACAGCATGAGGAAGCATTATATGTATTAGTGCACTTATTTTTAATTCATTTTCAGCACCCAAGACTTCTCAAAGGAGAAAAGAGCACACATGGTTCCAAAGATAATTACGGTTTAGAATAAAAAAAAAAAAAATCATACATGTGAACATTGTCTTCAGGGTATAAACACCTAGAAATAAAAAGAAATGTCCATCTTAAGTAAGAAATTATGTTAAATGAAACATAGCATTAATCTGGACATCAAGGGAAGTGTGTCACTTATTTGTTCCTGTCTTGAATTTTTCTAAGGATATAACAAAAAGCTTGTCTGAGTTATGTGAAATGAGATGGGCAATATACTGAAGACTGTAAATCCTGCCTTTCTGCTCTGTAGAGACAAGCTAAATCTTTCCATTTGAATTCAGTTCTGTTATAATAGATAAGAAAAATGACATGTGGGTGGAAAGATAGTCATTAAACATTGTGTATTAGAAATCCGCTTATAATTAGAAGTCTGATTTAGTGAACATACTTATCACTGAAGACATTAACTACTGCAGGGTTTGTCTTTTAATCAGGAACCGGACTGATAAGAATTAGATTGCCAAGAAACCATGTTCTTAAAAAGGAAATGGCAGATGGTATTACCAGGAAAATTCTGTATCACTCCCTACTATCAGCAGTATGAATCTACCAGTGCTTTAATCTGATTTTTTAATATGGTGCATAATGCCAGTGAGTAAAAAGTTGACTTGAACTACTTAGAATTACATTTAGCAACATATTTCCTGTCAGTAAATTCCATAAAAGAAGACAAACTGAAAATCGTGTCAGCTGATTTATAGTCACTGGCCAAAATGCAATGAAAATAAAAGATGTGCTGAGAATAAACAAATAAATATGTATTATCAACCACTGAGAGGACCATAATGTCAGCTTCTCATTAATTCTGTAATCCCACCTATGAGAGCCGAGCCACCTAATTTCTTTTAGAAAGACTCAAATTGTAAAGTTTATTTACAAGTAATCCAAAGCACATAAGCAGTGTAGAGGCACACAGAACTTTTCTTCACTCATTCATTATTTTTGAATTTTTTAATCTACATACAATAATGACCAGCATGATTAAAATATTATCTTCTGCATTTAGTTACAATTCTGATTTGTTTGAAAAAACCATCAACAGTTCAACTTCATGCCTGGTAGTTTTATCACTATAAATTATAGCTCAGAAGCCCTCTGCACCACACCCTCAGAAAAAGCCATTTCTATGTAGCTTCTATTTTCAAATATAATTAATTTTTAGTTAGTATCTTGTGATGGAAGGGCGGTATAAAACCATCATAGTAAACCAAAACCGTCAGGTAAAAAAAACCCAAACAGTTGTAACAAAAGCCCTTGCAAGTATTTTTTAGTAAACCGAAAGAACTGTGAACCCCACACAAACTTTTAATAACTGAGATCTGAAGTATTGAGGAAGATGGCTTTTCCCCTTTGATGTTGTGTTGAAGGCCACAATGATTTTTAAGACACCGAGGGGAAGTGTGATTTACTTAGCTCATATCCCTTACTTGCAATTACACGGGAGTGTTAAAATTCATATTGCCCAGAGGTGCACCTTGTCTTTGGTTTGCATTATTTCTTTACTTTGATAGACATAACTCCTGGGATCAGTCAAAGCACTGTTACACTTTTTTTTTTACACATAGGGTAAGTACCTCTGGTTTTTGGGTAGTCTTTTTATTTAATAGACATTTAATTACTCAAACCATCTGTTTACTAGTTGGAATTAACATCTATTTATATAGCTCAAGATTGGTTTGCATTTTCATAACATGTAAAATACAAAGGAAACCACAACCCATAGTAAATATGCTTCCTAGTTTCTTTTCCAAATGGAAGTAAATTGTTTAGAAAAAGTAATAAAGCTAATCAAAGTTTTCTATCCTGAGTTGGAGGTAAATTATATTCCTTGTGTTATTCTTTTTTTATGATGACATTCTGCACCTGCTGTGAAACAGATGAAATAGTACTAGAGAGAGCATGTTTTTCTTTAACCTAACAAAAACCTGCTGAAATTTGAAACTCCCCCTTTCAAATTCCGTAATTATGTAGTATATAGTTAAAAATTTTCATTAATCATGTCTTGGCTCAATTACATTTCCTCTATATTTGAGAAAATTGATAGAATGCAGAAAATTTCTCATACTTAGATAAAATGCAAGTTTAAGACCTTTTCTGTGAAATAACATAACATATTTAGATTATGAATTCTAGTAAGCAGAGAAAATGAGCTGCTGCTTTGAGCATGACATACACCAAATAAATTGGAGGTACTCTTAAGATTGTATCCTACCAAAAGGAATAATTTCTATGCTGTCTTTATCATAAAAAGAAAATTCTACTTTCACTAACAATACACTTCCAACAAAATTATACTGATGTGTGGCCGTGAGAGAAGTGATAATGTGGAGGTGATAAAGATGAAGTTCTACTGCAGTAACAGCATTGATCCTGAAATGGAAGAATTGTTTAGAAGTGGTGAGGTTTTTTACTGTATTCAAGTTTCTGTGAGAAATCAGTGTCTCTGGAGACTGGTGCTTCTTACCTTTCTCCTAACTTTTGTTTATGTTCATTCTGGAATACTTCATTTCTAGCTGTAGATTTATTTTATAAGCAGAGGTCTTATATGCCTGGGTCATTGCTATCAGGTGCCAAAGATCTCAGATAAATTTCTCTCTAAAACTGGTTATATGTGAAATTAGGTGTAAGGAATTCATGCCTCTCCTTGAGTATTCAGCAAGAATGCTGTACTTTGCACTGTATCTTCTCAGTATTTAGTATTCAACTTCTGCTTTTTTTACATGTCTAAGTACATGGGGATTTGCTCCTTTTGTTAAACTTCTTGCATGTTACAACAAATATTGAGGCAATGAATAACAAGTAAATTATGTAACTTTACATATCAGTTAGATCTATAAGTTAAGATAATAGTGGGAAGAGATGCTGGAAATCTGATTTTATAGCACTGCATATGTATTTTAGTCATTCAAGCTGAGAAATGCTATAGACAATAGCTTATTTTAGTATTTTAGTTTGCGGACTGAAATCCTAAGTGAATGTAATGAAAATATGCATTTCTACAATTAGAAAAGAAATTTAACAGGAGAAAAGAATGTGGTTTCTTCTGAAAAAGATTGCATTGAAAAATATTAAAATAACAAAATATTTCAATAGACCACTTTCAATGGAGTTTTTTAAGTCTTTGAGATGTCATCATGATGCTGTTTTATTGTCTCATTTATTATGTAAGCTTTATTTGCTATTTAATAACTATGCAACTTTACTATATGAGAAATAACTTTAAGCATTTCTATATAAATATTATAAAAATTTGTATTAATTTTCAATAATTAAGTATTAAACCTATATTTTTTTCACTGAAATAAGAGATAATTCACACTTTTTAAAATTAAATTATTAATAAAAAAAGATCATGAGAACATGAAGAACATTTGCAGTTTTATTGGAGCTCAAGAGAAACAATTTGCTTTGTACTTACTGCCCTTCACAGAATCATTTTTTTTCTTCCTATAGGAAGCAAGACTGTGTGTTTTAGTATGTACTTGCTGCCTGTTTTATTTTTCATGTCCTTAGTGTGGGTAATTTTTAATTTCCAGAACTTTTATTTCTTATTCTGCTCATGTAGGCAACACGGAAGGAGATTGAGAAACGGCAAGTCCAGCTTAAGAGCATCAGTGATTTAGGAGAGAATTTGAAGACAGTGATGAAAGGAAAGGAAAGCCTGGTGGAGGATAAACTCAGCCTGCTGAACAGTAACTGGATTGCGGTAACTTCACGTGCTGAGGAATGGTTCAATCTGTTACTGGTAAGGAAAATGCATCTGTTCACGCAGGGGAAATGTTGTGTTCCATTGTACATGCCTAGGACTAATAGGAGGGCTTTTTCTGGTGCCTTGGACTGTGCTTGTTGAATACACAGGTACACAGACAATCAGACTTATTGTTGTTTAGTACATTGTGCCTGTTTTAAGAATCTGGTTGTTTACAGAGTGGAATCTTGATTGTTAGTCATTCCCATTCCTGTCAGTCTCTAGTTCTTAGACTGCTTTTGTTTTGTTTTTCTAATAAATGAAATGCAGTTTCTCCCCAAGGACAAAGACTAATATAAATCCAGTGAAAGAAACAGTCAGATAAGTCGAGTAAGTCTTGGTATTGATGTTAACAACTTCAGCTGCTTTTGGCTGCGTTAGCATTTCTGTTTGGAATAGCACAGTTGGGAAGTAAGTCTCCCCTTGCAAGTGGGTTTGGTCGCAGGGTAGGTCTGCTGTGTGTGAATTAGATTCATTTCAGAGGCAACTAAATCAGAAGCTCTGTTCAGGGTGCACACTATGATCTGGTCTTTCAGAACTGCATGATCCTTTTTTGGATAGTTTTCTAGGGCATGTTTAGATAGGGATAATTCCTTAATGGGACTGGATTAAGCCTAGTAGAAAGTAAAATCCCTAATACACATTTAATACAGATTCAGGAGCCTCAGCCCCAGCTGCTTCAAACTACTGATAGTCACATAACTTTATTGTACCTTAAAATTCATTCTGTCATAAAGAGATGACAGCTCGAACCCTTAAACACAGAAGGGTCTTAACCACTGGGCTGACAGAATGCTTTGGGAAATCTTGCATGCTGTTTCTGTTCCTCAGAGCATGGGAATGCAGTTTCAACACAGAGAAACTGAAGCGATTCTCAAGGGTTTGTTAGCCTTTATCGTGACTTTTCAGAGCTTGATGTGTTTGAGCTGCACTAGAGTATGTATGGCTACATTACAAATGTTTCTGCAGTTGATATACAACATCACTACAGGGTTTACTCAGCTGTATGCAGTATACTAGTGGAAGTATCTGGAAAACTTAAGCATTTCATTCAGTACGATGCAGTTGTACAGGTTCACTATGGAACTGATTATAAGAAGCATATAATGGAGTTTATAGATTGATATATTTATGTATTCCTGTACTTTCTCTCTCTGCTTGGATTCTGTAGTTAATATTTACTAATACCAATGATAAAAGGATCTAAGAGAGGTAGTTGGATTTTTTACCAATTTTACAGTGTAAAAAAAAACAGTACATACATTTGGAGGCCAAAAGAATTATTTTGAATGCCTTTGATATCAGGTCTGTGGTTGTGCATATGTATTTTGTGGGATATGCATAGGCCACATTGTAGTGAGGTCACCAAAAAAGAAAAAGCTTCTAAATTAAGTAGAGAAATGAAGATTTGTCAGAATATCAACTAGAATAACTTTAAAAAAGATAAAAAAATCTCAAAGCAGAGAAATTAGTTGAAATGTAGATAAGAGGTTTAGATACAAAGCTACCATTCTTGATTGTGACTTTGCGAGTGCATCCTTGTTGCCATCTGAGTTTCAATCAACTTACTGTCTTTCCAAAATGAGTTCTGTACCTCATTCTTGGGAAAGTCTTCTCTCCACCTCCAGTAGGTCTGGCTAACAGCTTCCTGTTCCTCTCAGCAGCCCTGCTGAGCTGCAGACACCGGCATCTTGCTGTGATTTTATTGTCCTCCTGCCTGTCACTTTGGAATCTTCTCTCTCACTCCTAGAATGTCTTTTTAAAGAGACTTCACATATAAAGTGAAGCAAACAATCAACAGATTCTATCCTTCACAGAACAAGCAGTTATTGTGTAAAATAAACAAGTTTTCATAATATCATAATGTGTGCATGTTTGCCACAATTGGTATAATTACAGCTACTATTTCAGTTCTGATTACATTTTTTGTATGCAGTATTTACCTTTTCCACATACAGGAATATCAAAAGCACATGGAGGCTTTTGATCAGAACTTAGCTAATGTCACAACTTGGATGTATCGTGCTGAAATACTGTTGGATGAATCTGATAAACAAAAACCCCAGCAAAAAGAGGAAATTCTTAAGGTAAAAAAATGTGATTTTCTGGAAAGCATTAATTTTATTCTAAAAAGGATTATGTCAAAACTAGCATATATTGAAAGGTATCACAAATTGATTAAAATTCTTTTTTTTTTTTCTGTGATAAAGCTACCCTCTGGCAGTTTGTAGATTACTTAATAAATTTTCTCTGTATTACCAAAGTTAAATCCCTGCAGAAATAAAACCAGATTGTTATTATAAATCTTGGAGACTTCCTGGTGAGTAGAACAGCAGCTTATTAAACATATGTCTGCTGGAAAATACTCCTTAAACACAAAGTTTTGTTCTGGTTGAACAAAATCCTTTTTTCTTCTTTTCTGTACCTTTCATTTTTAATTGTATTTCTGTTTTTCTGTGATACTTTTCCAATATCTATGGTATCTCTGTCTATGATTGTTTTAATTCTATAAACACTGTTTACATTGATGCTGGACCAGCACCACAGACAAGAGTGTTATATGGTGAACTAGCTGTATAATCATGGGTTAGTATTAGTATTACTCAGAAGGTTTTAATTGGCTGCTTGCATCTTTTGGACAAATGATGAAAAATTAGCCTGCAATATGTATGTGAATTTTAAAGTATCTCATTTAAAATACCTTCTTTATGAACAATTTTAAATTATTATCTATATGGACATTTTTTTTCTTCTGAAACCAGTGTGAAAATTTGCTTTGTATTGAACTCCATGGTCAGGATATACTATCTGAGGAACAGTTTGCAAATCAAAATCAGAATTGTATTGCTGACACTAACATAATGATGCCATTTACTAAAGCAAAACTTTACAAATTCCAAGGCAGAGCATAAATCAATGCCTCATTGATCTCAGCAGGATTACGGGACTGGCTTTTTGTAGTTGAATGAACAATTTTTCTACCATCAGATACAAAGTAAAATTGTCTTTGACATCAATACTGGTGTATATGTTTGTATTGCACAAAGGCATTTCATGCAGACAATTAAATGTAATTCTCAATACCCACTGTGTTCATGATTCCTGAATGCCTTACTATCCTTTTTTTTACATCTGCTCATCCTGGGATCTACTATTAAGATTACTATTGCAGAGGATAAAAATTTTTGCCCTCTTTTTTCTTTTTTTTGTAGTAGACAACTATATATCCAGTTCCATAATACAAGAATTAGCAGCTCTTTCTAGCTTTAGGAACATAGAATAATTTAGTGTATTCTGAAATATGGTGCAATATTATTGCAGATAAGAATCTACCTGGAAATAATGATCACCATTAATTTCCTTTAGGAAATATTAAAACAGACACATAGATACGTTCCTCCTGAAAATTTGAGGGACGTGAGTGGGAATGTTGTCTAATGTATTTCTACTGGATTTACACACTCATGCATAATTATCTGAATTTGCTTTGTGGTTTTGCTCCCTATTCCTTTGCACACTTTCTCTCTCTCTCTCTTTCTCTCTCTTTGCATTTATTACTAACTTCAAGCCCTGTCTCTTGCTCACGGACTGTAGCGCTTAAAGGCTGAGCTGAATGACATTCACCCAAAGGTGGACTCTGTGCGTGACCAGGCGATGCACTTGATGACAAACCGTGGGGATCACTGCAGGAAAGTAATAGAGCCTAAACTGTCAGAGCTCAACCAGCGATTTGCAACTGTATCACAGAGAATTAAAAGTGTAAAGGTAGGAGGACTTGCTTCCATAAGGAGATGCATTAAGAAAATGTCATTTATACAGGGTGCACAATTGCAACTACGTGGTGGGCTGCAGTTTTTCCAAAAATTAAGCTTTTAAAGGAAAACAACGTAGAGCCTAACAATATATTTTTTTCCGAAGTGTGAATATTTGGGGTTTCACAATTTAGAAGTATTCACTGACTTTGTATGAATGTAACAATGATTATTTCATTAACTTACAAAAAATGAACATCTGAGAATTAGTAAGATTCTTTTAACTTCTCAAAGTATGAGTAGCCTTTTTTTTATATAGATTGGGTTTTGAGAGCTAATTTTTCATTAAATGCATTCAGTCTTTTCCTGAGTCTATGATTCACAAAGGTTTGAGGCAGGAATAAGTAGATAGAGCTTATATCAATGATACTTCAACTACTCATTCGCACAACTAATTTGATTACTGGATCTGAATTCAGTATGGATTAGGTAATTTTTAGCCAACTGAGTGTGACTTCTGAATTGGAATGAGGAAGGACATAAGACACCTACTTTCTCCACTGTATTTTCTGCCTTTATTGTGAAGAGCTATTCGACAGATTAAATCAGGCAGCCATGCAGGTTGGTATATAGGATAATGGGAATGCATGGATCCTGATCTAAAGTATTTTTACTGATTACTGTAATAACACTGGAAATAAATGCACAGAGGATCCATGGCAAAGCAGGAAATAAGCTTTGCAAAAAGCATAAGTGAAGAGACATGGTTTTCATGAGTTGTTTGGGGACTATGCAGCGCTCAATACCCTGCGTAACCAGCACATCTTTGTGGATATTTGGGTTTATTTAGGTTTCGTTTCTGAAACAAAAACAAATAATCTGTGCTCTGAATAAAGGTAATTTTTTTTTTTCCTAATGGCTATCAGTAGTATTTCAGCCATTCCAGTGTGCTTCTCACCTACTTCTTACACAAGTACAAACTGTAGACTGAGGACATCTTGGCAAAAAGCCCAAACAACTGTGTTGTTTGATGTTTTTGCTCTGAACATCTGCTGTCTGCAGTCTGGATTTCTGTCTCAGTTTTACTTTGCACTTCCATGATGTTGTAAGCCTACAGAGCTGATACAGCCTTTGATAAGGTCCTGTGAAATTATTACTTGTATTAGGGAAAAATGAGACTGCCTGTAAATGGCGTATTGTGGGTCCGCGGTTTGCATTGCAAGTTGTGGGCTCACTTGGAGAAGGAAAAAAAATGCTTATCAAGATGAAGTGTCTTCAGAACACAGCCTGCAAATGTCTTTCACCTGGCAACCTTCTCTTTCGGGTGTTCTTCCATTTATGATTGTAGAGGCAAGATGAACTGGAATGGCAGTACCACAGTAAGCTTCTACCTAGAAAGATGAGAGGAGTTACATCAGCACACAATTATAATGTTAAATTAGAATTTAGGGGAACTTTTCCAGGGGGCCTTTGGGGAATGGACAACTAGAATGTGATTCCCAAAGGACACCTATAATAATCAGCATTGCATCAGATGGAGAGAAAAACACTTGTCTGAATTATTGACAGTTCTACTCACTTGCATTTGGATAAAGGACCAAATTGCTGGGTGCCTTATTTTGTCCACTGTGTAATGTAGGTAATTGCACTTCCCTTAGTCTTCAATTCAGCTTCATGAGCTGAAAAGTTATTATTATATGGTGATATTATACTTCCTAAGTGGATTACTTTTTTTTCCCCATATCCAGGTAAAAATTATTCACATGGTGAAAGATTAAGACATTAATTCAAGAAGATCGAAAGCTCTCATAACCTATTTTCAATAATTTCTCATCTGTTTTCAAATTAGCTATATTTTTTCAGATACAATTATCAGTACAACGGTGAAGAAAATAAGAAATTATCTACTAAATTAGTAAATGGTAGTATGTAATGGTCGTGTCCTGAATTAACAAAATGTTCATAGTGTACTGAA
Source organism: Pipra filicauda (assembly GCF_003945595.2). Taxonomy (NCBI): domain Eukaryota; kingdom Metazoa; phylum Chordata; class Aves; order Passeriformes; family Pipridae; genus Pipra; species Pipra filicauda. Next base: position 918,898 of record NW_024104407.1, read on the forward strand.
ATTAGACTTAACATTTTCAAGTAGTCTTTGAACCTCATTTAGTTATTGGAATTTAATTTAATATTTTTCTTTCCACTCTCCTTTTCATCAGTATTTTTAACCTTTTTTATAGATTATAAAACTTATATTCCAGTTTTATTAGTTGGTTTGTCTTTTAATGAGATTTAAGTACTTTAGAAAATATCCTTCAGAGTGTTTGAGAAGAAATTACTGCGTAGTATGCTATTATTTCTACCTCAGTTGAAGTGCTTGCTTGCAATTTTGAGCTTCTTGATGAAAATTTGTGAACACAGGATTATTCTCTATAAATATTGTACATTATTGTATTTCCATTAATGTTTGTGAGTGCAAAATCTGTGTCATTAAAATAATCAACTAAATACAATTAAAACTTTTCTACCCTGATTCTTCCAGGTCATCTCTGAACAGCTGAGAACAAATTTCAGTTGACATCCAGTCTCTCTTGTTTTATCTGTTTAATTTTGATTGTTACCATCTTCATTACAAGTTTTTGCATATAATAATAACAACTAATTATACTGGAGGGAAGAGTGAAAGAGAGCTGGTTAGGATATAATGTGCTTATGTCTTTAATAGGGTGACAAGTGTATGTCCAAGAGTTCCTATAATGTTATAAAGTATTAATTACCTTTAAATCTAAATATTGTGCAAAAACTGTTGAGATTTTTTTCTTGTTCTTGCATTTGAAGCTTTGAAAGAAGAAAGCTTTTTCTGTTGATCCTTTGCAATGCACTTAATAAATATATTGTATATTGTACATTAAACTATTCACAGGCACTCATGTATCAGATCGACAAAGGGTGGTGTATTATTGTTAATAAGTGTCAAGTCTCTTGTTTGAGAGTTTAAAACTGAATACGAAGCTAAAGCACCTTAATTTTACTGTGATTTATTTTGGAGCAATTGAGTCTGTTTTGTTTGGTTGACAGTTGTTTGGTCCAGAATTTTTGTTGAGAGTTTTTGAAACAGAAGCTCTTTTACTGAAATTTTGTTGGTTTTTTTCAGTATGTTATGTAATATTATTAGAGGAATAGTTTACGCAGAGATTTTGTCCTTTGTTTTGTATAATTTACCTGACACTTTTCCTGTTTTTTGTGAGAGAGCAATAATTTCAAAACTGAACCAGAGTATCATTAAAATTTTCTCAATTGGTAATAGTAGGGTTTTTTCATCTGAATGTATTGCTTGTTGTTGTATGAATAATTTCTGACAAACCAGACTTAACCAAATAGTGTAAACATCTTTTTTTTTTAGACAAATTTTTATATTACGCTGTTTATTTGTACCTTTTCTTACACACAGATTGGAAACTATCTTTTTTTTTTTCTCTTTTCATTTTCACTCACCATAAAATTCTTTTGTTTACTTGCATGGAAATCCTACATATATTCCTATCTTTATTTGTATCTTTGGGTACTTTGAGTTGTATGGTGTAGATATTTTTCAGTGTGATGGAAAGTCTACCATTATTTTAGCAATAGGGGATAGAACAGATGTCTCTTTTCATTTATGTCTCTTATAAAATTATTGTGTGCTTTAAATATAAAATCTTTGTATTTCTCCCATTTTAGCCCTTCATTCCTGTGAAGGAATTGGAGCAATTTGACTTCGATATACAAAAAATGCTTGAACCACTGGAGGTTGAAATTCAGCAGGGAGTGAATCTGAAAGAGGAGGACTTCAATAAAGATATGGTAATTTGGCTGAAATGGAAGTCTGAGCAAACTAGACATGGAGATGAAGAAACCTGAGTTAAAATTAGAAACTCATATTGGTGTTAGGATCTGTAGATATAACTTGGGCAAAATTTTACTATGTTAATATATTATAAAATCAAAAGTCCCAAATTAGCATTAAGTAAAATTTTTAGTGCTAACTTAATTTCTAGTTTATCAGAAAAAAAAAATTTGATCCTTATGAAAACACTAAGCAGACCAGGAATATTATCTATGGGTTGTATATAATACCAGTAGTATTAGAGAATAGGGAATGAATACTAAAATCTCTGCAGCAGCATGAAGACCAAGGAAAGTCAGAACAATGTATCTAAATGGGCAATATAGTAAAAGAATACATTCACTAAAAATAAATGCTAATCAAAAAGAATGTCACTTGCTAATTTGTTCTTAACCAATCTTCTTATAACATGCAATTTAAATAGTTTTTTTGTCTGTCGTAAGCTTTATTACTCACGTTTGCTGACTGCAAGGAGTAAAAGCATTTATGTATATTAGGGGGGAAAAAAGAGAAAAGAGAAGTTAACTATTGCTGGTTTTTGCTATTATTGCCATTGTGGTATGTTTTCTCCAAAGTGATTTTCAGAGAGATAACATTTCTTGGCTGTGCAATAATGGAGATTCATCTTTAAAACCTGCTCTTCATGAATCCTCAGAAAGATCAAATATATATTTGTTTCTAACAAATGTAAAGACTCAATATTATTTCCCTTCTAAGGAAGTCCTCAAAAATGTCTATTTTATGTCAGTGCTGGAAGAAATCTTTACAGGACTTTTTTTTCATTTATGCAGGAAAAATAACAGTTAAGGCAGCATGTGCTGCAGTGGTAAAGTCTAAGTGAATCAAGTTTGAAGGGGCAATTTCCACTGCTTGAGCATATTTGGTTCCCTTTCTTTACATCCAAATGTTCAGTGTGGTACAAGACACCCCCAGAAACTGTGGCACAGATTCAGCTTCTGCATAAAAAATATTTAACGATACCATTTTTCCTTCCAGAATAGCTGGTTTGCAAAGTGATGATACATGGAATGGTCAGGAATTGCATGGTCTCCTGCTGTACTGGCACGTTCAATCACTACTGAGAGTAATTTGGAATATTTTGGATATATCTATTCTTTTTGCTTTAAAGTAAAATATATTTTACCTTTTGGCCTTTAATGTTTTCATGCTATTATTCTGGATGTTGCATAAAGTCTAACATCAAATATGTAGGTTTTCAGTGCTGTCTTACTTTTATCCTTCAAGTGGCTACATGTGTTGTAGAAAGCAAGTGTAAGTTACTCAATCTTCAATACAGAACTGCTGTTACATGCCTACTTTAGCAGAGGAAAGATATTTTTGTATGTCTGTATCTCTTAGTTAAGTAATATTTAGATTAAGATGCACGTTATTTTGTGGTTTTTTTTAAACTCAGAGTGAAGAGGATGAGAGCACAGTGAAAGAATTGCTGCAAAGGGGCGACAGGCTTCAAAAGGGAGTCACAGATGAGAGAAAGCGTGAGGAAATAAAGACAAAACAACAGCTGTTGCGGACTAAACATAATGCCCTCAAGGTATAGGAGCTACAATTATAAGCACATGCTACTAAAACCATTTTTGTCTTCATTTCAGGGCACTGTTTTGTTAAATGAGTCTTCATTACTATTTAGAGATGAGTAACCTGAAACTATTTGGCTACAGATGTATTTTCTTATGCAGTTCTCTTGATGCCTTGCAAAAGGCATTTTACAGTCTCCATCTTAAGAAGTACTGTCTTATCCACAGTATTACAATTGTGTGATTGCCACTTGGACAACAATGATTGCTTTGATAATCCCTTTTTTAATATATGATGTATGTTTTATATTTCTCCAACAGCAGTCAAGACTGAATCAGTTTTCACAAACTTATATTCTCAGTTGCATAACATACTTCTGGCCATGAATGAGTCGGTTTCTCCTTTAGTAAAATATTTACACACTGCATTCTTCAGTAACAAGGATGGCTCCAGCCACTCTAGAGCAGGGGGGGTGGTAGTACCAATAGACCGAGCAGCTAAGAGGCTGGAAACCAAAACTGCATATGAAAATTCTGTGTTGCCACAATCCTGGAGGTATAACTGTATGGTGTTGTTCCTAGAAACACACATGGTGAGACCTATTTGGGCCAGCTAATACGTGTAATTGGAAGTGTTGTCTTTCCATGGAAAAATAAAAGTGAGGAAAGATAGAATCTTACAGTTGTAGAGTCACCTTGGTCACTTACCTGGAGCTGTAGGCTCTGGCTACTATAGAAGAATTTTTATCTCATCAGCAAGTAGAATTTTAATTTCTTTTGATAATTTTGATTAAGTTGTCCTTGGTTTGGGGAACATGGCATGTTTACATCTTATTATTACTTACTTTTAAGCAGCCTCTTTCCTTACCTGTGGATTTCATTCCAATTCTTAAAATTTTGCAGATCTGTGTGAATTCAGGAGAAGGATAGCTGGAATTTACTATTGTTTTGTCCATATTTAAAAGAACCTGGGAAATCTATTAGGTGTGTCTTCAACTGTTCCAAGCTAAATGGAAGCAATTCATAACTTTTATGTTGGAGAAAGAAGAACAATATTTCTAGCCCTATGCTATTGACCAGATCCTTGCTGGCTGTTTTATGGAAGAGAGTGATAGATTTTCCTTTGGGTGACTCAGTTAAGGCATTCACCCTTGTCAAACAAAATTCAACAATTGTTGAGGAAAATTCATCTGAGTGTTTTTATATAAAATGTACCAGGAATTTTTAAATTTACTTCTTAATAAGAAGTTATAGTAATTAAAATATTCTCTCAATTCTCTGCAAGCGAAGTTAAGCAGCTGAAGCACATATGTGTTTAATAACATTTATGGGGGAAAAATCATACATTCTTTACCTTCCTGCTAAAGAGAAATTTTAATACCTCTTAAAGTGGAGTTATAAACACAAGACATTTATTATATACATGATATTTAATTTAGAAAAAGGAAACTTGTCTTTGCATACATTTCTGCATTGCAATGACTTTCATTTGAATAACTACAGAGTTTCATGCAGGCTAGAAATTCACAGGAGACCGCAAAATACAGAAGCCCCACTTTTGGCTAGATACTAAGTGGGCTGTGTTTCCATCTGTCCAGTAAGTATTCTGAGCAGAAGTGTTTTATATAAAATATTGACATTTATGTAAGAGTCTTAACTTCTATGAATATTGATGACTGTCTCAGTGGTTTATTCAACATGTGAACAAAACTGAATTAGGTAACTTCCTTTAAAACAAACAAACCAAAAATTGTTGAACTGATGAAAATATGTTCAATTACTCATATACTTGCTTTAAATATCAACATTTAATTAAAAAAATAGTGGCCTTGCACACTTTTTTCCCTACAGTGTTCACACACGCCAATTCATATTTTATAAGCCTTTAATTCATATTCTAATAATGTCTGCACTGTGAACAGGACTTGAGATCTCAAAGAAGAAAAAAGGCTTTAGAGATTTCTCATCAATGGTATCAGTACAAGAGGCAGGCTGATGACCTAATGACATGGCTGGATGACATTGAGAAAAAGTTAGCCGGTCTACCAGACCAGAAAGATGAGCAGAAGCTAAAGGTAATGTTGTTTTGGGTTGACAATGATAGATATTTTGAGTGATAGTTTGTCAGTTCAACAGAGAGCAAATGCAACAAACAATAATATAGATATAGAAAATTAGCAGTTTTCTTCTTATTTCTATTTATAGTAAAATGAACCCTAATTATCTGTGTTCAAACTGACATTTCTTTGTTGTACTATATTTTGTATTTGTTTGTTATACAGAATGTTATATAAATAATTTGAAACACACTAAATATAATGTTTTATCAGTAATACAAAAAGCGTGCAATGTATTAAGAAGCATCAAATGTTTTCTAGTAAAAATTGTAATTGATTTTGTGTATCTTTGTTCCAGATGAACAAATGACTTACCGATATGTGGATGACCTCTATCTCATGTTAGCACATTCATTTTCATCAGAGCATACTCATATGTCACTGTCAAAGTCTATAGATTTATTTACATACTGTCAAAGATTTTCCTGGTTTATTTTACATCGTCTTTCTTTGCTTCATTCTCTGTTGAGTTTCCCACAGAGTAAAATAGGAGTTAATTAATACATTAAAGAGTCTAATAATATATTTGTAAACTGTTCGAACAATATTTGTCCTGAATATCATGACCCTTATTGAGAAAATAATTTCTCCAATTGCCCATCCCAGTGTACTAGCAAGAATCTGAATGTGGAAACTGTTGGCCTTTGCTAACAGTTTCAGAGAATATTAGCAGTTAGTATCTCTACAGCCCATCTCCAAGAAGGTTCTTCAATTTCAATTATCTTTGTTTTGTTTAAATGTAAAATAAGATATGAAATAGCTGTAAATTTTAATTGTAACAATAAAATGGAAATGGATTTTCTGACAGAAGTATTTTGCTAATTTCAAGTTGATTGATCTAGTTAGCTAACTGTCCTGGGCCCTGTATTGGTTTTGCTCACTAGGAGATTGGTGGAGAATTGGAGAAGAAGAAGGAAGATCTGAATGCGGTGCACAGGCAGGCTGAACGCTTGTCTAAGGATGGGGCTGCAAAAGCAGTGGAGCCAACCCTGATACAGCTCAGCAAGCGCTGGCAAGATTTTGAGAGCAAATTTGCTCAGTTTCGAAGACTCAACTATGCACAAATTGTGAGTTGTTACTGGCAAACCCATATGTTTGCAACTGCTACTACTAACAGCATCCTACTAACAGTGAGAGCTTCAGGGTCACTGTCAACTCTTCAGATATTAATAAGAAAAACCCTATTGTCTGCAAGTGGGGGAATCTTTATATACTCCAATACAATAGTGCTCTGCTTTTGTCTTAAAATTGCCCTTAAGTTATATCAGTCAATAAGAAAAAACTCAGCAATGAAAAATTTGTGTTTATTTCTGTTGCCTCATTATTTTTCCATAACATTTATCAGTTTAGAAACATTAGTTTGCCATGCATCTATTTGGTTCACTGAACATGTAAAACACAAAAATTGTCTTTTCCAAACTACCCATCTCATGCCAATTTTAATTGGTTTTTTTATTTGTCCATAACATGTTATACTCACTTTAGGAAGTGACTTGAAAAATTTTTATGACACTATATATACATGGCCTCTTCTTCGAATGCTTGAATTCTCAAAAAAGTTTTTGTAAGAAAGTGTACCTTTAAATTTGACAGGTTGAAAACATAATTTTATGAACCATCTTCATGTCTTCTGATTTTGTTTAGTTGTATATAAAATGTAATTATTCTTACTTGTTTATAAATACTGCGGTAACTGGATAAATAAAAGGGAAATTTTCACTATTCCAGATTTATGATCAAAATATGTATTCAGTGTTACCCATTTAGAAGGTTACCAGAGGTCGCTTTTGCACTTATAAGGTTTTGCCTTGCTATTCCTACTACTCTGCTTATTGTCTTCTGGGCTTTATGAAGAAAGATGAGACCTGCTCTCAAGGAATTTGTTGCTTTATGTGCTCTTCTGTAATCTTAAGGTGCTAGTGGATAAAGGGTATTTCATCAAAATACAATTTTATTTATTTATTTTTAAATGCACCTAGATTGCAGAGAAAACATACTGACAGGGTAATGAAATTTTAAATATATGAAGTGTTACTTTTAATTGATATAAAGTATGCTTTAAAAAATGAAAAAAGTTCTAAAAATCAGCATTATGTATAACCTTTTGAGAAATATATTCCTCTATATAATGTATTATATTGTGTATTTTTAACTTTTCTAATATTAAATAATGTATATGTAAAACTAATACTTTGGACAGTTATGCAGTTAATGGAAACAATCAGAGAAACATTAACTTTGGTTTGTACGTTATTAAATCTTGTTCCATCTGATTACACTCTTCAGATTACTATGGTTTATATTAAACTTGATGGATGTAATCAGGTGCAAATTGTTTATATTGACATGGAGCTAGAGCAAGCTTCACTTTCTCTTGTAAATGAGTTGGCTTTTTTTTATAATGAATATATTTGCTCCTTTGATAAGCAAGTAAGGGATCAGATTGTGCATGCAATTTATATAAAAACATTTTGCTGGCAATGAACTTTTTATGTCACCCACCACCTACCATGACAGGAGATGAATATATCCATTATAAAATTTTACTAGCAGATGAATAAACTTTATATTAACATATTTTTATATAAAATATGTAAGGTAGATACATAAGCACATATGTTTTTTAATTCCTCAGAGGAATACACTCATCAACTTTTTAAACTCATGTAACCATTACATATGTTTATATTGTTTAAATATATAATTTATATAATATATAACCTTTTAAGGTTAAGTTTTTTAATATTCTCAAATATTCCATGCAAGAAGGATACTTGTTAGAATTTATCTAGGGAATAAGGTCATTCAATGAAAGTTACATGTACACAGGACAATTACTGTATCCTTCTCATTTCTCATGAAAAATGTCTTGCTGTTTTGACAGTGACTGAGGTGATATTCATATGAAATATTTTGGAGGTTATATAGAAGCTACTGAAACTTGAGAGGGGCAGTGTATTTTCATTACTAAAATCAGAGTACAAAGTGCAACTGCCTTGTAATTGTTATTATTTTGACTTTGCTGGATCAGTGAAACAGAGAATTTCTCAAAGGTTTTTTTTTTCTTTTTTTTTAAACAGCATAAATACCTACCTCACAGGGATGTTGTGAGGATTCATTGTTTGTGAAAGATTTTAAAATACAAAAGAAAAATGAAAATTCAAACTATTCATTTGAACACATGCATATACCAGCAAAAATATCTTTCACAGAGATTTTCTATGTTAACCACCAACTAAATAAAACCATACAATAAAAATATAAAATTGATTTTTTCTTTAAAACAAAAGAAATAACTGTATTTTTATTTATAATTGATGATGTATTCGATAACAGTTATTTAACAACTGAAGGTTGTTATTATAAATCAATGAGGATTTAGTTGTACTGTATATCTTGCAATCTATTATGCTTCATTGAATAAACATAGCAAGACTGCACTGAAGAAAACCTTTAATTATGTTGCTTAATGACAGATTTGCATTTCTTACCTTTGTTGGAGATAATACATTTTTGATATCAAAGTGTGAAATTAAAATTCTCCCCTGGATTTTACTTTTCCCCAATATTTGTTGGGAAGATCTGTCAGAAAGATATAGAAACCATGACCTTATAAGAATTTATTCTCTCTGTCATGGCAGATTCTTGTAAAATCCTGATTGTCTTACAAATAGGTAGCAGTAAATATCCAACAACTAATTGACAAGTATATATGGGTGTATATTTATAAAATGGGATTTTCTGTCACCACTTTTGATGATAGAATGAGATGCAGTTATATTACCTCAAACACTTCATGTTCTGTTTAATGACATTTTTGAGATATTAATCAATTTGGTGTAGTGGTCCTCGATGTGACATTCTATAGGGAAAAAGGTGGGTTCATTGCTTTCACAGGTTAAACATGGTACACAAACACAGAAATGCAACCGCACAAACCCCAAAATGACACTGAGCGGAAAAAAAAAATTTGGAGTCCTTGTTGTCTTGCAAGATTCTTCTCTCACACAATGTCTTTATTCATATGTGGCAAAATAAACAGTTGGCAGAAAATTCAGATTTTCAGGCAGTCAGATTTATAATTCTGTTCTAAGACAAGTTAGATGTTCTACTTCATTTCAGCTAAAAATTTCCATTTGAAATCAGTTTTTAGTAATTTCAGTTGTGAAATTCAAATAGCTTACTAAAGAGTGGAATATTTTACTATAATGTTTTAAGATTATGATTAACCATAATCCCTTTGCTATTCATGAAAGTGTAAGGTACTCTTCAAAAAGCAGGCCATTAAAGCAAGCCATTAAAGTTTAATCCTAGAGCAAAATGAATTTTTTGCATACTAAAATTGCACATCTGTTGAAAAAAAATACAGTAAAAATTGTAACATTAGAGAGGTTTATGGACATTTATTTCTAAAATTTCTCTGCAGAATCTGAAATCATTAGGCCTTGTTAGTAACACAGTATTTTCAGAAAAGTTGTTGATTCCCTCTGCTACAGTCTAAACCTCTAAAACCAGTAACTTAAAATCTTTCAGTTACGGTTTTTCAGCAACAGTTTATGTCACTCTTCCAGGGTGTTGGCAATAGTTAGCTGTTGCAGAGAAAAAGCATATAGTTTAATTCAAGTCAGAATCAAAATCAGTTATTATTATGTTGATTACATTTAACTAAATTAGCTTTACTTAATGTCTGTTTTATAGAAAAAAAATGTTTCAATGCTTTCATTTCATCAGTCTCTGAGTGTGTTTGTATCATGGCTCAGTTGAGATTTTCCTGAGCTGACTGAAATTACTCTGAGTGTGGAGTACTGAAGGCCTTTATCGTGAGAAAACATTTTCTAGATCAACACAGGTGCAAAGCCTACACTCTAAATTCTTACTTCATATGTCCTATTACCATATTTTATCAAGCTGTTCAACATTCTTTCTGCAGTTATATGTGGTGGTCTTTTAGTTTTTCTCTCTCAGCTGAACTATGCATACTGTAAATAGTAAGCCAGAGTATTTTTAAGACAAGAGAGTCACTTGCAATCTGTCAAAATTATGTATCTATTGATGTACATATAAGGAAAAAGATAGGCTTATCTAAGTAATTTCAGTAATTTTATTACACACAAACATTCTGTTGAAATTTATGGTCATTTTACTAGTGAAATATTTGGGCCTGGATTTTGGCCATACAGAGAAAGATATTAATATTGATCAAATGATAAACGTCAGGAGACACTGTCTTTTTCATACCAATTAGACTATGTATTGAACAAGAATGAATAAGGAAAATAGTTATACAAAACATGCATTTGTTTTTATAAGGTAAGTGATTTAGTCTGAGCAGTTCAATAGTTATCTGCAACATGAATAAAGTACCAACATTCTTAGTACTTACTGTGAACTAACATAAGCTTCATTTTTCCAAATAAAAGACATTATTCTGCTTAAGATTCTGTAAAGCATTCGCAAATTCAAAATGCCTGTTTCTCAACTGGATGAGGAATTCAGGTGAGAGAGCATGTGATCAGCTTCTGGAACCAGATTAAACTGGTCAAGTTTACATATGAAATTCAAGAGTTTGTTGAAGTCCAGTCTTTTAAGGGCATCTTGCAGTTTTGAGTCATTATTTCCCTGTGGAGCTCTATTTAATTAATTTAATTAAATTTATTTTTTTTTAACTGTTAAAATATATATCAAAATATTTTATAAAATATAAATCAATCATTAATTGAAATAAATCTATGACAGATAAACACAGGACTTGATGTTCTAATTATCTGTCTGCATCTAAATAACATGGATACTTCAGTGGCAATGTACTACCATTGTTTTCAGTTGTTGTTTTCCATGGTTCTCACAATCAGGAGCAGTGTAATGAAGTGATTTTCTTCTCTTATCCCTGCTTAAATGTTTCTTGGGTTAAATAAAGGAGTAATGGTTGACAAGAAGAAGGGGCAGACTAATTCTTCTTTATTCCTAGAATGAGTGTGAGAGAGAGATATAAATAAGATATAAGCGAGAGAAAAGATTAGAAGAGCAAAACAAGAAAATACCTACTGGACAAAAGAAAATAACTATATAGTGATGGATTAGTATCCAATTCACCTATGAGCTTTGGATCTCTTAAGAACAGCCCAGGGGTGATCCTGTGACACCATTTAACTTTTCTGACATTGACAGTGGCAGCTTTTTAAACAAATAGATTTGAATAGCATAGCTAAAGACTGGGCTTTCTTGACTGTGATCTGCAAAAAAACATGAGGATGATTGAGAAACATAGGGAAAAGAATCACAGCTTAATGTTTGCTCCCATTTTCTAGCATCCATCGACCTGGAAATGGGTATTAGAAAATATATTCCAAATAGTTTAATTGTATTTAAAATACTCTAATTTTCTGTCTGACAAGAAACGTAGGAAAGATGGGACAATATCCACTGAAGAGGGATATTGTCTTTGATGTACTTCAAGAAGAGCTAGTTTTATAGATGTATTTTAAAAGGCACTTTACCTTCTCTGTCTAAAAGGAATGTGTACAGTGTTGTGGTAATTTTAAGTGAAGAGGATACATAGCCCTTTTTTATAGAAGTGGGCCAGTTTACTGTGCTATTTTGAGATTTTCTTAAACATATTTTTCTTATCTCATATTTCCTTGGTAATTCTGTACAGCATTCACTCTCATCATTGCGAATCTTTAGTATTTTAATAGGATTAAGTTTAAAAATCCCATTTTGTGGATGATAGAACTTTGCAGAAGAGGTTTTTGTCTGCTGCTTTTTGTTATCTGTTATAAACTTCAGGGAAGTAATCTAAATTACATTCTCAAGTTTAAAAGTGAAACTCTACATCTTTACTTCATCACATAGGAATGAATACTCTTGCTGTAACATGAACTAAAGTAGGTTTAAAATGTTGTCTTTAAATTGTGTGAAGTGGTGATACAAATATAGTCTTAGCCACACCACAGGCTTTTCTTACTCTTCTCTGTATGGTTGAGATGGAAACAAGGCCATCAGCCTTTGGTTAAAGAATCATGTGCAACAACACCATGTTTTGTACCCTTTTAATTATCTTCTGACAAAACTGAGCATTATACTAGTATTATATATTTGTCCTTTTAATTACACAATTATTTGGAAAACAAGGCAGCTAATTACCATCCTATGTTCTCTGATATAGTGTATGATTTATTAGCATAATAAATTACATGGTGGGGATTTTGGTGTCAAAATTATTTGGCTATAAATAATAAGGGAAAAGACCTGCTGCAGAGTGATCTGGCCTTAAGTAACAGTATCTTTTGAAGAGATGATGTTCATCTCTTGTCTACAATTCAGAATGTCAACATTACTCATGGGGTTTTTCGTTTTTTTGGTGAGTTTTTTTTGTTTGGGTTTTTCTCATGGATGCGTCTGAATATACACACAAAGTTGCAGAAGGAAGTAGATTTGTAACTGTACAGTGTGAGTGCTGAATATCTATGTGTGTATATTTAATTAGTTTTCAAAACTGCTGGATTGACAGCAATTTCATTTACATTAAAAAAAACAAATCTATATCTTGAAGTAACAAAAATAGCCCAAGTGACAAAACCTATTATGTATCATTGTATCTTTATAAATGTAGATTAAAGACGGAAAATAATTAGGTAATGCCTTTTAACATTTCTGAATGGTGTCAGAGTTTAAGGTTAGGATTTTGCACTTTGAAGCTGTTAGCATTCATCACAAATGTCATACTTTAATGTTATTTTCAATTTATTTTGTAAATTATGTCAACATTATCTAACAGATGTAGTTTGCATAAATAACTGGAAAGCTAACATCACAAATCAGTTTCAAAATGGTTTAGTCAATTTAGATATCAATAGACTGTATTCTAACATATCTCAGCTTTATTTATGTTAAATGAGTTCATGGTGATCAGTCAGTAGAGTTACACATACTATTATTCAGGACAGCCCTAAAGCTTCACACATAAATGCTGTCTAAGGTTATGTACTTCTCTCATCTTAATAAATCAGCCATTAAATAGTTGTCATTGACCAAAATCTGTTCTTGATAAGGCTAACTTCCGGCATATTGTGTAAAAGACAGTTCTGTCACTATATTCACTGTTTCATCTCTAGAGCTTATCACCCTCCAAAAACTTTGAAATGTGCTTTGTCTACCAGAAGGTAACACATATAAATAAATTAGAAAAGTATTTTCCAGTGAAAGCCTTTTAAAATTCTAAATACTATTTTAAAATACCTGTTGAGAACCAGCCTAAGATGTAGCTTTTGCAATGTGTTCTGACTTTTTTCATTCCAAAATGTGACTACCTAAGTATTTCCTTATTTACTGATTTCTAGTACTGATAATGGCTATCTCTTCTGACTCACTGGTAGTTAAAGGAGCTAAAGGCTTATCTCCCCCCAAAATGCTAGTGACTGTATGTGATCTGAGCAGTGTTTGGTAAATGCTTATGATGTATAATCTTTAATGAATTTAATAATTCCTATGTTGCAAATACCTTTTTAAAAGCCTCATGACAGACATACAGATTTCTTTGTCAGTTTTGCTGTAATGCAATTGCTAAGATTAACATATGCAATCTTCATCAGAAGTACTTAAGGTATATGCACAATTTACTTTAAAACAAGAGACACTTTCTGAATCCCAGTAGTTACAATTAGTCAATAATGCCATAAAACTACTTTCTTCAGGACATGGTAACATTACAGCTTTGGTATAAGATACACAGTGCTCTGTTTTTATTTTTTCTTTTATTTTCTGAAAAAAAATTACTTCTATCACATATATAAGAGTCTTATAGGCCAGTCTCACCATAGTTCAAATAAATTTCTTTTTCTCTTTGCTTAACAAGTAGATACAAATGGAAGTTGTCAAGTTAAAAGTTAACAGCAGAACTGCAACAATTTCCAATTCAGCTTAAGTCTCTTATTTCTGCGAATATTAGCGGGTCTTTAGTAAGGAGAGATGTGCAGATTTTCAAATAAGCTGCAGCTAAGTTCAGTGTGCAGCACAGCCTCAGCCTGAGGACAGTCCATATCTAGAGGCAGTTATCTAAGCCAGGATAAAACAAAGGTATTGTTAAGCAACTGAAGAAGGGATTGCCAAAGGTGTTCATTTTACTACTTGACCAAGTGTATTTGATATCTTGGAGGGCTCTAAAGGCACGAGGGCATTAGGAACACAAAGAACTGGCTGTGGCACCAAAATGCTCTACCATAGTTTTTAAACTCTACATGTTTTTCTTGCCCTGCGGTAAGAAAAACAAAAAAAACAAAGAACTATGGATACTGTGGAATTAATGTCTTAAATAATAGCTTTTGTCTCTATCTTTCTCTCTTCCTCCCCACTCCATCTAAATGTGAAAATAATATACTGATCAGACTGTAGCACGACTGTCTGAGGTTTTGGGAGATGTCCCATAATTTAAGCTTATACGTGCACGGAAGAGACCTTTTCTTATGGAGAAAACTGTCACAAGTTTTGAAGTTGATAAATAAAACAATATAAGTGGAAATAATTTCAGGTTGGTTGATGCCTGTTGATAGATAGTTTTCAAAATCAAAGCCTTCAATTTTCTATCTCTATTTCTAGAATCTAAAGTTTACTGAAATGTTTTCTAATTTGTGCTATTATTAGGAATAACTTCATTTTAACTGGCTTTATTTAATTTTATGTATGGATCAAAAAGATTCAATTTATCATAGAATAAAAACTGCAGCATTTTTCAACCGCTAAGGTATGCCTTAGCAGTGAAGTGTTGTGAAGACATAAAGCACTTTCTGTCCAAGAACAGTGCTGAAAATAGTCATGTGTATTTTTAAAGTTTCTATTTTTTGTATAACTCACAGATGAAATCTGATACAAGCATTAAACTAAATGGTTTGAGTGTTGCAACGTGCAGGATTTTGTAGACTGCAACCATCCATCACTAGAAAAATCATATATATGTGAGAATATTTACATTCTTACTTGAAAATATGAATTTTTTTTTATATTTAAGTAGATTTTATTGCTGCCAAGTGCATTTTAAGGCCTTGCCTTCACGGAATGTATAAATTAAGGAATTTATACATTTTTAATCCTGTATTTAGGATTTCAGTCTCTCTGTACTTGAAAGAGATGCTTCTTTTTGTACTGATAGATAATTTGTTTGTGATTGACTAAGGACATCCAATCTAATTTTGAAAATTCCATATTAGCAGTATAATTTTGATCTTCTTCCTACATATATACACACTTACAGGTAAGATATGCTAGCAGCACGGAAGACAGAATTTATTTTTCTAAATGTTAGCTGACATCACCACTCACAGTTGGCGTAGGAACGGATGAATAAAAGCTTGTTTATAAACATGTACTTGAAAGTGGTTTTATTGATCTCCGACAGCATTTTATCATACTTTTGTGTGTTTAATTCTTTTTTTGATGGTAAACATGGGCTAGCAAATACCATGTGGTTCACAGTTTGCTTTAAAAAGCAACTGTTCCAAAGTTTATTGGACTCTTTGAGGTATCACTGCCCTTGTCCAGAAGGTGTCCACTGCCTGCTTCTTTTTTCTCATATGTAGCACCCCTTTATTTATTCTGGAGAGATCACTGGCTTTTTACATGCTCATATACCTCAGAGCTGCCTGTAAAGAATACTTTCTCAAGTGTTTCACTTCAGGAAGAGGCACATTTGTTTGTTTTTCCTGAGCTTCTCACCAGGATGCTGCTAGGAGCAGTGTTGTGGTACAGTAGCGCTGTTGGGAGTGTTTTGCTGCTTTACTCCTCCCACATGTTCTGTTTGTGTGAAGTTATTCAATCAAAAGCACAGACAGTAAGGTCTCTATGAGTTTGGAGGCCTGCCATAAGAAGGGACCCAAAATGGAACAGTTGTCAGGATCTTACGCAAAAAAGTTGGAGACTTTCTGGGTGTAAATTCCTGAACAGCAAAAGTGATGTTGGGATTATTCCCTCTGCAGGAAGAGTAAAGAAATGGATGTGCTGAGACCAGTGAAATTTGCTTTAACACCGAGTTTCCCGCTGTTAAAAGGAAATTAAAAGAATTTTCCAAGGCTAGTTAAGTCTGATGCGACCAGGTGATACTGTGCTACATGTAGACAATAATGATCACAGGTGTTTCTTTGGAGAAGATGTATGAATTTGTGGCAAACCCTGCATTATTTCTGTACTACTTTTTTGCTATTTTTTTTTTTGTTGCTGTTTTGTTTGGTTGGTTTGTTTTGCTTTTGCTTACTGGCCTTCTCTATAGGGGCAAGTTCATGAATTTACTTCTTGTGTTTCTGTTGCACCTGGTAGGACATGATAGCTATCAATAAAATCAGTGTCTGTAGAGCCATGTTTGTGGAAAGATCCTGACCCTTAATTAAAAGTTTGTAATGATGGGGAAGAAAATTCAGTTTACTGTTCTAGGGTTGATAATGCTTGGTAAAAAGCAATGCCTGAAAAGTCACACCTTACCCAAAATAAGCTGGTTTTTTTTCAGAGACTATAAATAATTTGCACAGCAGTCTTATCATTGATAATCAAGGAAAAATAGAAAATAAATTATTATCACTAAAATTTTATTTTAAAGAAATAGCAATATAGGAAATGGCCATTTACCCAGCATTTACCAATCACTCTTAAGAGTTTATTTGTATTATATATTTTTAATATTATTTTGGTTTAAGTATTTTTAAGTAACTTTTTAAGTATTTTTAAGTAACTCTGTAATGCATTCTGCCACTTTATCAGATTCAACTTACTCAAACCCATTTTTAAACAGTTATATAAAATTTTAATCTCCATTTTCTTATTTATTTTAAATCCTTATAAAATCTTAACCTACCACAGTTCTTAGGGGCAATTTTGGCATTAGCAATTGCATATATCTTTACTGAATTATTATTATTTTTAATAGTAGTGGCTCCCAGCTGCTATGATCTCCTTTTGCAATTTTTTTCTCAATGTTGGGTTTATGTTGGGATATGATTCAATTACATTACAATATTGGGATATGATTCAGTTTCAGCTTCACATTTCTAATAAATATACTTGTCAAGAATATAGGATTGTATCTTCTATGATAAAACAATTCCAGAAAACATAGGGACAAGATAAAATGTTTCCCTTTCTTTGCTGATTAAAATTAGTTCTGATATGCCTACCCTCTATTCCTTACTGCCATATGCCAACTTCTGCCTTGAGTTCTGTCATTCTACTGTCAATGAAGGAAAGACAGAGGGAAAGAAACACCTGTGACCTGTTGAAAACCCCATTAAAATCAAAGATACTTAATCCCTAATTTCTCAAGTAGCATCCCATTTTCAACTCTTTCATTCAAATAGTATTCAGAAACTAATTAATTTTGACTGTGACTTTTTTTAGAATAAGGTAATAAATAATGTAGCAAAACATGAGGGCAGGTTCTGATAGGCCTCCACTTTTAAATATCAACTTATTTATTTATTTATTTATCTGGTAGTACTTTCCAGTTTATCTACACAATATAAAAAAATTGTAGAACTATACAAGTAATCATCCAGCTGTGAGAAATAGGAATGTAAATTTTCCTGTAAAGACAGTGTGAATATATGGTAACATACAGCCCATTTTTGTAATGGTGATTAAAAGACACTGAATTTTGCCACTATAAATGATTAAACATGATATCCATGAACTGCTCACACGTCAGATTTCAGCTTGACTTTTATGTAGTTTCAGGAATTGTCTAGAGCAAGAAGGCAGAGGTTTTATGTACACACATATACATACATGTGTACAAATGACTAAATACATAGTTATTAGCCTAAATTTGGGTTGAAAACATAGACTAATCTAATACAACTACAGAAACAAATCATATTTTGTGTGTCACTTTACATATTCATGTGACCTCTTTTTGAGTGAATAACTTTGCACACCTAGCATACTCTTTGCATTACTGTGAATAGAAATAGTCTGTCTTCTCAGTCGAAAATAAAAATAAAATTATAGTTAAATGTTCCTTATATGGGTCTAAAGGTCTTTGCTACATTTAGGACTGTCACAGTTAGTCTTGAGGAATTAAAATATATTGCTGCATAAAGGCCTCAGTGGCCTGTCAAAATTCTCCAATTTTCTAATCAACTGGGACAGCTTTTTCTTTAGCTTTACTGGAATAAACTGTTATTTTTGCAGAGCATGTGATTCCTGAAACATATGGGGGGCAAACACAATTTTTTAAAGAAATTTATTTTAAATAATAAAAATTATAGCAGGAGTATGTTAATTAGAGAGGTTTCAGTGTTAGCAGATGTACTGAGAAAAGTCATTTAGTGAGAAAAGTGTAAGCAAAGCAATTAAATTTGCATAAGAAATGGAGCAGAATAAGACAAGTCTACAGATAACTTTATGGGCCTTATATCTGATATGCATACATCTTCTAGAGTGTGCATATGCATATTTTAAGACTCTAAAAAAATTTAAGAACCAGATGACTCAGCTCTGTAACTGAAGAGAGAAATATGTCATGAATTAAAATGAGACACCTTGCTGAGGTAGTGTGTGCTTGTATTTGTTTTCTTTTGCATACTGTGTAACCAGCTAGTGATATTGTTTTCTTCAGGACCATTGATCCATTATCTTTCACATATATGGCTCCGAAATCCATGATTATCAGTAAGGATGGAATAATATAATTTTTGGAAGTCTACCAACACTTACTTTTAAATGTTGAGACCCTCAATAAGTAAAGCTTACGTTTTTGAGAAGACAGACATCAAACACAAAGGATCTTGGTCCCACACTAGGAATCCTCTGTGATGTGACAAAAGTATCTTATGCTTACCAAACCACAAATAATTGATATCTTAAATTTTGACTTTTCTAACAGACATGCAGATGATCCAGGGTTTGGAGTTTACCTAAAAGAAGCTATCACAGATCTCCCTGCTCCAAAATACACTTTTAGTATTACTTTTTTATCTATGATCCATTAGCATATCAAATCAGAAATATAGAGAATTTACATAAACAGCCACTTTTTTGTCACCTTTTATGTCAATATGTTTCCAAATTCCATAGGTAAAAAGTTTTCTTGGAACTAAAACATTCTGGGATGTCCTTACGTTTGGTGTATGCATGTGCTTTCAGAATAGGGTGTCTATTTCATATTTTTCCAGATTAAAAACAAAACAAAACAAAAAATGCCCAGCTTCCTGAAGAGGTATCTTGCTGGTTTTGGTTTTGGGTGGGGTGTTTTTTGTTTGTTTGGTGTTTTTTTTTGTTTTTGTTTTTGTTTTTGTTTTTTTTGTTTTTTTTTTTTTGGTTTTTTTTTTTTTTTGTTTTTTTTTTTTTTTAAATATTAATGCATTAAATATGTTTCAAATCACAGAATTCCAATTTATACTTACTACTTTAAAGAGAAAGGTTTTAGAATAATGTTGAAAGTGTAGAGTCGACATGGTTTGTGTTGCAATTTAAGGAATTGTGTCTATTACACAAATCATTATTTAATTGACACCTTGAAATGATTTAGTATTCTAGATGTGGCATGCATGGAATTTCTGTAATGAAGGACAGTTTTTTAAAAAGGTGTGATGATTTAAAATTAAAGGGCTAGCACTAAAATCTCAATAACACCATAATCTCAGGATACTCTTGTGTTTCCTATCTTCATTTCTTTGGAGAGTAAGAGAAGAAAAGTTTGTACACTTTTGCATGGATTAATTTCAGTACCTGCCATTTCAAACAGACAAGTGGCGTATGAATTATCTGTGCCAGAAACCTCAAATATTCCCTTCATTTGTCGTTGGAAGTTACTTTTGATTGTTTCTGGGTTGCAAACTGGAAATTGCATTAAGTTGTAAGTTTGTCTAGTGTTAAGAAACTAAAGGAAGCATTCTGTTGTATATCTATACTAGCAAACAGTTCGTGAAGATACAACTTTTGTGATGACTGAAACTATGACTGTGGAAACCACTCATGTGCCTTCTACATACCTGGCAGAGATTCTTCACCTTCTGCAAGCCTTGTCCGAAGTAGAAGAGCGCCTTAATTCTCCTGTTCTGCAGGCTAAGGATTGTGAGGATCTCTTCAAACAAGAAGAGTGTCTCAAGGTAAGATAGAAAGATTTTCTTAACAGTGATTGGATTCCATAATTTTTGGGCAGCCTGCGCTCATTCTGAGACATCTGTTTTCCAAGTGCTAAGAGCCTCTCTGTGATATGTGCATATATGAATGTTTATACAGGAGGGCCCATTGGTGCAAAATAAGAACACTGAAGTGTTTATTTATTTTTATCTCTTTCACCTCCATTTGGAGGACAAGAGCATTAGGGTATCTGCAAAGTACGTCCTTGAATGGGAGAGAAAGGATGGAGTGGGACAGTTGTATACTTAAAGATGGAATTTGTAGTTAAAGATTTGTTTGTTTAAATAGAAAAAATTTCTTCACCAAAACAGTTGTTAGACATTGGAACAGGCTGCCCAGGGAAATGTCTGAGTCACCATCTCTAGGGGTATTTAGAAGATGTGTAGATGTGGCTCTTAGAGACATGGCTCAGTGGCAAACTTGGCAGTGCAGGGTTAATGGTTGGTGTCAATTTAGATCTTTGCCAGCCTAAGTGATTTTATAACTCTATGATTGGTAAGTTAAAGTAATTAGTAAGTAACCCTGTCCACACCCAATCTTGGTTGTTTTATTTTGGTGTAAGATTTTAAAAATTATTTCTATTGGAACAGGAATAAAACCAAGTAAGATTTAGCTGTTGCATTCCATGTTAGATCAAAGCTTAAAGTCTTATTGGGTCTGTACTCTATGTAGTTATTATAATTTAATTAGCTAAAAAGAGAATATTGTCCAATAGGTAGATAATGTAGTTAAGAAAAAGCTAATTCAGTATTGTTAGTATGACTTTAAATATTACTGTTTGGTTTCTTCAGTGCTTGCAACGCTGAAATCCCTTGAAATTGGTGGAATTTTTCCAACACAGAATTGACATAAGAAGAGAGTAAGATTAAAGTTGTAAGCTTAAGTAGATGAATGAGTTATCAGCTCTTGCAGAATAATGTTTGTATGAGGAAAGCCTTGTAAAAAATCATGCTCAAGTGCTGCATATAATTACAACAATTCCAAATTGTCATCCAGCATGAAGAGAAGACTACATTTCCATTTTTCTGTGATTATTTTGGGAAGGAAAAGTTTTTATAAAAAGTAGACATTAGCCTAAAGAGGCTGGAATTTGCCTACAGTCAGCTATAAGAAAGAACCTTAGAGGGAGAATCAGGGCAGTGCCTCTAGCTAGGTTTTCTGGATTTTCCTCTGTAGAAACCCATTTATCTCTTTCCACATCAGAGGAAATGTAATAAAACCGCTAATGTCCTACTATTAGCTTCTGTAAAATCCCATCTATTTATAAATCTTATACATTCATAGATCTTACACATTTTAGGCATCTGTATAGAGTCACATGCACACACACACAAATATTCTTATTAGCCCTTGAAAATGAGGGTGTTCTCAGTTTCCTAGCAGGGCAGTAGAGTATGTGTAGTGAAACATAACGGTGAAGTCTGGATCAAAGGAAGCATATAACTGATAATAGGGTGGTGTGAAATAACAGTAGGGCATTTCTTTTACCACTTCTGATTTAGTACCAGTAGATTAAAGTAATTCTGAGCATTAAAATGCGCAGCATGCCAGTTCTATTATAATTTTTCATTTTAAACAATAGCTTCTGCAGAAGAAAGCTCATAGACCATGCAAATCATGGCTAATGAGCCCCTACTTGGTCCTTATTGACGAACCTACGTTCCCTAATAGATTGGATGGAGAAACAGTGACCTAACTCAGTCGATTGGATGGAGAAACAGTGACCTAACTCAAGCAGTTTACTGGCAGCTGACTTCCTGTTAGTTCTTCTCAATGCTTTACATTTGGGCTAGCTTTATCTGATTTATATCCATAACTAATCTGTTGTTCACCCCCATATATTTGGTATTATTAGGGTTGACACCAACTTTAATAATATTGATTACTGAGGTTACAAGTAACTACTGCCATAGGCTTAATTTAACTGAACTATTAAATTGTTATGAGATGCGTTTGTGGGCACAGTTCCATCTTCCTCCCAGATAAATCTCTTAGAAGAAGCAAATGGGTCTTGCACATTCATGGGCTTTCGGAAGGATATAGTTTTGATCTGAGCCTGCTTAATGAATATTTATTTCCGAGGAAAAGCATCCATCATTGTCATTATCCTGCAGTAAAAATAGAAAAGTAGTGCATAAATTGTTCAGCAGCTGGTTGGGAAAGGTTTGAAATTAAATTGTGGTTGATTTTTTTTCCTGACAGATTTGCATGAATCAAATTACAGAACTGTCATAAATAGCTCTGTGTTTTAAAACTGAGCTTTTGATTTTTTTCACTCTCATTCAGAAAGAATCCATTTTAATTAATCCTTAAAAGGAAAAATAAGGTTATTTACAAGAATCAGTGGTAACAGCATTTAATATTTTTCTCCAAAGTAAAAATGATTGCTCATTATCAAATGGGATAAATATCGAATACAAATTAAAAATTGCTAATATTAAATGTCATAGATAATTCAAGCACTGACATTTTATATCAAAGGCATGTAAAATAGTAAAATGTGAGATCTTATAGCAAAAACTTGGTAGGTTCTAACTTTTAGTAAATTGTGATGCTTTTATGAGCACATTTAGTAAATCTCCTGAAACTCAGGAATGTTGTTCTCTTCATTTTAAGCTTTAGGGAGTAGAAAAATCAGAGAAACCAAGTCTCATCACTTTATCTCATAAAGCCAGCATTGCAATGTTTTCACTATCCTATTACAAGCTGTTTACATATTAGGACATACAGTACCTCAGTTTGTCTTCACCACTGTATTTACAGTATTTAACAAAACATTTTAAATGTTACAGTTCTGTCAAAGATGAAACTCAAGTTGATTGTATGGAAAAATATGGTTCATAGATTGATGAACCATAAATGATAAATTAAATAAATTTAAATAATACGTGAATGAATTTGGCCTGATATACTGTCAAGATAGGACAACTTTTGTTATAAGCACAAATGTTATGGTACTTCTGTGTGCTACTGATGATGTTCATGTTGATGGAATTCACAATCTTTGAGTTATCCATATAGAATTGATTGTAACTACAATGGATTTCATTACATGAAGAAATACAGGGGAAAAGTGCTTTCAGAATTTAGCTAATTATCCTCCCTTGCAATGGATGTTTCAAATGTTAAATGAATGTAAAAATTTGCATACATTCAACCTAATCTGGTTATATTACTCATACTAAGAGAAAGTTTTCCTGTGTATTGATTATCTCATGCGAGCTACTTGACTTGCTCGAGCTCCAGATTGTTTCGTGAGAGATGTATACACTGAAATAAATACATTGATTAACCAGAGAATTAAAACAAACACGTATTTCTGTTTGCTAACACATAGCAAAAGTAAGTGTGCTAAAGTGAAACAGTATACCTGGAATTTAAGTCTAATTTGCATTTATAGCCATACATGAGAAAGTGCTTAGTAGAATTTCATGGTGAAAGTCACTGTCATAGTCATGGCATACTCCTGCCTATTTATTACTTAATTCTATTAACTATGGATTCAAAACTTATTTTCTGAGGCTACTTGCTTTATATTATTAATGCTGCAAACCTGCAGTAGGACCCATACATATTAGTGTTTCTTCTTATATTTTTTTTAATATTCTTAATCTTGGTAGGAATATCTTATTGTAGAACGTGATTATACATTTAACTATAATATTTTTCAATGATGTAATAGTTTTAATATGGAAATCCATCTGGCTCTTTGAAAAAGAGATTTCTTATATGTGTAACTTTTTGCATAATCACTCTAACAATCTTTTTTCTAGTTCATCTTTTTGTGTATTTCCTGTATGGTCTTTATTTTGTTCATTAAAAATTGGGTTATTTTCTGCCATTGTTTTTTTAAATATAGGTATTTTAATGTTCTGGTTTATTTTTTCCGGTTTTTTTTTTCCCTTGATTTGGTAATTCTTCATTTAGAAGACAGATAGAGCAGGCTTTTTACAGTTTTCTCCTGTGTCTTGTTTCAGAATATAGAGGTTTTACCGTACACATTACACATCCATAATTCTGGCAGCTAATATACCCATTCAAAATGGTTTATTAAACCACTAATACCCATACCATATATTGTAACTCATACAGATTTTAAAATTGTAATTAATTTTTGGAAATTTTCCAGTTATCCATGATCACTAACAACTGTGCTGTTGCTGGGTTTCATGTTAGTGCAAAAAGTGTGGAATATTGTAATGAATCTGCTATGCGTATAAAACATTATTCTACAAATGTTTGGAATTACTAAAAAAATATATTCTTCATTTTGCACATTGGAGTATGTATTTGGTGTGTATTAAGTGAATCTTATCCAGAAACATCACATAACGTGAAATTCAGAGTGATTTTCTGCTGCAGCTCAATAAAACCCAATTAACCATAACTTAGAACTGAGTGTGCTCAAATGCACTCTCCAAATAGATCTGTCAGTAACGCTGTGCTTGGTGACAGATTCATACACAAATAGCCAAGGAACTGAATTTTTACAGAAAGTTGTCTTTTTCTGGCAGATTAAGACAAATTCCACGTAGTGAAAATGAACTGGTGTTTAAGTTTCTAGCGCTCAGATTTCTCTTTTAAGAGCAATGAGATGGATCATTCCCTAAAGGCTACTGTCACTTCAGCTGCTAATGATTTTCTGTTATTCTTTTTTTCTTAAAAATTAAAGCTTTGTGCAGTTCTGTTAACCATGTTAACAGAATCTCCCAACAATCTCCCAAGGCATTGTTGATAACCAACTGCTTGAAGCAATTCTCTTCAACATGAAAGATGGGGTATGTGTGTGAGATAAATGGGTATGTGCATATACATATATACATGATCCCTCTTTTTTTTTTTCTCTTGGACATTCTTGTTTACAGAACATCAGCTGTATTATCTTGCTTTGTCTGTAGCAGCTGTGCTTTAAACAAAAGCAAAAATGTGACATAGAAATTGTACACCTGTTCACAGACCACTAGCTTTAAACATGAAGGGATATGTCACTTATCAATTCTGAAATGCATAGATGTAATAAATCTATTTTAAATATTTAGAAAATTGATCTACTTGCTTAAAAAACATATTATTTTAATATACATATGCACAGATATTACTCTTCGTTCTAAAACATGTCAAACAGAATAAGTGCCCTCTTGAGTAGCTGAGGTGATATTCAGACCTACTAAGAAGGCTACTCAATTTGAGTGCTTAGGTAAGTCCTGGCAACTTTTAACATTTCAATTCCATATTACATTTTCTCCTGTTCTTTAAATATGCAAATTTTTAGTCATTGCTGAGGTTTTGTGAAGGTGCTTCCTCCTTTATATTCAAGGGAATCTTGGAAGATTTGGAGTCATTTTATATTTTTGTCTTCTGATATTTCTTATATTCAGATTAATAACATGGAATACCTGAATCATCCATGGCCTCAGTGTGTAAAACAAAGATTTAGGTAGACCTGATTAAGGAATGCTGAGTGTGAGGCATTATGCTGGGAAAGTCAAATGAGGTTTGTTGAGTAATGAGACAGACTCAGCCAACTTTCACTCTACATGATGGATTGCTGACAAGGAGGAAACATGTTCCTTATTGTGAATCATCCCAGAGAGAAGACATCTATCATTCCCTTTTTATTTATAAGTATTCATTTAGTCTGCTAAATGTAAGTCACATTTCTCAAGACCTGTACATTCTAATCATACTCATAAGGGTCTTTATGGAATGTAACTTTATCTTCTTTTCTTTTCTTTTCTTTTCTTTTCTTTTCTCCTTTTCTTTTCTTTTCTTTTCTTTTCTTTTCTTTTCTTTT